>NW_012267243.1:9181538-9191044 GCF_000151885.1 Dipodomys ordii | reverse complement strand
CTGTTGTTCAGGGTAGATGCCTAGAAGTGGTATGACTGGGTCGTAAGGGAGGTCAATCTTTAGCTTTCTAAGGACCCTCCAGACTGCTTTCCAAAGTGGTTGTATAAGTGTACATTCCCACCACATGCACTGAAATTTCAAAACGTGATAAAAACTAGAAGGCCAGACCAACACCTCTGTGGCCTTGTTTCCCACTACTTGATAGAAAACTCTAGTCATTGTGCTGATGGTCAGCTAGAACAGTTTGAAAGCATTGTTCTTTGTTCAGTGGCATTTCTAGGACATAGTCAAGGCCCTTTACCTTAACAACTTCCTTACGTTTTAAAATCTACAAAAATGAGGACTCCAGTGAGGGCTGTATCTCAACAGGCAATGCTGATTTTAATGTGTAAGGAGAAAAGTAGGTGTTTATGGGATTTTAATGACTACAGTCTGCTCTCTTGTATGTCTTTCTCGATTTCCATCTTAAAAACTACATGTCAAGCTTACCTCCAAATGAGTTTTTTACTTGATAATAAAAACATCTTCAATATATCCCTTTTACATGCCCCATCCTTGGTTTATCTTTAGTTGTATTCTACAAAGTTTAAGAAAAATGAATTATTGAGGAGAAACTATTTTGATATTTTCCTTTTCCACTGACAATTGGCTAACATGTAAAATATTTCTCTTCCAATTGTTACTTTTAATAACTATATGCTATATGGAATAAAATAGGGAAACCTGATGTGTGAGAATACAACTGCATCAAAAGATACTTGTGTTGAAAGCACAAGAATAAAGCTGGAAATGGTCCCAGAATCCAACATGTTCCCAATAGCCTTTTGCATCAGTTTCTCTATTTTTGGTATTTTACATAATATATGGATTCTTAGTTCACATAAGGAGAAAGATTTCTCAGTTGTTCTCACTTTATTCCAGCTCCTACCTTTCCCTTGCTGAAGAGGTAGTAGAAATTCTGTACTATTATGAAACTTATGATTTTTCCCACACCATCTGTAATGAAAACAGGTAATGTAATAAAGGAGTTGATTAGTCTTGACAGTGCTAATCGACTACAAAAGAAACATTGGTCATCAGCTTCTTCCTCTGTAAACAATGACCAGTTAGATGTTACCATAATTCCATGTATTATGCATAGTACACTCTATAAATGTAAATGTAATGCTTGTGAAGAAATGTGCAATTTATTGTACATTGTCCCAACAAATGTTTACTTTTATAATCATTATGAACTTGAATTACCATCTTGTTTTCATGTGTGAATGAAACATTGTAAAATAAATAAATGCAACCAAGAAGGTGACAAGGTGACTGTTTTTGTGAGCCAGGGGTATTTTCAATGCTTTGTGTTCCCCCTGTGGTCCCATTAAGTAGTAATAAATATTTGTTCTGAAGTTCAAAAATGTCTCCAGTTTTCTTCAGATTAACTATTCTGAATTATTTGAACCTAGTGTTTATGTATAACAATTTTTATCTGACACTAGACTCCAGTCCACTCGGTTCGTTTTGTTGTTGCCATGTTTGTTTGGAGACAGTCTTGTTTAGCCCTGAATTGTATCTCAGCCTCCCCAGTACTGGGATTATAGGCATGTACCACCATGTCCAGCCTCAAGTCAATTTAGAAAACACAAAGCATTTGCTCTAGGATGTATTCCACAAAATGATATCCTGTGCACCGCCGCCCCATTGCCCTCATGACTCAGTGGCAAAGCACCTACCTCCAAGTGTGAGGCCCTGAGTTCAAACCCTGCACCATCAAAAAAGTAATTAGCCTTCTCAAGCTAGTTTCTTAAGTTTTAGCCAGTGTCAGTGGCTCACTGGCCCCTGTAGTCCTATTTATTAAGGAGGCTAAGATCCAGAGGATTGTGGTTCAAAGATGGCCCAGGCAGAAGACTCCACTAGACTTCCAACTTTAACTAGCAAAAAGAAAGAGTGGAGACATGGCTCAGGTGGTAGTGCATCAGCTGAGTAACCATGAGAACCTGAGTTCAAACCTCAGTACTGCCAAAAAATTAAAAATTAACATGAAGCAGGGCACAGCCAAATAGTTGGGCCTGAAGAGGTACTGGCTCAAGAGACTGGAATGCCAGGGACCTGAGCAACTCTTCCCATAATCATTTCTGTTCTGCTTTCCAAATAGTGTTCATCTGCATTTTTGCTCTGAAAACAAGTTTTGTCTGTTGCTGAGTACACAGCTACCAAATTTGTCTGTCCTCTCTTCAAATGACTAATAGGTGGACTAGCCCGAACAGAACCTAGGGGCTCTACAGAGATTGGAGGCAGTGTGCAGAGTCCTATTCTGCCCACTTTCTTTCGTGCCTGTATCAGCGCTTGAACTCAGGGCCTTGTGATTTTGCTCTGCTTTTGCTCATGGCTGGCATTTTACCATCTAAACCACACCTTCAGTCTAGCTTTTTTGCTGTTCAGTTGGAAAGAACAGTCTCGACTTTTCTACTGCAAGTGGCTTTGAACTATGGTCCTCAGATCTGTCTCTTGATTAGCTAGGAGGCATACGCCACCATCACCTGGCCTGTCTTTGATGGTACTTGCCTGTAATTGCAGCATTTGGGAGGCAAGTTCAAGAGGATGAGCTCAAGGCCAGCCTGGGTTGCAGAGTTCCAGGGGAGACTGGGCTACCATAGGAAGATACTGTCTCAAACAAAACAAAAACTACGAACAAAATTAGGACCTGTTTAAAAAACAACACAGCTTGTAGCTTAAACCAGATCACAGATATCTTTGGCCCATGTGGTATATTTTAAGTAATGAGAAATTCATGGAGAACACTTGGGTTGAAGGTAGCTCTGTGGCAAATCACCTGCCTAGTAACATGTAAGGTCCTGAATCTCATTCCCAGGACCACTACCAAAATATGGGTCTAAATTACGTGGAAAATACCCATTGAGTTCAGGTCACAAGTGGGCTTGATAGGAGTAACTAGAGGAGGTAGGATGCCCAGCATGGTAAAGTACAAAAGACCATTCCATTTCCAGAGGAAAATCGAAAACTTGGAAACAAGGCAAAAAGGTGAGGAGCATAACCTTCAAACATCCACCCAAGGACCGGGGGAATTAGAGCTTGTTCATCTCAAACTGTAACTTGTGTTTTTCTAAAGTGGAAATGTAAACCTACTTTCTTTTTGGTTCAACTATTATCCTAAAGGTCAGTTTACTGCCCTATAGGTCACTAGCCAATCTCTAACCTTGTGTGAGCTTCTAATATTCCATCCCCAAGTTGGATAAAATTACCCAGATGCTCAAATACTCTGGAAGTTTTAACATCTCACCAGTTTTCTCAACTAATGAGGTAAGATATTTGCCATGTTTATGTATCTAGATTACCTTTATGAAATGAAATTTTTACTACCAAAGGAAGACTCGAAGCATATCTTTTAATGTTTATTTGCAAGGAAATCCAGACGTTAGACAGGGTCACAAAGTAGAAATTACAAGTATTTAAATGGAAAAAAACTACATAATCCCAAGCTTATAGAATCTAGTTTGTTCGCTGTGGGAAAACAGCAATTCTCACACCTTTAAAACTTTCCAAACACATTCATTGCAAAGTTGTGTTTGTTTCATTGTTTGAAAGTATAATTTTACAGAAAAGGCTCAAACTCAGATTTATTTGGGGTACTAGAACTACATACAATAACCCTGGTATGAGTTATTTACGGTGATGCTCCTTTTCTTGTGGTGGTGCTAGATTGAACCCAGACCCTTATGCATTTCTAGGAAAGCACTCTACCATGAGCTACATCCCCCCAGCCCTCTATCATTTACCTCAAGGGTGCAAGGTCGGCTTTTTTCTGACTTCCAGACCCATTCAATCCCATTACTCAGAACTGCTGCAGGGTAATGTAGGGGATGCTACAGATAAGAGCTAGAAACAAGCCACATGAGTGTTTTGTTGCTCAATTGGATGGGAGATTTGAGCTGTTTTAAATGGTGCCAACAAGAAAAATCATCTGGGAATGGCCAGTCACCAACCATGTCTAGGAAAATTTAAGCAGGACTGGCCTTGCTGGGAAAGTGTAATAAAATGGCCAAGGGCCCAGGGAACAGCCCCAAGTTTAAGAGAATAACATTGATGATCATAAACCAGCTGTACAGGCCAATAAAAAGGGGAAACTGGGAGATGCCAAAGGACTACGGTGTTGATGTAGTGATTAGGTAGGCGTGCTGGAAAAACAGAACTGACTTCAGAACATAGGCTTTTCGATTTTAAAAATGGGCAGCTCTGACATGATTAGGTCTAAGGCCTAGCTGTGGATGAGGATATGAGTAACAAAATCAGACCTAATGTTTATAGCATATATACATATACATATTTTTTCATTGTGAAAAATTTTTTATTTTAAGAAAAAAATTCAGTTAACAAAAAAATTTAACAAGTTTCACTTAGCAAAATACACCCAAAAGGAAATCACAGTACAAAGAAAGCTTTAAGTCAAGGCCTCACCAATTCCTACAGTATTAGTATTGTGTCTCAATTCTCAAAACTAACTTTTAAAAAACTTAAAACTTAACCTAACCTAAAAGATATTAAATGAAAGTATAAACTAGAATGAACAAACATGAGAACTGCTGCTCGTTGATTAGGGATCTAGCACCTTTGAGATCTCCAAAAAGTACACGTCCCCACTGTGCTCCTGTGGGTGAAGATCCACCCTGCACATACTTCAACTACTTGAACTCAGATAACAGCACTCTGAAGTATACTAGCAAAAATGTTAATCAAGAAAAGTGGAAGAAAAAAGTTTTAGTTTATTCAATATCACATGCTAGAAGAAAAGTTTGCATGAAAAAACACTAAGTAATTTTTAAATCTATATTTCACAAACTCATGGTGTAAAATGGGTCCCACAGCTTCCTCTAGTATAAACTGCTTTTCACTGCTAACTGGCTGCCTGTGAAAATTCAATTAACTCAACTGCTCCTACAAAACTAGTCATACCCTCCCATGTTATCCTGACCGCTGTAGCCGGTCCCATAGCAACCACTCACTGACTGGCTCTCCAGGCCACTGTAGGTGGCCTGGGCAGCAGACACCCCCATTTCCTGCATCACCTGGCTGCTATACACCCCATTGCTGGTCCCTGTGGTGGAATTCAGGAAGAGTTCTATGTATCTGTGCTGCATGTTGGCCCTGTCTTTGGACATCGCCGCCACAGCTTCTTCATGGGTAGCAAACTCCACGTCAGCCTCTCCTGTCACTCTTCCATCTGGGCCAATCTCAATATGGACTCTCACGGGGTTGAGTGGAGAGAAGAAGTTGTAAATGTCGTTCTCGGTGGCTTTGTAGGGCAGCCCTCTCATGTGGACGCAGTGGCCCGTGGTGCTTTGCACGGTGAACTCGCCGTCTCCATATCTATGGTCATACATTCCGGAGAGACAGTAGCTGAGGTCTCTCCCAAACAGGTCGGTGGTGAAGCCATAGCTGTCGCTGAGGCCACTATACTCCTCGTAGCCCCCATAGCCTGCACTGTAGGCGCTGGACCTCATCCGATCCAGGCCTGCCTGCTTCACAATGCCCATGTATCTCCGGGCTGTGCCAGGCCGGTCGTAGGGCCCTGGCCGCTGTGCAGACATAAACTTGAGAGGCATATCTGAGTAGGACCTAACCTCCTCCTGACTGCTCTTGAACACTTCAATATAGCGGTGCCCTATTCTCTCCTTGTGCTTTCCTAGAGCCTTCTCAGCTAATTCCTGTGAGGCAAACTGCACGAAGGCCTCCCCTGTAATCTTGCCCTCAGCATTCACTGGCAATGTGATCCCATTTGGCACGATTTCCAACCCTGAGAAGAACTGAATGATTTCTTCCTTTGTGCATCCAAATGGGAGGCCCCGGAGCCGCACGAAGCCATCGTTGGCACAGTCAGCGCTGTTTGGGCCGCTGTGCTTCAACACCCAATCCATCTCGGTTCTATGTGACTTGAACACCTCGATGTACCGGTGGCCCATGCTTTCCCTGTCTTTTTTCAGGGCCAATTTTACATCATCTTGTGATTCAAGTTCAACAAAAGCCTCACCACTCTGCCTGCCTTCTCTAGTATAAATGAAATGGACACCTGCAACCCCATTGTGAATCGTGCAGTTGGAGAGAAAGTTCTGCACGTCCTCAATTGAGCAGGACCATGGCAAGCCACGGAGTTTGACCACAAAGCCTTCACCTCCCTCAGGGCCCAGCATCATGAACACTCGACAGGACAGATGTCAGACAAAGTTGAGCACAGAGTTTTGTAGCTTAAAGAGCAGTCACAGAAGCCTTCAATGGGAGACAGTTATGGTAGGCAACAATTTGTCCACTAAGGTAGAACTAATTTCTACTTTTGTCAAACAAATATGGTTTAGGGCCAGAGAACCCTAGATTCCACCTGATGATTAAAAATGCAGAAGGCTCCGGGGAAAGTCCAGGTGCATCTTCTTTCAGTTCTTAACCTGAAATGGTACAAAGACATATTTTTAGTAATTGTGTTGTTTTTATGTGAACACTGACTAACCTAGCAGTGTTATTAGCTATTCTAGTCCCCATATAGATAAGAAAGAAAACAGAAGCCTCTGAGAATTTAAATAACTAGCCCCAACTCACAGATAAAATATAGAAGCCGTTATTTGCAACCAAGAATCTAAAGCCATTACTTAACATCTAGGGCTTGCTTCCTAAACTTGCTATGGTTAAGAATCACTTAGGGATGGACTAAAGAGATTAGGTAATCTGTGTTGTTAAATCAGTATTTACTGGTTACCTATTGTGTCATCTCCATTCTAATTAAGATTAAAAATGAGGTAAATGGAGACAAATCTGTCTCTGTAGATCTTTGGAACTTAATTCTATTACAGTTTAGCTGTACTAATTTTGGACTAGATGGTTCTATTATTGGGAGAAGGGATTGTAGGTGGGGGAAAAGTTGCCCTGTACATTATAGGATGTTTAAGAGTCTATGGACCTTACCTATTAAATGCTAGTAGTGTTTTGTTTTTTTTCCAATTGTGAGAACCAAAAATGTCTCTCCAGACATTAATAAATATATAGAGAAGAAAGAACTGAGCACAAAACATCCACAACTGCCCACAGACTACTTTAACAGGTAAGAGGAGGACAGAAACGGGTGAGGATGAAATTACTGAGATAGTTGGTAGGCTGGTATTTTTAGATGTAAACTTGGCCTAAACCTCCAGTTATTCAGTCAAAAAAAAAAAACAACCAAATGTTGCTGGGAAGGAATTTTGCACATATAATTAAAGCCCTAATCAGGGTCACTTTGAGTAAGGGAAAGATATCCTGGATAATCCACTTGGGCCCAATCAGTTGGAAGGTCTTAACAGCTAGCAGAGCAGAGGCTTCCTTTCTATCTAGCTTGTGTACTTCTCTCCCAGACTTCTGCTGGAGAAAAGCTTTAACCAGTTCAAAGGGACAGTCTGCCTATGATATTCCATTTCTGTCTACCTGGCCTACAAATTTTAGACCTGCTTAGCTAATTCCTACAACTGTGTAAGTCAATTTCTTATTCTCGCCCCTACAGATTCTGCTTCTCTGAACCTTAACTAAAGCAGCCTAGGAAAGCCAGACCGGTGTCACTTTTAGGCAGGGAAAAAGCAATAGTGGTCTTGGAGATGAGAAAACACCCAATGGGCTTAAGGATTAACAAAAATACCAGCGTTTAAAGGGGGGAGAGGCTAGAAAGGAGAATGGTAGTAGCAGTGGAGAATGTGAGAAGTCTTTTTTGATTCCTCATATTCTGAAATAAGCCAGCAAGATTTGCTGTAAGATAGGACATAGGCCCTGTGGCTAATTCTTCAGCCTAAGCAATTAAAAAGAATGAGGTGCTGTTCACACTCAATACAGTGGGGGGCATTTGTCCCTCTTAAGTACTTAAGTTTATAGCTATCAGTTGGACACTTAAAAACAAACTGAGATATAATTTGTTACCAAGGAAAGGGAAAAGCTAAAATGGCATTTTTCCAATAGTAGAGAAGGCAAAAAACTCGGCTTCCCAATTTCCACACAATTCATGGGGACCTAAATATCCAGGACAAAAGAGATCGAAGAGTTCCACAAACTCACAAGTGGAAGTTTAGCAAAGGTTTTAGTTAAAAAAAAAAAACAACAACTAGGGAGTCACAGGAACCAAAACAGGCAAATAAAAGTAACTCCTGCTTAAAATACAGCAGAAACAGAAAAGCCTAACAAATGGTTTTTCTAAGGGGGTTTATATTTCCTGAGCTGGGAAAACACATGTGTTCCTGTGATCTAGCAACCGCAACCCTTAATTATTAGACAATGGGCTTAGGATGGGCTTATTACCCAAAACATGGTTGAGTCTTACCATTATAAAACATGAAGACAAGTGGCCTGAGCTAACCCAATACCAAACATCAGGTCTTCTTTAATTTTCTGATTCTCTACCTATTCGGAGCTCACAGCTTCTTACATAAAGCAGACTAGAGATAACCCTTATATATGTCTCACTATTCTTGTAACTTAAAACTAAAAAACTGGCAGAACTTGCTCAGATTTTTTTTTCCTCCTGGTTTTTAAAATTCCTGCCTTTGGCCCTTTTAATATTCATTATCGCTAACTTCCCCGTGGACACCTCTTATCTCTTCTGCTCAACTAACTTCAACGAAACCCACAGCCCTTAAGTTATTTCGTGAACTAAGGGGTGGCTCACTATCGTTGCCCGGGTTAGTCTGCAACTCATGGGCTCATGTGATTCTTGTGCCTCGGCCTTCCACCAAACTTGTAACACTTTTATCTCTTTGGAAAATCCCCTCCTAGGCCTTAAGTGTAACTACCAAAGTAGCTGGGCGCCGGTGGCTCATGCCCGTAACTCCAGGCTAGGCGGGAGGCGTGGGATCGGAAGATCGAAGTTCGAAGCCAGTACGTACGTACGTGTACACACGTGTACGTACACACACACAGCCTCCAGCAAACTGCCCCACAGACTTATCTCCAATTAACCAGCAAAAACCCAGAAGTGAAACTGTGGCCCAATAGGTGGCAGAGCACCGGTCTTGAGCGGAAGATCTTAAAAGGGAGAGGGTGGCCCGGAGTCCTGGCCGCACAACCGGCCAAAAAAAAGGGGAGGGGGAACCCCCCAAAACTTTCCACAAAGAAAGATCCGCACACGCGTTAGGTTCCGAGCTCAATGAAACCTCTCCGTAACGTACAACCGCCTAGTTACCGATTCTAAAGCCAGAAAAACAATACTGGCGCCTCCCGAGCCCCCTAGTGGCTTCTCCCGGGGACTGCCCTCCCTCCCCGCCAGGGGCTACTTTCATTTTGAATACTCCGACCGCAGGGCAGCGGGCCGGAGACCTCGCTTAAACGGCACGAAACCCCCAGGAGCGAGGCTCGGGTCGGGCTTCTCTCCCCGGAGCCCCCGGGTGAGGCGGGGCGGCGGCGGCGGCGGGACGGGCTCGCCGCTTCCGCCCGGACGGGACTTCCGACTCCCCCGCCACCATCATGGCCCGCCAGCCCGCTGCTCCGCGGGCTCGCTA
>NW_012267243.1:9180543-9181418 GCF_000151885.1 Dipodomys ordii | reverse complement strand
CCCGAGAGTCCATCCGCTCCACGGCGGGGGTCGCCGGGGGCGGCGCGGAGCGGGCGCCGCTCGCCACCGGAAGGCAGAGCCCGGTCCCCAGAACAAGGATTTCGCCACCTTTCCTCCCCGACTCGGCGGGCGCACTTACATCGAATCCAAACCCAGGTGGGGACTGGACTCGCGGGAGGGTCCTAAAGGGGGGGGCGCCGGCGCTGGAGACGCGTGCTGCCACAGTTCGCGAACGGCGGGGCCCAAACTTCAGCCACGGGGAGAGGAGCCGCAGGTCAGCCGCGCCGAGCCGGGTCGCGCTACGGAGCCGCGTCACGTGGCCACGCAGCCCCCCCGCTTCTTACCGCCGCCCGGTGATGACGCCACCACGTCGGCGACGCTCGGCGCGCGACGCCTCCAGCGCGCCAAAAAACCACTGAAAAATTAAAAAGTGTCTCCTTCAGGAATCCTCCGCCCGTAACATACTCGTCCCGTCCCGCCTCGCTGTCACTAGGCCTCTCCTCCTCCCCCGCCCGCGCTCCGGCCTGGCTCTCTGGCTTTCCTGGGGTTTTTTTTTTGTCCTCCGCTCGCGGCGGCTGACTAACCTAAGATGGCTGCCCGGCCGGCCTGGTGTCGGAGAAGACGGAAACAGCCCACTCCCTAACCACTCCCCATCTCGACCCCACAGAGCTGCGCGTTATTTCCGGGGCTGGGTTAAAGCAGCGGCTCCGCGCCGCGACTGCGCAGCAGGGCCAACGCGGTCAGAGGACGATACGCACAGTTAGCGGGGCGGGGAGGAAGCGGCCTCAGTCTTCTCGAACTGCTGGCTCGCTCGCGAGAGTTGAGCGTTGCTAGGAGGTTCGGCGAGAGGGCGGGGCCGCGCCGGGGGCGGGGCC
>NW_012267243.1:9164954-9180129 GCF_000151885.1 Dipodomys ordii | reverse complement strand
CGGGCGCCGGCCGCCGCCACGTTCTCCCGGGCCCTTCCCGCTCTCCTCTGCCGCCGGGGGGCCCGGCAGCCTCGCGGAAACCCGGGGCCTCACCTGGTGGGGGAGCCGCTGCCCCCGTGGGGGGCTGTGTTGCCCCGGGCAGGTGAATTTGCCTCTCTGGGCGGTTAGTCGCCATTTCCTGAGACCGTTGACCGGAGACCCCGTTGGAGCGGTGCTCGGGGGACGCAGCCGGCCCCGGGCGTTACTTCACCCTTCGGTTCTCTGGCTCTGCGGCCCTGGGATGGAACCCGGGGCCCCGCGGGCCGCCCAGCCTCAGCTCCAGCACACGCGCTGTTTTTCCCTTTTCAGTAACCGGAAAGTTAGTTACAATCAAGGGCAGGAAATGGACGGACGCTGTTATTTTTTAGCTTCAGCCAGGAAATAAATGAACTTTTCTCTTGGAGACTTCGTTTGCTTCTTTACAAAATGGAACTTACCACTTGGGTTGCTCTCCTTCGGGCCTGTGTACGATTGTACCCAGTGACCTGTCGGATGTCTTGGAAGTTTAAAAAAAAAAAGACTGCTTTAAATGCAGAAGAATCGAGGTTGTGCTGAAGCATGAATAATGGATGTCACCAGGCTACGTCTCCAGAGGCGGAGATGGCCTTGCAGCCGTTCGTATGAGTCGTTTAGAGTGGGTCCTTTTAAAGTCACGGACTTTAAAAAAGACTCAGACACTTGGTTTTCGGCGATAGGACTCAGCGTATCACTTCAGTGGTTCTCGGTGTATTTGGTGTTGTGGGTCTACCACCAAGTTCCACCACGTGTTCATCCCAGAAAGAAATCCAGGGCCCTTGACACAGTCATGCTTCCACTCACCCCAGACCCTCCTGGCAATCCCAAATTTGTCTACTTTGTCTCTGAATTTGCTATTCCACGTGTTTCGTGGAAGTAAATTATGCGATATGTGGCCTTTTTATGAAACAGACAAACCCTCTTAATGGAGTGCTATGTATCAGCATATTCTTTAGTTAGATAATATTCCATCATAGGAATAGAGAACATTTTGTTTTTCTATTCATTAGCTGATGCACATTCGTTTGCCTGTTTTTGCATGTTACAAATACTAGTGTGAATGCTTGTGTACACAGGTTTTGGGGGTTTTTTTTGGAGGGGACACAGTTTCAGTTCCTTGGGATATTCCTAAGAGTGGAATTGCTGGGTCATATGGTAAGTGCTAATGGTTCCTAAGCTCATTTCTGACATCCCTTCCTCCCCCCCAAAAAAAAAAATTTATGAAGAGTCTGCTTTCTCCACGTGCTCATCATTGTTACTTCCTGTGCTTTGGGGGTTTCGACTATGATCCTATGGGAGTGGATATGAAGTCCACTACTGTGCATCTGTTGTGTTTCCCCATGTGACTAAAGATGTTGATCATCTGTTCATGTGCTTGTGTCTCCTGAAAAGTTCCTTCAGGTCTTCTGCTCTTTGAGGCAGTTTGTTTTCAAGGGCCCCTGTGAATAAGCAGGAAATGCCAAAAGGAGATGCATTATTTACACACGGAAAACAAATGCATGCCAAAAAGGCAAGAAAATTACAGGATGAAGTAGATGTTAAAAGGCCACTCTAGGTCAAGTTTGTCTGCAGAAACTGCAGCAAAGGGATCAAATCTTTGCTTGGTTTCAGATCTGCAAACAGCTGAGGAATTGTTCTGCTGTAAGTTGGTTCAGTAGATAACTTGCCAGCGTTCTTTAAAGCCAAAACTAACAGTAAAGAGGTGCTGGGAATGAGTGCCTAGAAAAAAAGATTCCTACTCCAGTCAAAAAACACAACTACTTATTTAGGTTTGGTACAATTCTGTTTGTATTGTTAAGTAAATCCATTCTCTGGAAACAAAGTCATTTGGCACTTTAATATTTGTATTGTGTTAGAATCAACAATTACTTATAATGAAAACATCTTGGTTTTCTGCTCAAAAGGTAAGTGTCAAAGTTTTTGTAGGGTAGTACTATGAGTTTTTCTTGGGAGCCCATATACAGAAGCTGGGTTTAATTCCATATTATCTGTTACAAATGGGTGAAATGAAGGCATCTTTGGTAAATGAATAGGCCATTAAGAAATGTTAGTAATCTAACATTTGACTTATACTTAGTAATCTAACATTGACTTGATGTAAAACTAGTTCTCCAGCCAAATTACCTAGTGTTAAGCCAGAGTGAATTATTTGGGAAGATTCTATTCATTTATTGTAGTCATATCAGAACAATTGGGGAAATATTTAAGCCCATTAATTTTCTAGCCGTGTCTCTATAGAACTTCATTAAAACGTTGGTTCAATCTCCAGAAAGTAGAAGAGAATATATAGGTGATATTTTGCCATGAGATGTAGGCTTTTGTAGCATAACATCAGTTTCCAAGTGTGTGTTTGTGTTGGATTATGTGGCCAGGCACTTAATGTAAGCAAGTCCTAGAGTCCTGACTGTTGAGACTGACCAATGTCTGGACAGTATTTTTTTTTGGGGGGGAGCGTCCGGTCGTGGGGCCTGAACTCTGGGCCTGGGTGCTGTCCCTCAGCTCTTCAGCTGAAGGCTAGCTCTCTACCACTTGAGCCACAGCGGCCACTTGCGGCTTTTTTCTTTTTGCTTATGTGGTGCTGAGGAATCAAACCCAGGGCCTCATGCATGCAAGGCAAGCGCTCTACCACTGAGCCACCTTCCCAGCCCTGCACAAGATTTTTGTTGTTGCTTTGTTTTGGGTAGTATTGGGGTTTGAAGTCAGGGCCTTCCACTTGTAGCCATTCTACCACTTGAGCCACTACATCCCCAACTTGAGACTTTTTTCTTAAGAGCAGATTTTTATTATTACTATTATTATTAAGTTTAAGCTTTTTTATGTGGTAAAATTGATATAGGAAGGTGAATGAGGACTGGCCACTGAAAGCAAGCATTCATTCCTCATTCATTTATTTTTTTTAATGATTTTGTTGTCATTATAAAGGTTATATGCAGAGGACTTACAGTTAAAACAAAATGTTCTGAAACAAAGAAGAAACTGGAAGATATAGGCTTGTCACTTCATGATTAGTTTTCCTTTTAAAAACAAAACAAAAGAGTTACTTACAATCCAACAGACTAATTAAATTTGCAACTCAATCCTAGAAAATTATATGAACTTATTAATTTTTAATTTATCCTAATGTATGTTCTTTTTTAACACAGCTGCAGAAAGACCTAGAAGAAGTAAAGTCATTACTGGAAAAATCCACTAGGAAAAGAGTACGTGATGCCCTTACAACTGAAAAATCTAAGATTGAGACAGAAATAAAGAACAAGATGCAACAGAAGTCACAGAAGAAACCACAAGTCGACAATGAAAAGCCAGCTGCTGTGGTTGCACCCATTACGACTGGATATACAGTGAAAATCAGTAATTATGGTATGACTTGCTTCCCTACATCTAATTCTTTTCTTCAAAGCACAAATTACCCCCCCCATGTTGTATGCTTTTATGTGAAGTTTATGTACTTCACATATCAAGAGAATCATGTAGGCTACAGACTATTATAGTTTGAGAGTACATCCAGTTCTGTAAAGCAGAAATAGCTCTTCCCCCAATGTACAACTCTTGATGTATGCTTTCTGATGTAAAGCTTTAGCATTTTCCACATTGAGAGAACTTGTATAGGCTAGAGACTTAGAATTTGCCAGTATATGTGGGAATTACATTCATTAGATGTTGGTAGGTTAGTCCACAGGTTTTAATGAAAAGTTGTTTTCATTTGTTTTGCTTTAAGCTACCTTAGTTCCCTGAGTATCCGTGAGTACAGGTATGTACTGCCATGCCCAGCTTAATTATTAGAATCTTTAGCCAGAGTAGTGCTTCATCTAGAGTCCCAACACTGGGAGGATGAAGGAAGAAGATCACAAGTTTGCAGCCAGTGGGGCTCATGGAAGAGAACCTGCCTTTACAACAAACAAAAAAGAAACATTAAAAGAGGGCTGGGAGTGTATGTAGTTCAGTGGTAGATTACTTGTCTAGCATGTAAATGGTCTTGGTTCTCTTCCCAGTATACAAAAATAAAACAAGTAACACTAATACTTTTATCCTGAGAAAAAGAGCAAAGGCCTTCTGTTCAGAAATGTGAAATTGAATCTTAAGTTCTACTTTTTGTTAGGTCAGATGCCTCATTTTGGGTATAGTACTTAAGTGTTTTGAGATTCAGATTCTCTAGGAAATTTGTTTTAACATTTGTTTTTCATATTTTACTGTTTTTATTATTTTTGTTTTACTTGTTTTTGTCTTTTTGGCTACTGGGGTATGTTACATTTGCTAAGCTTTGTCACTGAGCTACATCCCAGCCTAAATTTGCTGTTTGTAGAAAATGTCCAAGTCTTATTTCATGTCCTACTTTTGCTGTTGTTTCTAGGATGGGATCAGTCAGATAAGTTTGTGAAAATTTACATTACCTTAACTGGAGTTCATCAGGTTCCCACTGAGAATGTGCAGGTGCATTTCACAGACAGGTGAGTTCTTACCATCAGATTACCTTATTCTAGGGGCTCTTCTATGTAGTTTCTCAAATTTCTGCTTAAATTTAGAATTAATTTTGCTGTATACATTCTTTGAAAAGGTGTCAAAATAATCTGGATAGCCAGATAAACATGCAAAAATGGATCTAGTGGCGTTTCTCCAGAACTAGTGTCTTTCATAAAACCAGACAGATAATATATTCACTTTTGTGTTGTAGGGCCTTTGATCTTTTGGTAAAGAATCTAAACGGGAAGAGTTACTCCATGATTGTGAACAACCTCTTGAAGCCCATCTCTGTAGAAGGCAGTTCAAGAAAAGTGAGTGTTCACTTTTTAAAATAATCTTTTGGGTCATAATATTTTGAAATCTCATTAAATTGAACCTGGCTGAATTGAGATGAACTAGAATTTCTTCAGTATATCAGGAATCAGAAACTGCAGCCTGTTTTATAAACAACGTTACTGGCAGAAAACCATTCTTACGTATTCTGTTGTGTTTGGCTGCTTTCACATTGAAATGGAAAAGCTTAGAAGCTGCAAACAGGTCATTATAGCCCAAGGATCCTAGAATATTTATACTTAATCTTTACGAAGAATTTGCCAATGCACCTGAATGATAACAGGTTATAAGAATAGTTCAGCTTCATCAACTCTGATTCTGTTTTCACATTTGTATGATTGTATTTATTTCATATACTGGAATGACATGATGAAATAGAGTATATGCACTATGAAATACTTAAATTGTAGGTATTGTTGGCTACACTATGTACTGGTTTTTATTTTCTGCCAGTACTGGGGTTTGAACTCAAGGTATTTGGCATTTTTACTCATAGCTGGTACTCTACAACTTTAAGCTTTTATATCTGGCTTTTTGCTGCTGGCTAATTGGAAATAAAGAGTCAGGCAGATTTGAATGGCTGAGCTGGTTCTGAACCTCAGGTCAGTAGCTAAGATTATAGGTGTGAGCCACCAATGCCCTGCTCTCTGTGTACATTTTTGATAGATAAAGGAGATCTTAAAGTGCTTAGTTTAGTTGTAGAAGGTATACAAACAGTCCAACTTTTATGATTCATGCTGTTCACTGATTTAGTCAATCCTTTCTATTCAGTTCGAATGAATGCAGTTTAGTGAGTCAGTATATAGTTATGCTATACTGCTGTTATGTAACAAATCATATTAAAATTTATTTTGATTAGCTTGCCTCTCATTGCAAGTCTTACCTACAGTTCCATATTTGAAGAAGTACTCTAACTCCTAGAAATGTATGTTCCTTTCTTGTCTTCCAGACACTTCACCCTGTATTATCTTTTCCTAAATTAACTGAACCTCAGTCCTCCTTTTCTTCAAACATGCCAAAATTTTTGCCTCTTGGACCACTCCACCTGCTTATAGTTTGTTCTAGAATGTCCTCCTCCTGGATCTTAAGTTTGTTTGTATTTCGTCTCTGAAAAACCTTCCTAATGAAGTTTTTTCTACCAACCACAACTCTTACCCACTTCCTCTTAATAGTATTTATTAGTGATGAAAGGTATTATTCGGGTTTTGAAGTCTTCCCCTTTGATGATTTTTAATTTTATAAAAGTACTACTAGTGCTTAGAGTAAGGCTTACACACATTAGGAGCTTGATTAATTTATAGTTACTATTTTCTAAATGTTGATGCCTAATCTCCGTGTGTTGTTCTCCACATCCAGGTCAAAACAGATACAGTTCTTATCTTATGCAAAAAGAAAGCAGAAAATGTACGATGGGATTACTTGACTCAAGTTGAAAAGGAGTGCAAAGAGAAGGAGTGAGTTTACTTTCATTTGTTTAAAGGTCTTTAATTTTTGGCTGAGGTTATAGTTTCACTTTATGGATAACAAGAGCTGCCCAGTCTGATTTGACCGTCTGCCGCTTGATGTCCACTAGTCTCGTTGACTTATATATCTGCTTTTAACTTTCTTTGTCCTTTTCCCCTCCAGTACTGGAGATTAAACTAGGGCCTGGTACTTAGCTAGGCAGATAGTCTATCTACTGAACCATAACTTCTTTACACTATTTATTACTGAGAAAGGGTCTCCCTGAGTCTGCCTGCACTACAATCCTATTTTTCACTGTAATCATAGCGAGATGACAGATGTGTATCATCATACTCAGCTTTTTCCATTGAGATGGCATCTGACTTTTTTGCCTGGGCCAGCCTGGAAAACTGAGCCTCTCAATCTCAGCCTCCCAAGTACCTAGGATTATAGACTTGAATCAAGGGTGCCAACCAGCAAGTTGATTTTTAAAATACATGGAATCTGCTCTTGAGTACTGGTTTCTCATACCTGGATACACTGATGCTTCTAGATACTTAGCCTTTTTTTTTTTTTAATAGTATACTTTACCTATCCTTAATAATTTGTTTTAGGAGTTCCTGAAAGGTTCTTGTATCCATGTGTTTTTCTTTTATTTAAGATTCCTTAGATATGAGACCTTTTTTTTTTTCTTTAAAGACAGTAAAACAAGGTATCTAACTCAGGCTGGGATTCAAACTTGAGAATTTTGCCTGTCACTTGAATAGTGGGATTACAGGTATTTAAAAAAAACCTGGCTGTTTATTTTCCTTAACATGTTTAATATTCAGATACTTCTATATCAGTTTTGCTTTTTTTCCTGCTAGTTGGTGGTATACTGCATTGAGGAATGTAGCTATTCATACTTACGATTTCCCTTGGGAAGTGGTTGGCTAGAGTTAGGCTTTTAAAATTTAAAATCTAGACAGATGTACCTGAGTCTAGGACCCTGTGTTACTATATTTCCAGTATATAATCTAGCAATTGATGGGTTAAATGAGTACTAATTAAATAAAAAGCTAGCAGGGTATGGTAGCATGGGCCCGAATTACACCACTGGGGGCAGAAGAATTGTGTTAGAAGCCAGCCTGGGCTATATAATGAAGACCTGTTTCAAGAAAGGAATGTAAAGGTAATTGGCTATTAGGCTATTTATTCAACTAAAATTCAATGAATTTATTGGCCACAGTGTTTGAAAACTTTGAAAATATATACTATTAAAAATTGTCAGAAAAGTAATTTACTGTCTAACATTTTGGTGACCACTCTTTTCCTGTACTGTGTTACGATAAGAATGCATTTTCATTAAGCTAAATTTGTGTGCTAATTGTGAATTGCTTGTATACTCTGGCTCTCTCTTGTCCCTTAACCCCTGTTAGTTAGCTTGAAATGGTACCTTTCCATGCTTTGGTTTCTCCATTGTAGTGTTTTCTCTTTTAACAGAAAGCCTTCTTATGACACTGAAGCAGATCCTAGTGAGGGATTAATGAACGTGCTAAAGAAAATTTATGAAGATGGAGATGATGATATGAAACGCACCATTAATAAAGCCTGGGTGGAATCAAGAGAGAAGCAAGCCAAAGGAGACCCAGAATTTTGAGACTTTTAAATCCTTTTGGGACTGATGTGGAAATACTGGTGTTTCCAATAATGGAATGTTGGCATATACAGATTGGGCAGATGGTATTTACACAGCCTTCTAAGTAAAGGCAGTGAATTCTCCATTTCTTACTGGAGGATTTATTTAAATAAAATATGCTTATTAAACACTTCCTCCAAAGATGCTTTCATTAGTATCCTGGTTATTTTTTTAAGAAGGGGTTGGGTATATGGCAGTCTCATTTAAATAAATTTTGCCTAAGGAATATGCTACATTACATGTATTTTTGTTTAGCTAGGAAGTGGAAAACAGTAGTTGCATGCCGGTGAGTTACTGGCACCACTTCCCACTAATGTAAGAATAAGATTAAAATCAAAAGTTTGCATAAAATTCAAATGTGTTTGAAAGTTGTTATAGAACATTCCATTCCATGTTAAAGCAATGTGTATATTATAAACTACAGTGTACTAAGTAATCAATTATAGAATTGAAACAATAGAAACTTTATAAGAAATGCCAAGTATCTTTGTATGTTACAATATATAACAATACTAAAACACATAATGCCTTTATAGTTATAGTGCTAGCACATAAACCAGTGGAACAGAAGAGTACATATTGGAAGATTTAGAATGCAGTTAAGAGCCACACTTTTTAAAACTGGAAAAGATGGTATTTAAATGATAAGCCAAGGATACATTCAAAACATCAAAGATCTAAAACTAATACAAGTACTAGAAGAAATGAGAGGAATTCCACTGCAACCAACAACTACTTTTGAGTTCAAACCTGGAAGGAATATTTATATTGCAAGAAAAACTGTAACAACTAAAAACTGAGAATTCCAAAAACTTGGGATTCCAAAGATTATGAATAGTTCATTTAAAAAGACATGTATGTGATCTTTAACATAAAAGGATGTTCATGTTGTTGAGAAAATAGTAAAAAAAAAAAAACAAAACCACACTGTTCTTTGGCAAGACTCCAGGAGTTTCAGATACTGAACGTAGTTTTGAAGCTGTGGGGAAAGGAGGGACACGTACGTGGCAACAGAATAAAAAGTTTAAAGATGGAAAAATTATTTGGTAATGTCCATAATTACATGTTTGCTTACCCTGACTCAAAATTCTA
Organism: Dipodomys ordii; assembly: GCF_000151885.1. NCBI lineage: Eukaryota > Metazoa > Chordata > Mammalia > Rodentia > Heteromyidae > Dipodomys > Dipodomys ordii. The sequence continues at coordinate 9,171,068 of NW_012267243.1, read as the reverse complement.
GGAACTATGCAAAAGATGAACTATGCAGGTTAGAAATAGCCACATAACTATTTTGGAGGACTAACTGAATATAGTTTGGTATTCACAAACCAAGATTTTTTTTAATATACTAAGAAAGTGAAATGAACAAGTACAAGTAATGATGTACATACTAACAAAGCCTTAGGAATACATATATTTCAGCTGTGAGCCAGAAATTACCTGTAATTACTATAGTACTTGTGAAGCTGAGGCAGGAAGATTGAGAGTTCAAGACCAGCCTGAGCTACATACCAAAAAAAAAAAATAACTGCTTGAGCTATGCCTCCACTTGCAGCTTTTTTGCTGAAAAACCATAGCAATTTTAAGTTTCAAACAAATTCAACTCATCTTGGTTTTTCTATTGACAAAGTGTCTTGGACTAGGTACCTTACAAGTAGAAACATTTCTCACAATTCTGGAGGCCAGAACTCCAAGCAGATTTAATGAACGGCTTGCTTTCTAAGATGGTGCTCTTTTTGAAGTATCCTGCATATGGCAGAAGGGCACAAAAGGGATGAACACCCCACCAAGCCATTTATGAAGGTCAGGTCTTGACCTAACAAATGAACAGTCCGAGTTGTATGTGCACTGATGGAGGATTGAAATCCAACATGAATTTTGGAGTGGCACAAATACTTAAAACCACAGTGTATGTACCAAGCAAGCATTAAAACAGACTAGGGAACTCTAAAACAGAGTATATGGCTATTGCTAATGAGATAAATTCTAAAAACCACAAAAATGCAGTCACTAGTGTTAGCAAAATTTGAAGAAACACTTTTATGGTAAGACAATTTGGTATCATTAGAGGTTAAGAATTCCCACCTCTCTTCCATTTGTGGGGCTTGGGCACTGCCCCTGAACTCTTGTACAAGGCTAGTGCTCTACCACTTTGTGCCCCAGCTCCATTTCCAAGGATTAAGATTTTTATGTAAAGGGCAGGCAAATATAAAAAGCATTTTCTAGCAAGGTAATTACAATATATATCTTCTGCAATTATATATTGTTATTCCTAAATGTCCAATTTCCTATATTTTCTATCTTGGAGTGGTCCTCTACCATCTACCTCTTAAATTACTAGTCAAAAGTCTTGTCTATTTTCCTAAATTAACACTTTCAAACTTTGCCCTCTCTTCTTAAAGCCTTACTTCTAAATGGGGCTCTGGTGGCTCAATAAGCCTGTAATCTTAGTTACTCAGAAAACTGGTGTCTGGAGAACCATGATTTGAGGGTAGGCTCATGAGGCAGGTAAATTTGCTAGACTTCATATCCAAAATAAAAAGCCAGGCTGAAGCCATGGCTCAAGTGTTAGATCATCAGCCTGAGTTTAAGTCCTGGTTGCCACTACCACCAAAAGAAAGCCACCCTCCTAACTGGCTATCTTGCCAGTCATCTTCGTTTCATGTCGTAAACTACACGGTTGTCACTTATCTGTAGGAGTGGTGATGTCATTCCTTAAAACTACAATATACTTGTAAATTAAGTCTTAATTTCTTCACATCACTTTAAATCCTCCATGAAGTGGCCTTTCTTGCCTAGTGCTTATTTCTAATTGAAGTAACTGATCTCATCGTCAGATGAATCATGCCTTCGTTTCTTTGTACTTTTGTTCCCAATTTCTTCATCCCATCTTTCGATTCAGGTTAAGGTACCATACTCCAGGAATATTTTCCTGATGTTGGTAAGTATGTTCATCTATACTACTACATATTTTCCATTAATTGGCTGATCACACTGTTGAAAAGTACGATAGTGACCTTGTATTCTTACTCATTAGTTACAAACAAAGCAAATACTATTTCAACAAAACAATTAGTAGGGTTTGAACTCAGCTGAAAATGGAGTCATCCCTGTTTGATGCTGGTCAATTTGCATATAAAGTCTCAAACTTTTCTGCCCAAGATAGGTACAGTGTTACATGCTTGTATTGCCCAATAACACAAGCAGGATTGCAGCCCAAGTATAAAATAATTACTTCACAACAAAATATTACCCGACACAAAAAGGGGCTAGTGGTATAGTCAAGTGGTACAGCACCAGTCTAGAAAGTGCAGAGTCCTAAGTTCAATACCCAGTAACCTCCACCATCCCCCCCCCAAAATCCCCAAGAAAACCAAAAGCACTTTTACTGTTTGGACAGATTATCAGACAATGAAGAGGCACATCTTGCATTGAAGGCCCTTAAAGATAAAGAAATGGTAGTTCTTTTGTTCAGCTATTACACTAAGAAGCAGAGCATTAGATAAACTACCTGTCACTGTCCAAGCCAGTCCAAGATTACAAATTGCTGTAGATAGGGTATCTATACAAAAAAACTGTTGTATTAAATAATACTGATTAAAAATGCAGAACACTTATAAGCTACTAAAAGGTAACACTTGAAAGAAAAGTGCAGTAAACAAAAGTTTCACAGAAAGTATTTTTATTCTATTCTTTGCACTACATATGCGAACAATGTGGAATCAACAGTACATAAAGTCAAAGAGAAAGGACGATTCACTGGCAGAATGAAAGATCCAAGTTTCTTTCTTAAAATTTAGAAATAATTATAGACAGTATCAAAATAGACAACTATACTGGACCCCTAACAAAAAAAAAACTACTAGAGTTTTGTCTATTAGAAAAGTCTCTTCTTGCCAGTACTAGCTCACTTGAAAGCTCAGTAGATTGTGAAGCTGATTACCATATTGCTCGCTGGACCCCAGAAAGCTGCCCATGGTCGGCTAAGTGACGGAAGACAATGCGACTAAGCCTCCAGCGCCGCTTTACACCCCGAGGTCGGGACGTCATAACACATCGATTTCTGATTCGTACAGGGCAGCTATCTCGAGGAAGGGCAGCGATTTCTTGATCAGCAACTTCCTAAGGGAAACCCCAATATTACAAGTCACATTTATTTATTTATTCAAGGTGTTTAAGTCAATACTTAAAGGAAGAAAGAGCTAGATTCATTAATATACCATTAAATTGCAATATGCATTTAAGAAATAGAATATGCAATATATAATTACATCAGTAAACTTTAAGGAACAGACTAGAAAAGCTACCAGAAATGTTTGATATCCTTCCAATATGACATTAAATGCTTGACAAGCGTTTCAAATGCAGGAGTTCCATGTCACCACTTACATGCAAGGACTTTACCCTTCAGCAAACCAAATGGGGTTTGTACCCCATTATTCAAGTAAACACAAGAAAAGGAGTCTATGAGGAACACACATGGGTAAGGGAGTTCAAGGCCTAAGGGAAGACAGGTTAGGCCAATGGCCCCACAAATTAGCAATGTCTTCCAGAAGATGCCTCGAGAGCTGCATGACTGCAATGAAGTTGAGAAAACTTGGGTCAAAATAACTTCCAATTTCAGTGTGGTCACCATTCACCAGTACTTTCTAGGGACTATTAAAATGGCTGAATGGCTAGAGAGATGTGATACAGTTATCTTTAATCCTAAACTCACCAATGTCAATTTCATGCACTTATGCTGACTTGGAGTATTTGACCCTATTTTCCACAAATTATATTCATGCTAAGTCAACATAACAATATCTGTGCTAGTGACTTCATATTAGGGACTTGATTTGCAAACCTGCAGATCTTTTGGTAAGATGGTATTCTTTCTGAGTGAGTTGATCCGAAGCCTCTCATCTGCATATTCATAGGCCATTTTCCGTCTTTTTACATCCCGAAACATTTTCCAGTCTACATAGTAGCCTCGAAATTGTCCTGAAACTGATGAAGGAGCCACCTAAGCAATAGAGACAAGAATTATGAAGGTTAAGGATCGCCAGGCCCAGGCTTTGGTTTATCACCTACTAACTTAAAAACTTCTAACTCAAATAACTGTCCATTATGGCACATATATGAAATTCTACCATTTGGGAGACAGAGGCAGGAAGGCCTCGAGTTTAAGACCAGTGTGGGTAAGTATCAAAAACCAGCAAATAAAAATACTCAAAACAACGGACTTCCCAATTCAAAATAAAGAACTTTTACCTGTTAGAGTGGTGTTAATAACATGATGTGAATAACATGCTGGAGAGCAAAAACTTTCCAATATGATTGTTTAACTTTTCTTAAGCTAATATCACCTGGGTCAAAAAAAAATTTTTTTAAGTATAAAAAACAAACAGGGAAGTTTCCCTCTGCCCTCACTCCTCACCTGCCCAGTGATATGCACCAGCCATAGGCAACTGTTGTTGGTAACTTCTTTATATCTGTCCAGAAATTGTATTTATTAATATGGTACTGAATGGATGCATAATGATTTAATCTGAACAGAGGACAAACACACTTACCCTTCCTGAGCAGCAGGGACTACAGGTGGCATTTTTAAATCCCTGCTCACACTCAGCGGATAAATTTCAGTTTCTCCTTAATTATGAATTAGAAGCAACTGGAAGAAAATTCCACAAGCTCCCCTACATCTATGCACTTACCATCACCTGTATCTACTTTACATCTAGTTACTATAGATGTGTTCTGTCCAACCCAGCAGCCATCCACCACATATATGGCTAGTAATCACTCGAAATGTCACCAGTACAACTAGTAATTCTTGACTTTCATTCAGCTTAAAAACTTTAAGCAACTTTGTTGTATTGATAGAACTAGGTTTTCCATGTTCATGGTGACAAATTTGACATATGTATTAAGTATAAGACAAAAGAATGTAAAATTTGCTAGTCATTTATTTTTATATTAATTATATGGTGTGTAGTATTCTGGATGTATCTGGCTAAACATGTTAAAAATAATTTTATCTGCTTTTGACTGTTTAAATAAAAGCTACTAGCGGCTGGAAGTGGAAACTCCAGCTACTAGGGAAGCAGAGGTAAAGATACCACAGGGCGAGACTCATGGGAGTAAAAGCAACCTTATCTGAAAAATTAAAACAAAGGGCTGGGGACAAGACACAAGTGTTACAGGGCCTGCCCAACTCAATCCCCGACTCAACCTGTACGTAGGGAAAAGGTGGTCCCCATTCTATTTCTATTGTGCTTAAGATCACCTTCCCGTCGACGACTCCACCCCCTCCTGCACAGAGGTAGCTGTGAGCTTCCCTCTCCGCATCAATCTTCCCGCTCTAGGGATCTATCCCCCCCCCAGCGTGCACACACGCGGTGAGCCACCACGACCGGGTTTAAAATCCCTCCTCCTCCTAACTAGGCCGCAGAACCCGGGCACGGCCTCGCCTCTCCCGAGCGGAGCCGGCGGAGGGAAACGCCCCGAGGCTGGCCCGCCGTGAGCACACAGGGGGCCAGGGTGGGGGACCCGCAGGTCACAGAGCTGAGGGGTGAAGCGCAGGCCTGACCTGCCGGAACGCCCGCAGCAGGGAACCAGCCATGGACGCCGCCATGTTGCCCACAACCGCCGCGACTTTATTGACACCGCCGCCGGAAACGGAAGGGCGTGAGGGGGCGGGGCCTAGCTCGAGGGGGCGGGGTGAGGCACGGAACTTTTGCCTATAGGGAGGAGGCGGTTATGGCTTTTACTCTCGCGATATCTGACGGACTTGGGAATTCAAATTCCAAGGGCGAGTTTGGTCGCGATAGGTCTGACCTGCCGCCAAGTCCTCGGAGCGGAGCCCAGTTCTAGACGCCGCCATATTGTCCGCCTAAATGAAACACCGCGGCCGGAAATAGCCGGGCGTGGGGGGCGGGGCCCGGGCTTCAGGAGGCGGGGCGACCAACAAACGAGCTCCGTGGGGGGTTTGGAGGGCGGGGGGGGGGTAAGGGAGGGGTTAGGTGTTGTACTCTCGCGAGATTTCCCGGGGCTGGGGCCTTCACAAAGGCAGCGCGGGGTGTGGGCCGGGGCGGCGCCGCCCGGCCTTTGTCTCGTTCCGTTTCCGTCCGCGTCCCGCCCACTGCCCCTCCTCGCCGCCCTCCCCGCCGCTCCCCCGTGAGGCCGCCTCCTTTCCGCCGCGCGGTGCCGGCGTCGTGAGGGTGGAGGCGGCCCCGGCCGTGTGTGTGTCCAGGGCTGTCAGGGCGGTCCAGCCGTGCGGGGGTCTAGGTGGGGAGGGCGCCGTGCGGGACGGGGCGGGCGGGGCGCGGGAGAGGGAGGGGAGAGGGGGAGGGGGAGGGGGGAAGAAGAATT
>NW_012267243.1:9121827-9164342 GCF_000151885.1 Dipodomys ordii | reverse complement strand
CGGCCTGCGCGGCCACCCACCCGGGGCTCTCCACCTCCGGGCCTCGCGCTCCGCCGCCGGAACCACTCCTCATGTTGTTTACGGTGCTTTTCGTTCCGTTTTTTCCCCCGAGTCTCTTGCTTCAGCTCCATTGGCCTCGGGCTTCCGGCCTCCACGTCGGCCTCCCCCCGAAGCGGGAGGCCTGGGAAGGCTCTCCGGCCGGCCGATTTCCCCCTCCCGCTAGAATCAGGACTGAAGGCTTAAATAGATTATTAGACGTTGCCAGAGAACCACGCAGACATCCAGGTACAGAGATCGGAGAGAGGTTTATTGCCGGGAACGGGGCCTGCCAGACCCCTTCTCACGAGGGAGGAGTGAGGAGCAGCACCGGCTAGGGTCCGAGGTGACCTGTATCACCCAGGAGGCTTAGGAGGGGCCAGGAGGCGGAGACCCTGCTGCGGGCCTGGGGCTGCATCGGGGCGGACTAGGATTGATGGCTGCTGTCCAAACTAGATAAGGGGCCCTGCAGCTGCCGAGACCTGAAGGCCACTCTAAGGGGCTCTCGTTGCCTTCTGTGGTGGTAGCCGCCCCCGAGGAGAGCCATCCCATGGTAAAGGGGGCTGGAAGCTGATTATTTACTGCTTTTTCTACGTGGGCCTAGTGTTGCCTAGGAAGGGAGCGTGCTAAGCCGTGGAGAGGGGAAGGAGTGGACTAAGCTGTGGGAAGGGTGCTCATTTCGCTGACAAGGACTCCCATGGAAGATGACCAGACAAGCATCTAGGTCAGGCTCATGGACACTGAGGATCACCTGCTATAGTTGGCTTGTGAAATAGTTGCAGGAGGAGCTTTTGCTTCTCTTATTTTAAAATTAATTTTGAAAAAAGAAAACATTTCTTCACCCAGCATGTCATGTTGATGTGACAGAAAACATACCCATAAAGCACCTTCAAGATCACACGGGAAGATCAGCAGAATCACAGGCCTCCAGAGTAGGCAGGAGGTTGGGGCCTGAGGAGTGGCTGGAAAGACTCATGTTTAAGCCATACAAGTCAGGTGGACCTGTTAGGTTTTTAAAAAGAGGTATTCGAGTAAGAACAGCACCAGCACGCACGTGGTATTCAGGTAAGGGGTAGGTTTATTCAGTAGACCTGCTGGGACCAGGCAAGGATGGCACTCCATGCGGCTGGGAAAGGCCTAGGAAAGAGAGAGAGCTGGGAAAGAGAGAGAAAAGAGCTTGAGAAGAGCTAGACAAGAGCAGAGAGAGGGGTAGCCGAGTAAGAACAGCAGCACGCACGTGGTATTCAGGTAAGGGGTAGGTTTATTCAGTAGACCTGCTGGGACCAGGCAAGGTTGGCACTCCACGTGGCTGGGAAAGGCCTAGGAAAGAGAGCTGGGAAAGAGGAAAGAGCTAGAAAAGAGCAGAGAGAGCAGAAAAGAGCAGCAAGAGAGAGCCTCTGGGCCTGGGCTAGGCCTTATCTAGGGTATGGGCGGAGAAAGGTGTGGCCACATCAAATTCAGATGTGACCTCTTCCAGGTGTCCTAGTTGCCTAGGTAACGCAGGTACTGGGTGGAGACTTTGCTGCGAGGAGGGTGGAGTCTGCTGGCCATCCAGGAGTGGACCTTACAGGACCCAAACCGCTGGCCTTGTTGAAGATGGCTCAGTAGTGGCGGTTGAAGAAGGCCTGTCCTTGGCCCTGGGGGGGGGTGTCAGTGTTCATGTCCCGGAAGCTGCTGGTGCAGCACTCATGCCTGCTTACCTGTTTATGACGAAGGGTCCCATGCAGGATACAGGTGTGCAGACGGATGCAAGGTGAGGCACAGGGGAAGGGACATGGCCTCCAGGCCCTGTCCACCCTGCAAGACTAACCAAGCCTTCAATTGCATCATTTATCTTAGTTTTAAAATATTCTCCCGGGGATACTGCCTCACTGTCTTAGCGTCCATGACTTGGAATCAGCTTGCAGTTTTGCCACATCTCCTGAGTAGCTGGGGTTGCATTTTTCCATGACTGTACCTGGCTCCTAAAAGCATCTCTACACAGCATTGGGAGTTTTTTTTTTTTTTTAAAGCTTGTGGTCTGAAATACGTACTGTTAGTGCATTTGTGCTGCTGTGGTGAAATACTGGATAATTTATAAAGAACAAAGACCCATTTCTTGCAGTCCTAGAAGAGACCTGCCTCTGGTGAAGACCTGCCGCACTATCCCATGGCGTACCACAGGCGCAGGGTTAAAGAGAATGAGAGCAAGCAGGCAGACAGCCTTCTAGAACAAGCTCACCCTCAAGCCACAGAACCCACATCCACAAAAGTGATAAGAGATCCACTGGAGAATGGTGCAACTGCCTCTTAAGAGTCCAGCCTCTCAGCATTGTTACATTGGGAATCAAAGTTCGAACACATTAACTTCAGGGGACACAGTCAAAGCATAACATGTACAAAACTTTACATCAACTACTTTTAAAGCACACGTGTCAGTGGTCCTAACTACTTTCACACTGTTGTAACCATCTCTATCTCCAGAACTTTGTTTTGGATGTTTTTGTTGTTGTAGGTCGTGGGACTTGAACTCTGGGCCTGAGCGCGGTCCCTCAGCATTTCAGCTCAAGGCTAGCGCTCTACCACTTGAGCCACAGCACCCCTTCTGGCTTTTTCTGCTTATGTAGTGCTGAAGAATCGAACCCAGGGCCACATTCCCAGCCCTTTTTTGGCTTTTTGAATTAACACCTCAAACTCAAAATTTTCTTGCCCCAGCCCCTCCAGTGCTGAGATTTCAGGCATATGCCACTATGCCTGGCCATCTCTCGACTTTTTTAATCTTTCCAAACTCAAATTGTGTTAAACAGAGTGTCTTCTTTCCTCTCTGGCACTCACCACTTTACTTTCTTTCTCTATGAAGTTGACCACTCACATGAAAAGCATCATATGATATTTGTTTTTTGCAAACTAGCTTGTTTCTTCTTATATGTCTTTAAGGTTCATCCAGGTGGTACTATGCATCAGTATTTCATTCGTTTTTATGGTCAAGTAATATTCCTCTGCATGGCTATAGCACATTTTGTTTTTCTGTTTTATCTTCCAATGCAGTCTTGCTATCATGGTATCATGCTGCTGTGAATGTTAGGGAAAGATCAAGCAGACTAAAGGCACGAAAAAAAGGCAGAGACTTTAACAGACCAGAACAGGCTTTAATCATTGCTGCAGAAGGACTCTGAGTAACACTCAGCAGGTGGGAAACAAAAAGTGAGGAGCACAGAGGCTTTTAGGGTTTTAATACAGTGGAGTGTGAGAGGGTTTTTGAGGGGATTTGTACTGTTTGGGAATTTATTGTGTGGTGTCTTTCTGATGCCGAGAGTCCTGCGCCTTCAGATAAGATCAGGGGTGAGGTTTTCCTGGGAATCGGAGGGTCTGGAGGAGGGTGGTCACTTGGCCATGGGCACAATATGGAGTTATGAGAACAAAGCAGATTCCCATCCAATGTAGGGTGTTCGAGATCTTAAACAGCATTAGTTTCTTACTAAGCTGCTTTTCAATTTAAGAAGAGATTAAAATAATTGAATGATGCTTGTAGACAGGAATCTCTTGAGGTGATAAGATTCCAGGTCCTCTCTAATTATGTTAGCTTCGTAAAACTGGGTGAGACTTTCCTCCCAAAGCACCTTCCTTCCTTTGTGTGAGTAGGAGATCAGCAGCACTTCAGGAGGGTTTACTTAGGACCAGCAAAAAGCCAGAGTGGAGCTGTAGCTCAAGTGGTAGAGCATCAGCTTGAGAAAAAAGCCAAGTGAACTGAGTTCCAGCCCCAGTGCTGTCATGCAACACACACACACACACACACAAAGTTCTAAGCTAGGAGTGCAGCAAAGATTTAAAGTTATTGGATACTGTCACAGGTGTGGAGAATGGGTAATTTTAAATGCTTGCTGGAACATATAACTTAGCACTGAAGCAATTAGCAGAGCTTTTTTTTTTTTTTTGTCGGTCGTGGGGCTTTAACTCTGGGCTTGGGCGCTGTCCCTCAGCTCTTCAGCTCAAGGCTAGCACTCTACCACTTGAGCCACAGCGCCACTTCCGGTTTTCTGGTGGTTTATTGGAGATAGGAGTCTCATGGTCTTTCCTGCCCGGGCTGGCTTTGAACCGAGATCCTCAGATCTCAGCCTCCTGAGTAGCTAGGATTACAGGCGTGAGCCACCAGCGCCCGGCCAGAGCTTTTTTTTTTTTTTTTTTTCCTTCTTGGCAGTACTGGGGTTTGATTCCCAGCATCATGCTTGCTAGGCAGGTGCTCTACCACTGAGTCACAACTCTAACAAAGTAAAAGCTTTTCCAAAGTTCATACTGCTAACCCAGTTATGACTCTTTGAAGAGTTGATTTCAAGTAAATATTGAACTATAGAGTTTATGTGTGATGACACCATGGGATTTTTTTTATATATATAGTCAGAGCAAATGAAAGTCCAACAGTAGGAAGAGAGTTAAACGAATTTTAAAAAATGGCATGTCATAGTTAAAAATTTAACGGGTTCCAACTTTTAAAATACAGATCTATAGACGTCCCCTATACCTGTTATCTATTGATCAGATAGGTCAGATAGATGGATAGATAGAAAGAAATAATCCAATACTAAAGATGAATGAGCAGATTATTTTTATAGTCTAAACTTTCCCATTTCCTTGTAATGTATATATACTGATCTCCCACAGATGTTGACATTGATTTTAAACCATGAACCTTTCTGGTGCCTGTCTCAGCCCGTCACCTCTGTCATCCTTACACACTGAGCAGTCCGAGCTGCCACCACGGGAGCAGGTGTAAGCATTCAGAAGTGTTTTCTTTATATTGGGTACCATGTTGTGCACTCTTCCTTCAGCTCCATCTCTGCGGCTCCTCTGTGTCTGCCATCAGATCCCTTGGTGTCCCTTTGGTTCCTGACCCATGCCTACTACAGGCTTGATCATTTCCCTAAGCCCTCAGTGATTTGGGAGGACTCATGATTAATATCTGTGGCAGGTTCTTGTTCCAAGAGTCTAGTCCACAGCAGGTCACCAGGATCCTTGGGCCTGGCACCTTCCCCACTGGCCCTGAAGTGCTTCCCGAGAGCTGGATACCTCTAACACGAAGAACCTCACTCTTGGACAATCAGGAGTGCGAAGGTGGGGAGGGGGAACTGAAGGCAAAGAATTTATGAAGGGAGACAGGCACAAGGACACAGGCAGGCAGACGTACATGTTCAACCCTGGCTCGGAAATGGTGTGTATGGAAAGTGGATGGAATCTCTGTTCCCAAAGCACCTCTGTCTTCGAGCCTCTGAGCTCAGTGCTGTAGACCAGACGAGACACCAGATGGCAGGAATACCACATGCGAGCTCCAGCGCTCAGCCGTTCTCTTGCTGTCGTCACACATTCTGCCTGACACAAACCGCAACACACACACACACACACACACACACTGTTAAGAGCTGATTAGCTTGCTCCCTTTGTAGGAGTCCCAGGGAAACAGGCGATAACAATTTGTAGGGTGCAAAATGAAAGTTCTGTTAAAGAAAGTGCAGGTGACACATTCTTCCCCTTTTGTCTCCCAGACTCTTGTTACCGGGACTTTTATTGCCATTCAGTGCCATTCTCAATAAAGAAAAATTCCATTTTAAATCCATTAGCGTGAATTGTGCCATTTGCCTCTACATTGTACAGTGGCAGTGCACAGTGCAGCTACAGGCCCCTGAAATAGTTCGCAGAGTCAGTGACATTACACAATTCCTGTTTTATAATGTATGCCTGCCCATGCATCTTATTCTTACTAGAACGGTGGTACTATCATATAAAACTAATTGAGTAGCATTCTTTTTTTTTTCTTTTTGTGATTCTTGGATTTGAACTTGAGGCCTTGTACTTGTGAGGCGGGTGCTTTACCACTTGAACCACAACCCTGGCATATTACACTTCTTGATAGGTGCCCATGTCAGCAACACCTCCTACCACTGGCGTAGTGATGAGTAGAGCAGGACTGAAAGAACAGGGACCCCTCCCCAGATGCCATTACATTTTTCTGTGTAGGAATAAGGGTTCGGTGGCCTGAGGCTGCCCGGCTACTTGGTTGTAGACAGATCAGCCTTGAGTCTTAATGATCTCTCCCACACAGTAGGTCAGCTGAGACTCGGTGCTGTTGGTGCGCCAGACAGGTGGCATACACATCCCGTCTGCTCATGGGCATGCTGGACTGTGCCACTGGACTTCACTCCCAAGACATGAGTTCAAGGATACAATTAAGAATTTCAAGATAGTGAGCTGAGCACCAGGACACATGCTTATAATCCCTGCTATTCAAGAGGCTAAGGCAAGAGAATCGCACGTTCAAGACCAGCCTAGGGTATACAGCGAGACCTCATCCTCCCCTTACCCTCAAAGAATTTCAAGACAGTGGCAAGGGAACCTTAAACCAAGCATGGGGATTCTGAACGCCTGGTCCTGGGTGAAGCGTAGGTGACAGGCCCGGGAAGCCCGCCCTGGCCATGGGCCAGCTCCCAGCTCTCCTGCACCTGCATGGGCATTTGTATCCAGAAACCAGGGCATCTTACACGCCACCTTCCTTCCCGAGCCCCTGGGCCCCCATCTGTTCCTTGAACAACTATCTACTGAGAGTTCCTGCTGCATGCTGTGGATGGTTCTAGAAGGGGAAAGACATGGCTGTGGGAAGAACAAAGCCTCTGTCCTTTGGGAACTTACACTGTCATAATCTAGTGAGAGAAACGGAAGAGCCAAAGTCACAAACAGACAAAGCCCTTGCGACTGGAGCCGCACTGTGGAGGGTGACACTGGAGAGAGCTGGGAGGAGGGAGACGATGTTTTAGAAGTCAGCAGACAAGGGCTTTACAGGATGTGGCGCTTGAACAGAGACTGAAAGACATGAGGGCCCGAGAGAAGGTATCTAAAGAAAGAACATCCGGGCTTCTGGAAGGAAAGCAGGGGTGAGGGCTGCGCGTGAAGAGCATGCAGGTACGTGGAGGAGAGCAAGGAGTCTGGGGTTAGGTAAGCCCAGTATTGACACAGAAAAAAAAAGAAGAAAAGTGAAAGTGAGAAGTATCCCACCCAACGGAGTGCCCACATCTTGTCCGTTCCACTCTGATTTGTCTCCTTAGATGTCTCCATTCCTACTCCTGCTGCTTGGCTCAGGTCCTCGTGGCCTGTCTGTTCCAGGACTCTTAACTACTCTTTTCTGTTTCCTTCAGTGACGACATCTACCCTTTCCTGCTGCCAGAGCCAACTTTTCAAACCACAAAAACAAATCATTTTGGGTGGCTTTCCATCCCTTACAACATAAAATCCAAACTGGTGAATGTGATCTTCGTGGTCAGCCGACCCCCTCTTTCCCCGTCTCCTACCACCTCTGGCCACTTGGGATTACTCAGCTCTCAAATTTCCCCTGCAAGGAGTCTTCCTCCCAAAGCCTTTTTCTAACTCATCGGGCAGTCTGGTTTGTCAGTCTGCCTCATTGGAGACTAGCAAGGCACATACCAGGCTCCGTCAGTCAAGGGGACAAGGGGTGGAGACAGGGTTGGGGTGGGGTACGGCTGAGGTAGGTCCTGCAGGAACACAATCCCATGTAAGGGTTTATTTTGGGGTTTTTTTTTAGAGTCCTGAAAACACATTTTCACTGGGACAGAACCACTGCTGGGGATTTATTAAATGTTCACGTTTCTTCTAGCAGTTTTAAGGGAATGCTGACATACTTGTTTTGATTGGCTGCAAAGCCTACACATACAGAGCGGTGCTTCTGAATCTCATTTCCCATCCATATAGTCAATGTGCTCTTGAGGAGGTGGAATTCTCAATTTTCCACATTTGGGACGTGGCAGGCAGGTTGGCTACATAGGCCAGAACCAGGGCTGGCCACGCATGGGCCTCACCCAGCCTCAAATGGGCCAGACAGTGTGTTAGCTCGACCTCCACCCTTAGCCTAAGGGATTTAGGCTAATCACAATTCTCTGATTCAGAGTTCGAGTAAGCTTGCGAGTGAGTCTGGGTCCGTCTCACTCAGCCAATGAGGTACAGTCCCGCCCAGCCGCTGATGCTCTTTTCAGATTAGTTACTTTTTATTAATTATTTTTAAATCTTTTGACTAAGATACATCAATTGTACAAAGGAGTTCCATTGTGATTTATTTTGATCAACTTTGCTCCTCTTAACTCTTTCTTCTTGGTCTTCCTTCCCTCCTCGCCCCTTTTTTTTGGTAACAGAAAACAAGTTTAATGGGTTTCATTGTTCCATTCTTATAAATTCATACGAAGTATTTCAATCCTATCTGCTACCCTTTCACGCTCTCCTTTTGTTCTGCCCTTCCCACTGGCTGCCACCCCCTAAAAGTCCCAGCTTTCTATGTGTGTCTCCTTTTATAAGGCCCCAATCCCTTACATGAGAGAGAACGTGTGCCTCACTTGGCTTAAGGTGATGATCTTCCCTTCCATTCATTTTCTTAGCAAATGAATCTTAACTCTCTATCCAGCTTCCAGAGTTCCTCATCTCAGTTATGGTCTGGGTACTTATGTGTAGTGGCATATAATACTTACTTCTCTTTTTCTTTTTTGTGCCAGTCTTAGAGCTTGGGGCTTGAACACAGGACCTGGGCACTGTCCCTGAACTTAGGTGCTCAAGGCTAGAGCTCTACCGCTTCCTTGAGCCATAGTCCCACTTCTGGCTTTTTGGTGGTTAATTAGACTTTCCTTCCTGGGCTGGCTTTGAACCAGAATCCTCAGATCTCAGCCTACTGAGTAGGCAGGATTATAGATGGTAGCCACTGTCACCTAGCTTTCAAATTCTCTTTTTGATGAAGGAAGCAATCTTTGCTCTTTCAGGTAAATTCAGTTCTAAGAATCTGGTTTACTGTTCAGCTCATTAGTTATTTTTGGTGGTGCAGGACTCAGAGATGACACTTAAGCCCTCTATTTACTTGAGCTATGCCCATGGTCCTTTTCCTTTTAGTCTAGTATTCAGTCTTGTAGTAACTTTGCCTAGGCTAGCCTTGGACTGAGTATCTAGGATTATAGGCATGTCTACCACTTCAGGCCTGGGCTAGGCTTACATTTTCTCACTAGCTTCCTGTAGCTACCATTGAAAAAAATTCCTCAAACTTGATGGCTTCAAACAACAGGAATACACTATCACAGTCCTGGATGACAACTAACCCAAATCAATATATCAACAGGACAGGGATGCTCTCCAAAAGCTCTGACAGAAAACCTTCCTTTTTTTCTTCTATGTCTAGATCTTGGGGATTCTTGGCTTGTTCCTTGGCTTGTGGCTGCCTCAAATCTTTTCCTTGATCTTCTCCCGGAACTCCTCTCTGTGTACGATAACCCTAACCCTAACCCTTCCTCTTATTAGAACAATCTCATTTGAAGTTTGGGTCCCTGTTAATCAAGAACTATCTCAACTTTTACCTTAATTACATCTGAAAAGATTCTGTTTTTTTTTTAAAGATCACATTTTGACCTTTGTAGATGAATTTTGAGGGGAATTACTTAACCTACATTCATTCCTGTGCTTTGTCAAGGCTTTCAGTGTAAACACCTCCACCTCTTATGTCAGCTGTTTTACTTCTTTTTTTCAACTCTCAATTCTAAGTTTGTCTTCTTCTAATTAACTCTCTTAGGAGTGACTCATAATCTGTGTGCACAGGCTAAGCCATTCTGCATTTCTAAAGAAATGTGCAAAGTAAGCATACATACATTAGAGTTAAGTCAAAGTCAAGGAAGGGGAGATTAGACACATTCCCATACAACTCTTTTAGAATTGTACTTGATTGGTTTATTTGAAGTTTTTTTTTTTTAAGAAAACATATTATGCCTTCTAGCAGAGTGTCTTATGTGTCGTAGATCCTCAGAGGTATTGAGAGTTTTTCGTGTGTGTGTGTGTGTGTGTGTGTGTGTGTGCGTGCGCGTGCGTGCATGTGTGTGAGCACATGTGAGTACACATATGGGTATTTAGTGCTGTCCCTTAGCATTTTTTGCTCAAGGTTAGCACTGTACTGCTTCTGCTTTTCAGGTAGTTATTTGAAGGTAAGAGTCCCATGGACTTTCCTGCCTGACTTGGCTTTGAACCACCATCCTTAGCCCTCAGCCTCTTGAGTGAGTAGCTAGGATAGGAAACCCAAACCACCAGTGCTGGGCTTCAGAGAAATTTCTTGAATTGGAATTATCCAATCTTACCTGCAATCTTGTCTTAACCAGACATGGTCAGTCTGAATGGCCAAGGACTTTACTGCCACAGAAGTCTCTCTTTATTGTTGTTGGACTTTGCTAACCTAGTACTTTAGAAGGAAGTTGGCTTCTATTTGTCAGGCATGGTAAAAAAACCACACTTACAATGATGGCAGGGATAACCTTCATACTTGGTGTCTGTCAGAGATAGAAGGGAACAAAACTATCATCGAGAGGACAATCAGAAGAGTAAGAGGCTTCCATCCCCTTCCTGGAACACAGCCAAGTACATGATACAAAAGCAGAGGACAGAGAGGAGGCTGAGCCTCTACGTCTCAAGGACCAAGCATGTTGCCAGCACCCAACAAACCCTGTGTGACAGTGACGGGGGTGATGTTCACAAAGCCTAATCATCAGTGGAAAGCCAAGCAGTCCTCTGCAATGCTCAGGAGAGCGTCCGCCATCTACCTGGCCTTGTGGGTTCCTGATCCTTTGCCTCTGTGGAGGCCGAGGATGGCGACAGCTGTCTCTGCAGGAAAATGAATGCTTACTTCTGCTTCTCTCCCCTCTGACCCCAGGGAAGTCAACACTTAAATGTTGTGGCTCTGACTCAGTGCTTTTCCAGCCCCCCCCCGCCCCCCCCGCAGCTGCCTGAGGCCCAGGCTGAAACACAATGTTTTGTGTGGTTACTGGGACAGGTCGCACCATATTCTTTTGCAATACCCTTAATGGATTTTCTTTTTCTTGGGGCAGGGGGAACATTGGCTAGGAAAGCAGCTTTTTTCTTTCTTCTATATTTTTCCCTTTTTTGTTCTCCCCCCAGTTCCCCTTTTTCCTGATTTTTGTTTTTTCCAAATTCTAAACTCACCTACTGAAAACACACAACGTTAGTAATTTAGCTTAAGAGCCTCACTTGTGGTAGCAATGGGGACAAGAAATATGTCCAAGAGCCATAAGAGAATGGAATCCAAGGGTAGAAAACATCTGCAAAGCCACGGGATGAGTCCTGATGATGAGTCAGCCCAAGGCGATGTCCTATCTCCAGAAGGCCACCCAGAGCCGCAGAGCAGCAGAAATGAGTCCCATGTCATTATGCCATGCCCTATCCGGGGGGCTGCGGAGGAGCAAGGAGCGAATGTTCCCCTCACATTTTATGTCTGTCAAAGACATCTTCACAGTTGACTCCTGGGGACCATAAAATCTGCAGGGACCTTCCAGTGCCTCCCCAATCTCCATGCTAACTTCAGTCGGGGTAAAAGAAACATCCCTAGACATGCCTCGTCTCCTGCTTAGTTATCAGTTGTTATTCAAAAACCACCTGAATTTGCATCTTGCTATTTTAGAAAAGGACATTAAAAAACTACATTTCTAAGCTGGGTACTGGTGGCTCACACCTGTAATCCTAGCTACTCAGGAAGCTGAGATCGGAGGATCACAGTTGAAAGCCAGCCAGGGCAGAAAAGTCCCCGTGAGACTCTCATCACCAATCAACTACTCAAAAAAGCCAGAAGTGGCTCTGTGGCACCGTGGCTCAAGTGGTAGAGTGCCCGCCTTGAGCAAAAAGAAACTCAGGGCAGCTCAGGCCCAGAGTTCAAGCCCCAGGACTGGCAAAAGGGAAAAAAAAGGAGGCTGAGATTTGAGGATTGTGCTTGTAGACAGACCAAACTGGAAAGTCTGTGAGATGCTTATCTCCAAGTAACCACCAAAAAGCTGAAAGTTGAACTGTGGCAAAAGTAGTAAAGTGCTTCTTTGAGTGAAAAAGTAAGAGACATCATACTGGCCCTGAGTTATAGCTCAAGTACCAGCAAAAAAAAAAAAAAAAAATCAAACCAAACCAAAAACTCAACAATGGCATTTCTAGATATCTTCCTTATCTCTGTTCTGTGCTGTCTTAAAGAACTAGTATACTCTTCTGTTGCTGATTGCTTCCTCTCTTGTCTCTGAGAGTAGGCTCATATACAACTCTCTCACTGTCACTGTACAGACTTAGCCTGTAATAGATCCCTTATGATCAAATACGTTACAAAACTCAGTTCTGCTTGTTTTTATTTGAGATTTTGTTTCTCTTCTTTAGATGGAATTTATAGTGAGCTATTACTCTTGATATCTCGGATATCATTATATCTATAAATCTCTATATATCTATATATCTATCTAGATAGATCTAGATATCGATATCTAGATCTATATCTACCTAGCTCTATATCTATCTAGATCTATCTAGATATATATAAATAAGTCTATATAGATCTATAGCTATATATCTACAATGATATATAGCAATATATAGGTATGTTTATATATCTATCTGTGTAGATATATCTCTATATCTACATATATATAGAGAGAGATATAGATATAGGTATTTGGAAGAAAGGAGGAAAAAATACACTGGTAATGACTTAAATTATTCCATCTCGATAGGTTACAAGCTGTAGGTCCTGTCTTCTCAGTGCTCATTATTGTCCTATACAGTAGTGAGAAATCTACAGTATATTCCTTAAAATGTACATGAGGAATATAAACTTTCATTAATTCATTCACCTCCCTTAGAGGTACAGGGCACTAGTTCACTAATCTGCTAACTTGTTCTCTCTAGAATGTCAATGCCGCACGAGAAGGGATGTCAGTGATGATGGTGGTGCTGATGATCACGGTGACAGTGTTGCTCATGAGTTTATCCCTAGTTCACAGAAACAGCCCTGGCACATAATAGGAACTCAATAAATAGTTGTAGAAAGAATTATATTTGGGATAATCTTACAAATTACACTAATCAGCAAAGTAGACACGAGACTTGTCATCCATTTGAAAGTCAGTCTTTGAAGGTTTGACGTCAGGCTGTGCTGTGTCTCACTCTGATCGAATACAGGATTCTGTGTAAATTCTCCATCTTGTCTCGTGTGCTAGGGAAACGCAGGGGTCTGTTTCTGGCAGGGGAGGGGCGTTTTGCAGTAATGAGAGGGAATGGTGACCCAGTTGGAAAAGCTGATGTAATGAAATGAGCAACATGTGGCTTCTCATGTGCTGAGGACATTACTCTCCGTGGGATGGCACAGGTCACATATGATCCTCTCACAGACTTCTTTATTTTCTCCTCTTGCTTTATTTAGCTAGCCTTTCAGTTAGTTAGTCCTCTGTAGTAACAGGCTAGGCTCTGATTCAAAGAATCAAAGACAACTGATCCTAGTCCTTGCTAACAATATTATGCGGAAAAATGGTGGCGATCTTTGTTTCCTCTAGGAAAATCCAGACCTCTCACACACAGAAGCAGGTTTGTGAATCTTGCTGAGTACCTTAAGGAGGTGGAAACGGCCCCCTCCCCCCCCTCCATTTGCAGATGACAAGACCAATGCATGAGTATTTACCAGGTACCAAGAAAGCGAATTCTCACATTGCAGTCTTTTCTCCAGGCTCCTGGGCCTACCTTACCAAGTGTTGCCAGAGTAGAGGAGGATCGCGACTTGTCCCTAACATGATAAGTTCCACATTCTAATTTTTTTTAACTTTAAAAAAAATGACATATGTTTATTTCCAATGAATGGAAAGGGAGACAAAAGTGACATTCAACAAACCTTTTTGAATTGAGATCTGGCGATCCCTACAGGGAAACAGAGGCCTTAGGGGGAAAAGTGAACTGGTAGAAATTACATAGCTTAAAAAGGGGTTGGCCTATATACTAGGGTGAAAATGGAAGACACACTTGCCCTACTTTTCAGCCCCAGTTGGAGTTGCATGCTCTCGAGCAGACTTAGTCCCAGTTTTCTTTTTTTTTTTTTTAATTGTGAAAATATTGTACAGGGGTTACAATTACATGGGCAAGATAATGAGTACATTTCTTATCAAGCATTGTAGCCTCCTCCTTTGTATCCCCTTCCCATCCCATCCTCTCCCCACCCCTCCCACCCAGCCCTCCCCACCTCCCAAAGTTGTAAAGTTCGTTTTCGACATAACGACTTGTACATCCTCATTGTTGCAATAGGTCCACCTGTATCCCTATTTAAACGATTTGTTTTTTCCCTTCCCCTCCACAAATTATACCAACATCAAATACAGTGAAAGCAGGGGTTATACCGTGGGGGAGGGACATACAAAGCAACAAAGAAATAATCTTATAAATGTGTTAGAAACAATCGCATGAAAGAAAAAAACATTTGAATAGATATCTTAAGGTTCATTTTCCTAACATCAACTTAACTGACCTTTTCTGCTTGACTTAGACATATACTAGTTATTGCAAATAAGGCAAACCATGGGACCTATGTTTCTTTGGGCCTGGCTTACTTCACTTAATATAATTTTTTCCAAGCCTTTCAATTTCCTAACAAATGGGGCAATGTCATTCTTTCTGATGGAGGCATAGAATTCCATTGTGTATATATACCACATTTTCTTGATTCATTCATCTAGTGAGGGGCATCTGGGTTGGTTCCATATCTTAGCTATGGTAAATAAGGCTGCAGTAAACATAGTTGTGCTGGTAGCTTTAGTGTGGTCTTGTTTGTGATCATTTGGATAAATGCCCAAAAGTGGGATTGCTGGGTCCTAAGTCCCACTGTTTTCTTGCCTGGTGATTTTTTTTTTGCCAGTCCTGGGACTTGAACTCAAGGCTTGGGCACTGTCCCTGTGTTTCTTTTGTTCAAGATTAACACTATACCACTTGAGCCACAGCACCACTTCCAGTTTTTTCTGTATATGTGGTGCTGAGGAATCGAACCCAGGGCTGCATGCATGCTAGGCGAGCGCTCTACCACTGAGCCACCTTCCCAGCCCTGCCTGGCGATCTTGAGCAAGTTTCATGGCAGTGGAGTCCTCACCTGTAACACTGCTCACCTCAGCGCTCATCCGGAGGGTTAAAGGACTCAGCACTTTTTAGACTTACAGCTCCCAGTGCACCGCGACTACTCAAAGTCTGTAATGATAATAATGACAATGATTTCCCTCTCTAATTATAGACCACAAGTATCCTTCCCTAAAGGATTGCCTCATGTCATAAAATGTCCATTTTTTTCGTGTCCAGTTTGATGTTATCTCCAATCAATCAGCAAAAAGCCAAAAGTGGAGCTGTGGCTAAAATTGGTAGACTACTAGCCTTGAACAGAAAAAATTTAAGGATAACTTCCTGGCCCTGAGTTCAAGCCCCAGTACTGGGACACACACACACACACACACACACACACACACACACACAGAGAGAGAGAGAGAGAGAGAAGTGGTTAAAAAGTAGAAAATGTAATTTTTGTATCCACTAAAAAAGCCTTTATTATGCATGTGCAAACTATTACATGGGGACTATGGAGTGTGTACTATGAGTATGTGGGTACACACACAAAAGATATTTTTTTCTGCCTCCAACTACATATACCTGTCTTATTTAGGGTGAGATTTTCTCCAGGACCTGGCTTACCTCCAGCCCTAACTACAGACTTTTGTAATGGTCTGCTTATCTAGAAGACACGAGCTCTGTGAGCTCGAAACCAATTCTTCCCAGGTTGCAGCACCTAGCAGGGTCCTCAGAGGGTTATGTGTTTGCTGGAGACTGACAGGACTGGCCGGCTCTGCAGAGATCCCCTCTTGGCTGCATATCTTCTATCTCCTGATACTGTTCTATTAGCCTTAGAACTCATGGCAACATTCAATGCTGCGCTCACCTGGGACTTCATCTGGGACCTTCCCGTGGCTGGTTTTACCTCTTTTATTCCACAGAGCACATTGGCCTCCCCACTGGGCCAAGAGAAAGGAGCATCATGAGGAAGCCTAGAGGCCTGAGCCACGCACTTGGCATCCGCTGGGGTGCTTTCTCTCCTCTCTAGTACAGTTCTGCCTATGAAGTCACCTTTCACTGAAGAGAATCAAGCCGAAGGTGAAACGGGGTGGCTAGAGGGACCGAGTTGGCCAAGGCTTTGATGGAAGAACCTTATAATCAGTCATGTCGACCTTGTCCTTTCTTCCCTTTTCTTTCCTAAGCAGGATTCTTAGGCTCTTACTTCAAATGAGTCTCTGCATCCTTGACTTGATTCAGTGGCTGGAACATTAGGACTTTCTGCAAGCAACCACGCGCTCTGTGTCTGCTAAGTGTTTATGCCAAGTGCAGTCTCGTGCAGACGTTCATCAACACAGGGCCAGTTACTAACCATCTTTCGGCTGGTCTGAGTCACTGCTCATCTCTGGGTCCACACAGAGAGGTGCATCCTCCTGTGGCGTGCACACTCCCGGACACGTGCCAGCCACCAAGGCATCTGCCGGAGTGGCTTCATCCAGACAGCTCGCACACTCGCCAGGCAGGCCAAAGCCTTCTGCAAAGAGTCATTCATCGCCGTCTCCTGCTGTGGTTATGCTTAACCAGATCCTTCATTTGTAATTGTTTCTGAAGCTTAGCTTTAAACATCACCCAAAACCACAGGGACGTGGTACAAGGTAAGGCTGCCAATTTTTAAGAGTCATGATGTCTGCTTTCTGCTTGCCTGAGGCCATTCTCTCTCGTTCTCTCTTTCTTCTTTCTTTCTTTCCTTCCTTCCTTCCTTCCTTCTTTCTTTCCTTCCTTCCTTCTTTCTTTCATTCCTTCCTTCCTCCCTCCTTCCCTCCCTCCCTCCCTTCTTTCTTTCTTTCTTTCCTTTCTCTCTCTCTCTCCTTCTTTCTCCCTTTCTCTCTCACTTTCTCTCTTTCTTTCTTTTCTTTCTTTCCTGGAACATTGTAATGGAATGGTAGACATTTTTCTGCTCTTGTTGGATGGCTCCTTCTGGTACATAAACTGAAAGCCCCGTGGTTCATGTGGCGCCAAGGTTCCATGAGAGGAGCTTGTTGTAATGGCGGTTGGATGAGCTGCAGTTGGTTTTGGACTTGGCTAGACCAGTGGGATTTGAGGAGGGGGGGGCGGTTTGTCCTTTGTCATTGCCAAGAGGCTGGTTATAAGAACCAAGCAAAAATAATGACAGACTTTGATATTCTAGGTTTTATTCTCCACTTTATTCAACTTAGTGGTGATTTGGTTTAGATGGCATATATTTTCATGAGAAATATATATATATATATATATTTTTATATATATATATATTCTGGTACTGGAGCTTTCATTCAAGACCTTGAAGCTTTACTTGGCACTCTACTACTTAAGCCACACCTCCACTTCTGGCTTTTTGCTAGTTAATTGGAGATAAGAATCTCGCAGATTTTCCTGCCTGGGCTTGCTTTGCACTGCAACCCTCAGATCTTAGCCTCTTAAGTTCCTAGGATCATAGGCATGAGCCACTGCTGCCTGGCTTGAGAAATACATTATTGTGTGTGTGTGTGTGTGTGTGCGTGTGTGTGTGTGTGTGTGTGTGTGTGCGTGTGTGTGCTGGTTTTAGGGAGAAATATGTTCCTTCTCCTCCTCCTCCTCTTCCTCTTCTTCCTCCTCTCCTCCTTCTCCTTCTCCTTCTCCTCTTCTTGTTGTTGTTCTTTTTTTTGTTTGTTGTGGGGCCTGAACTCTGGGCCTGGGTACTGTCCCTCAGCTCTTCAGCTCAAGGCTAGTGCTCTACCATTTGAGCTACAGCACCACTCCCAACTTTTTTTGCTTATATGGTACTGAGGAATCAAACCCAGGGTCTCATGCATGCAAGGCAAGCGCTCTACCACTGAGCCACCTTCCCAGCCCTTTGTTGTTGTTGTTGCTCCTCTTCCTCTTCTTCTTGTTCTTCTTCTTCCTTCTTTTTCTTCTTCCTCCTTCTCCTCCCCCTCCTCCCCCTCCTCTTCCTCTTTAGTTGCGGGGTTTGAACTCAGGGCCTAGGTACTGTCTCTGAACTCTTTTGCTCTTTTGCTCAAGCCACAGCTCCACTTCTGGTTTCTGAATGACAAGAATCTCATGGGGACTTTTCTGCCTGGGCTGGCTTTGAACCACGATCCTTAGATCTGTCTCCTGAGTAGCTAGGATTGCAGGTGTAAGCCACCAGCGCCCAGAGAGAAATATATTCTTAAAAGGCCACTCACTATATTCTCTCTTCAAGTCTTAGGTCCCTGGAGCCTTGGCTGACCCACATTGTTTCTCGATTCCTCTCCGGGGACAGGAAGCTCCAATCATAAAAGCCAGCGTATCTACATTTATAGCTTATCGTCAGCACTGCTCATGGAAGGGCTGAGTATAGAGGACTTCCAAAAACTGGTTCCTCCTCTGCCACTCTGAGGTAGACTTACTTCTTAGAACTCTTGTTTTGCTAAGAATGGCTCATTTAAAAAAAAAGAGTAGAATTTCCTGATATTCTTACTCTCAACATCCTATTAGGATACCTCTTTTTCCAAAAAAAAAAATCAATGTCCCAAGTGTTCAGATGTTGGCTTTTCATCTTTCTAATTTTACACATGCTCTAATTCACTCTGATAGCTTCAGCCTACACCACTATGCCCCATCTCTATCTCCATCGAGAAATGCTTATCTCACTGAGGTCTCAGTGGAAGCTCCTGAACATATGTCTCCCCAAGCATTGGTCCACCATTAGCACTTCCAGCTTAAGAGAATGACCATAAACCAGAACCTGGTATTCACCACACGTTTCTCCCTACTCCTTCCTTCCTCTTGAAAAGACCTGAAACTTGGATACTAGCAAGGGCTCTACCACTTGAGCCATGCTCTCAATCTCTCCTTACTCCTCATCCAAAATTTGGAGGTCTTCAAACCTCCCCCACCCCACAATTGTGTTCTCTCTTTTAGGGAACTGTATCATCATCATATGTCCTCAGGACCAAACTCTAGAAGCCTTCTTTTTTTTTGGGGGGGGGGTCCGGTCGTGGGGCCTGAACTCTGGGCCTGGGCGCTGTCCCTCAGCTCTTCGGCTCAAGGCTAGCACTCTACCACTTGAGCCACAGTGCCACTTCCGGCTTTTTTCTTTTTGCTTATGTGGTGCTGAGGAATCGAACCCAGGGCCTTGAGCATGCAAGGCAAGCGCTCTACCACTGAGCCACCTTCCCAGCCCTCTAGAAGCCTTCTTAATCTCACTCTTTTCCTATCATTCCTACATTTACTCTATCAGCAAGTCTTACCAATATTCTACCTCCAAAATACACTCTGTACCTCTTCTTACTATTAAATGGATCCAAACAGTTGCTAGGCTCTCTAGATTCCTATTCTGTAACATCTCCATCACTGTTTATCTCATCACTTTTCCTTCTCTTCAGTTTAGGCACTCAGCTGACTTCTAACTAATTGTTCTGTCTCCAGATTAATGTGTCTTAAAGCCATTATTAATCCACAATAACAATGTTTTATGTAGTGGCTTCTGTGCTGGGAGAACGGCACATTAACCTGTCCTCATGGGGTATCCAATCTGGTGAGAAAGCCATGCTGTACTTGTAAGATTGACAGCGGATAGCAGAGCCTCGGGTCTGAGAGAGTAGCCTTTTAGTGAAGGGAAGTTCCCATTGAAAATCTACACCTACATGGAAAGCAACAAAAATAAAAAGACCTACATGGAAAGCCAAAAATGAAAAGGTGAGGGGAAGGATATAACATCCAGGTCAGAGAAATATCAAATCACAAAATATGTGAGGGACTCTTCAATATTCTTACAAGTTTGAACTATCTTCTTTCTTAGAACTTTTTTTTATTCTGAAAGTGTGAAATATACACTCATCATAGGGTACTGAAAAATACTGAGATAAAGAAGTTACCACCCAAAGTCAAGAAGTTAAAACTGCATGTCCTGTCTTTGTCTAAATGCTCTTCTTGCCCTAAAAGCCGAGTCATATTACTTTTTCTTAAAAACCGTTAGTGTCTCACGTCTAGCCTCACAGTGTAGATTTTGCTGAATAGAAGAGAACAAACGTAGGAGTTCTCATCTCCATGTGCTCTTTCTCTTTTTCATTACATCATTGACGAAGGCTGGAGTTAGCTTCTGTACTACCTAAAGCTTTCTTCAAAGCTCCGATTTTCACAATAAGACCTATGTTTACTTAAGCGCTGATTGTGCTATTGTATATCGGGTTCTCAGTAAAGATTAGATCCCTTAGAGTGTTTTTTTTTTTAATTTATACATAGAAATCTTTTGTGCTGACTCGTCATTCCTTCCCTACTCTTCCTTTATCTTGGGGGCTGAAAGGTAGAGAAATACACTTCCCAGAATCCTTTGCCAAGTAGGCTCCTGGTTAGCGCCCACCAAAAAGAGGCACTGACCTGAGATAAAGGGGGAAGAGTTTCCTTTACCCTCTGGCTGTGGAGGTACTTAGATGAGCAGGTGTTCCTGGGAACACTTTCATCTTCAAAGCTGTAGGCAGCTAGATCATCAATGCTCATTTCTTGCAGTTCCTGAAGCTCTAGATTTTCTAAAACTGCAGACCTCTGTGTCCTTGTCCTTTTCTATCTACTCCCAAGTTTCTTTTTTCCTAAAGCCTCACAGAACTCCTTCATTAGCTAGACTTGTGTCATGGGCCATTTTGTACCTTCTTACCTGGCACAGTGCCTTGCCTGCTTAGTTCAAACGTCATGGACTTTTCTGCCCAGGCTGGCTTTGAACCATGGTCCTTACATCTCAGTCTTCTGAGTAGCTAGGATTACAGGCGTGAGCCATTGGTGCCTGGCAGTGCACTTTCTTTATCCTGGACAAAAATACATTCTAGGCTGGGTGCTGGTGCCTCATGCCTGTAATTTTAGCTACTCAGGAGGCAGAGATCTGAGGATCGTAGTTTTGAAGAGACCTGAGGATTGCTGTTTGAAGCCAGCCCAGGCAGGAAGGGCCATGAGACTCTTATCTCCAATAAACTACTCAAAAAAGCCAGAAGTCGTGCTGTGACTCAAGTGGTAGAGCACTACCCTTGAACAAAAAGAAGTTCGGGACAGTGCCCAGGCCCAGAGATCAAGCCCCAGTACTGGCAAAAAAAATAAAAGTGCATTCTAGATGTACAATAGATCTAAATGCATTAAATGTAAGCCTTTCTAGATGACTATCTTCAGAACCTCAAGATAGGAAAATCTTTCTTAAATAAGCTACCAAGAGAACAAACAATAAAGGGAAAGGATAATAAACTTGACCAAATTGAAATGAGAAACATCTGCATACTCAAATACCAGAAAGTTAATTGAGAAGTACAAATACCCAGTTATGCAAGAACATGCTGTGTTCCATGCAAGCCAGTCAGCACAGTATGACCTCACAAACACTTTAAAATCATTATTGCAACGTGATAGCCCTGGATACAAAGATTTAAGTATCAATTCAGTGTGTCAAGGACAATCATCTCAAGCTTGTTACTCTCTGAATTTTTAAAAAAGTTAGAATATATGAAGACAAAAAGTCTATCAAAGAACTGCATTTAAACTTGTATGTACACAGATGTAAAATATCAAGGCTTGTACTGGCGTGAGAATCGCATTTTCTTTTTTGTTTTTTTTGGGTCCGGTTGTGGGGCCTGAACTCTGGGCCTGGGTGCTGTCCCTCAGCTCTTCAGCTCAAGGCTAGCGCTCTACCACTTGAGCCACAGTGCCACTTCCAGCTTTTTTCTTTTTGCTTATGTGGTGCTGGGGAATCGAACCCAGGGCCTCAGGCATGTAAGGCAAGAGCGCTACCATTGAGCCACCTTCCCAGCCCGAGAATCACATTTTCAAGAAAACGTTTCTCTCATAGAAGAATCTGAGGAGAGATCACACACAGGAACTTTCAGAGTGCCTATAATATTTGATTTACTTTTAATACTCTTCCCTGGACTTTTTTTGTATATTCAGAAATATCTGAACTATTCCAGGAAGGTTCACTATGAATTTTCAACCTTTCCTCAACCAGGGCTTGACAAAATGGGTTGGAGACAAGGGAGCTTGTGGGACAGCTGTGCCTAGATGTGGGAGAAGGGAGCTGGAGGAAGACGGGAGGAGGCCGGCGGAGGGATGTACACTTCAAAGGGTGTCCTGTGGGGACCCTGTCCTTCTGTCACACAGGGGATGGCCCTGCGTGACTCATCTCCCAGCACCACAGATGTCTCAGATGGGCGACCACAGTGAGACCACATCATTCCTCGTGGCTGAAACAATCCCCACAGTATAGCCATGCTGTAATCCTACCCGCCAATGAAAGCAGCAACTAAAAGCAGAGGGAGGCCCAACACATGGACTATTAAGGAAAATCAAACTTGTGTGTGTGTGTGTGTGTGTGTGTGTGTGTACGCTGGTTCTAGGGCTTGAGCTTAGAGCCTGAGTGCTTTCTCTGAGGTTTTTTGCTGAAGGTTAGCACTCTACCACTTGAGCCTCATCTCCACTTCTGGCCATTTGGTGGTTCATTGGAGATCAGAGTCTCATAGATTTCCTTGCTTGGGCTGGCTTCAAACCATGATCCTCAGATCTCAGCATCCTGAGTAGCTAGGATTACAGGTATGAGCCACTGATGCCTGGCTCTTTTTTCTTTTTGAATGAGTGGTGTGGCCTCAGGAAGAACATTTGAGCTGGGAGACCGTAACTCAATGGGTAAGAACAAAGGTCGGATTCTCCTATCGTTTGCTGCAGTGTATCTTGGGGCAGGGTGTCTTTTAGCCTTTGTGTCTCCATCCTTGAAGTCACTTCGGTATAGAGGAAACTCTTCTCCTCAGAACCACTGGAACAAGGGATTTCCAGTCGTGTGCCCTCTTGGGGGTGAAGACATGCTCTGTCCACTCCCCTGGTGTAAATAAATATGCCCCAGCAGGTGATTTCTAAGCTACCAACGTGATATCACCGAGAGTGGAACTAGGAAGAGATGCACTCCATTGGAGCTTGGAAGCCCATGCATGCTGGCTTCCCACACTGCTGAACTTCCCTTCCCAGCGGCCCTGGCTCAGCAGTGGAGGGGCCTCCAGCCACTCCCCATCCACTCCCCCTCCTTCCCAAGCTGTAACTGGGGATGCAGACCCACTTCCTTCTGAGGATGAGACTACCTCAACTGAAATCCTATAGGAGGAGTTCATTCAGGCAGAAATGAGTCGTCCTCACAGAAGAGTCCAGTGACCCAGAGTGGGCGATGCAATTCATCTTATAACAATACTTCCTCCACCACCACCAGCCACAAAGGCAGGTTTCCTTGCAGATCACAGGGAAGCCTCGCTTGCCACTAAGCTTGGAAACGCTCCTTTTGAGAAGGCTGAGATCCCTAGGTCTTTGTGCTTACGTTTGTAAAGTCTGGAGATCTGTTTTGGTTGGCTGATATAAGAATTAGTTACCAAAAAAGCCCTGATCCAATTAGTTCAATCAATGAAGAAACAAATCACAGCCATATCCTAGGCAAGCACAGCGATGTCGACCTACGTGTCAGAGCTAAATCTATTTTTAAAAACTTAGGACAAGACTTGTGAATCTTGTGACTCTGGACAATTCAATGGTTTCTAATATATGACACTTAAAGTGCAAATAACAAAAGAAAAAAAGAAATGGACCAAAGGACAATTAAAAAACAAACAAACACATGTTATACGTCAAAGGACACTATCAAAAGTGAAAAAGATAGTCCAAAAAATGGAAGAAAGTATCTGCAAATCCTATTTCTATCAAGAGTTCAGAATATCTAAAGAACCCTTATGACTTCACAATAGAAAGACAAATAACCCAATCTTTTTGGGGGGTGGTATGGTGTGTGTGTGTGTGTGTGTGTGTGTGTGTGTGTTCATGTACACACCTGTGTGCACCTCCTGTGGGGGCCTGAACTTAGCACCTGGGTGCTGTCTCTGAGCTATTTTTTGTTCAAGGCTAATACTCTGCTACTGAACCATACCTCTGCTTCTGGATGTTTTGATGGTTAGTTGGAGATGAGAGTCTCACAGACTTTCCTGCCCAACCTGGCTATGAATGAAGATCCTCAGATGTCAGTCTCCTAAGTAGCTAGGATTACAGGCATGAACCACTGACACCCGGCAATGACTCTTTTAAACAAATTATTTTAGTATACATTTCTCCAAAGAAGATACACAAATGCCCAACCAGCACATACAAAGACATTTAGCATCACTGATCTTATGGAAAGGCAAATGAGAATGAGAAGAAATCACTTCACATCCACTAAAGTGACTCTGATAAAGGCAGACAAGTATTGGGAATGTTGGAATATGGATATAACATGGAACTGACACTTTGGAAGAATGACAGTTTCTTTAAAAGTTAAACATAGAATTGCTATATGTCCTCATAACTAATTCTAAATCTAGGTAAATACCCACAATAAAGAAAATATACATCTACACATGCTTTGTGCTAAAGCAGTCATAGTAGACTTATTTGTAATAGCCCCAAATTGAAAAGGACTCAAGTTTCCATACATTGATGAATAGGTAGACAAATATGCTATAACTACATAATGGAATATTACTCAGAAATCCTATTTCTATCAAGAGTTCAGAAAATCTAAAGCACTCGTATGACTTCACAATAGAAAGACAAATAGCTCAATCTTTTTGGGGGATGGTATGCTGTGTGTGTTCATGTACACACCTGTGTGCATGCTCCAGTGGGGGTCTGAACTCAGGACCTGGGTGCTGTCTCTGAGTTATTTTTTGCTCAAGGCTAATACTCTGCTATTGAGCCACGCCTCTACTTCTGGATGTTTTCGTGGTTATTTGGAGATGAGAGTCTCACAGACTTTTCCTGCCCAGGCTGGCTTTTGTAGGGGGGTGGAATTCTCTGATTGTGGGGATTGTAAGCTACATCCATTTTTAACATATACTTTTCTGCATTTTCTCCTTAGTCTCTAGCAGCAAATGGCTGTTATAATGAAAATAATGATCTTTATGAAATAACAACTCTGGGTACATGATGCATGAAGAGCATCCTGAATGTAACTGTGCCCCTTGCGGGTCTCAGGCGGCTCCCTGTGATCCGCCTGCCCACCCCACGCCCTCCAGTGATTCACTCATAGCAACTATTACTGTCAAAATAGATTAATAAGAAGATATTGACTTCTAGTGAGGTGGATATCAAAAAATATTGACTCATGAGGAGAAAATATTGATGGAAGAAGAATCCAGGTCTTTCATTGCCTTGAAGGGAGTAATAAACCGTCTCCTTTGCTGAATTGCATATTCTATTTATTTTTACAGGCAATTGCACATCGACAGTCATAGGTGGCACTTCCCCGTAAGCGCTGGAAGAGGCTTTGCATTAAGAACTGATTTCCAGGCAACAAGGTGGAGAGAATGATCCTATGGGCAAAGAATAAATATAGCTTATGAAGGTGGGAGAGAAAGAGCAAGCAAGCCAAAAGACCTTGATAGGCGAGGGGTCTGTTCAGGTTTGTATTCAAGTTCAGCTGTGAAGGATGTATCTTCCAACTAGCTCAGACAGACCAAACCCCAGTAGAGACTCACTCCAGCAGGGCCCTGAACAAGGCCCAGTTCATTCAGGCTCCTTCAGGTTTGGATGATTTCTTAGGACCAACACAAGCAGAGATAACTCCAGTTAGACCTACACTTGTCTCAAATAAAAAGAAGATGATATAATAACAACCATCACTTGGCCCAGCCATGTTTTTCTGAGTTATTCTAGAGTGAGGTAATACTATTGCACGAAGTGATGAGCTGAAATTCGTTTCACATTCAACTATTTTCCTAGTTGGGGTTTCCATTGTTGCACTGCAGATGTCTCTGAGGAGTAGTGACTTAAAAACAATGCCTCTGTCTTTGTTCATGACTCTGCTGTCTTGAAAGGTCATGGGAGGCCCACTCAGAATCATAGGGTCACTTAACTAAAAAAAAAAATCACAAAGTTCAGTTCAAGCATCAGGCAAATACTGGAGGGAAGAAGTTGCAAGAAAGCTGGGGCCATTAAAAATCTTATAAGTAGCCAGGTGCCGGTGGCTCACACCTGTAATCCTAGCTACTCAGGAGGCTGAGATCTGAGGATTGTGGTCCAAATCTCACCTGGGTGGGAAAGTCTGTGAGACTCTTAGTGCCAATGAACCACCAGAAAACCAGAAGTGGCGCTGTGACTCCTAGTGGTAGAGAGCTAACTTTGAGTTGAAGAGCTGAGGGACAGTGCCCAGGCCCAGAGTTCAAGCCCCATGCCCCCCCCCACACACACATAGTTTTACAAAGGGGTTTCAATTCAACAAATCAGATTATGAATGAGTACAATGCATCTTGATCAATGCCACCCCTTTCTACATTTCCTCCTATCTTTCCCAGACATGTCCATACCCTCTTTGAAACCATTTAAAAACTTACCACTGACTCCCCACCAGATAGCCCAATGAAACTAGAATAATCGTCCAGTTTGTACTTGAACCTCTCTGCCTCTGAGTCATGGCCTGTCCCTGGCTGTGACTCTCCCTTTCCTCCTGAAATCCCTTATGTATCTTTTTTTTTGTGTATGTGTGTCGGTCCTGGGGCCTGAACTTTGAGCCTTGGCACTGTCCCTCAGCTCTTCAGCTCAAGGCTAGCACTCTACCACTTGACCATAGCTCTACTTCCAGCTTTTTCTGTTTAGGTGCTGAGGAATTGAACCCAGGGCCTCATACATGCAAGGCAAGCACTCTACCACTGAGCCACCTTCCCAGCCCCCCCCCTTACATATCTTTATGATCTTAGCAGCATGTCAATAAGTACTTTTGCTACCAAGAAATTAGTCAGTTTTTTATTAAATCCCTTAAAAGGGTTGCAGTTCTAAGAAATAAAATCCTGAGTCGAAACTTCTGAAGTTGGGAAACTTAAGGACTGGTTTTCACCCGGCAGATTAGCAATGTCATCAAAAACTCACATTCCTTCCATTTTCTGCTCTGCCATCTTTAGTATGTTTTCTTGGTCTTTGGCCAGCATTCCTTTTGGATAGTTACAAGGTGTCTGGGACACTTCCAGTCATCCTGTGCAGATGGGACAACATTAATCTCTTCATTGGGTTGTGTACAAACACGTGTGTGCATGCGTGTGTGTGTGTGTGTGTGTGTGTGTGTGTGTGTGTAGGAACTTTTTCTCGGATCTCTGCCAGCACCCTGTCCTTTACATCTTCTTGACTCCAAATATACCACATCTTCTGCCTGAATTGGCCACTGGCAAGGGCAATTGGATCATTCTTTTTTTGTTGTTGGTTGTGGGGCTTGTACTCTGGGCTTGGGTGCTGTCTCTCAGCTCTTCAGCTCAAGGCTAGTGCTCTACCACTTGAGCCACAGCGCCACTTCCAGTTTTCTGGTGACTTATTCTCCAATAAGAGCCTGCCTGAGCTGGCTTTGAACCTCAATCCTCAGATCTCAGCCTCCTGTGTGGCTTGGATTACAGGTGTGAGCCACTGGCGCCTGGAAATTGGATCATTTTTGTTGGCTTACATGAGTCAGAAACAACTCTCTGGGGCAGAAAGAAAATGGGCTCCGATTTCCCTGAAGCCCGAGATCAGGAAATGAGTAGATACTGAAATAAAACGGAGGTTCTCGTAGGCAATCGGAAGGGCAAGACTGTCGGGGAGGAAGATGGGGCAGTCCCGCCACTGTGGCTGAAGTCAGGTATGGGCATTTGCCTTGTCCTTGGGTATCTTAGGGGAGCAAGAAGTGTCATGATGGAATTTCAGGTGACTTAGTTTATTCTTTGCATAGGCAGTGAGGGCAATACAGGAGAACAAGGTCCAGCTTCTCTAAGAAGTTAAGGAGCCTCAGCACGGACACATCTCACAAGTGACCAGCGCCAAAAGTCTCTAAATGAGGGATTTTGAGAAGTCCCTTAATGTAGGGCCAGCTGAGCCCATCTTCCCCAGAAGATGAATAACATCAGTTGAAACCTTAATCCTAGAATCCATGGAAAATCCAAAGAACCCCACCTTTGCCTGCATTACCAAACTTCATGAATTCCGTCCTTCACAGGGGAAGGGGCTCATGTCTTTGTTCATGTTGCTCTCAATTCTTGCTTTCTCTGAACTCGGTGTGTCTTCCATCTTATGGTGATTTCCTTTCTCTGGGCGGTGTTGATTGAGATATGACCTCACTCTTTTTCCTTTGGCTTATTTCGAGTCCTCAAATTAGCTGAAAAAAAAAAAAAAGAAAAGGTATTTGTGTGCCTAGAAGATTCATTTTAAAGGTATGAGAAATCTATATAAGTTTAAGCAACCTTTCTCTCTCTCTCTTTCCCTTTTCCTCCTCCTCCTCCTTTCTCTCCTCCTCTCCTTTCTCTGTCTCATGGGGAGGGAGGGGGGAATCTTATCAAGGGTCTTAAGCATGCTAGGCAAGCACTTTATCACTAAGTTACAGCCCAGCTAGACATTCTTTTTTTTTTTTTTTTATCGGTCGTGGGTCTTGAACTCTGGGCCTGGGCGCTGTCCCTCAGCTCTTCAGCTTAAGGTGAGCGCTCTACCACTTGAGCTACAGCGCCACTTCTGGTTTTCTGGTGGTTTATTGGAGATAGGAGTCTCACGGTCTCTCCTGCCCGGGCTGGCTTTGAACCGCGATCCTCAGATCTCAGCCTCCTGAGTAGCTAGGATTACAGGCGTGAGCCACCAGCGCCTGGCTCCAGCTAGACATTTTTATTCTTCTTAAAAGTAATTCACTTTTTTTTGGTGTTGGGCCTTGAACTCAGGGCCTGGACACTGCCCCTTTGTGGTTTTTTTTTTAGCTCAAGGCTAGCGCTCCACACCTAGCCCTGCCCTATCCCGCCCTGTTCTTCCCTCTTGAACTTGACTTGGACACCATACTACCCACTAAGAGACAGGCCACCTCTGGCAGCTGTCTGTGGACATGTGACCAATCCGGCCAATGAGAGGCAGTAGAGTGATGTTTTCCATGTTGGGCCTGAATCTAAACATGAATATTGTTCAATAACAGGAAACAGAGCTCCTCTCATGAATGGCTGATTCTAGAGCTGCGAGAGAAATGAAAGGTAAGCCTGGAGTACCCTGCTATGCCAGAAAGTACAAATTTATCCAAGGAATGATCGGGGTGTGTGAAGGCATACGGAAGCCAAGGGGAAGGACTTGGAATGACAGGGCACTACTGTGCCCAGCTATGGGTTGCAAAGGGGTCTCTGGATCTTTTCTGCCTGGACTGGTCTCATATCACAAATGTCCCATTCTATCTCTTTTTGTTTTTATTTTTGTCAATCCCAGGGCTTGAACTCAGGACTTGGGTTCTGTCCCTGAGCTTATATGTGCTCAAGGCTAGCACCTTACCACTTGAGTCCTAACACCACTTTCGGCCTTTTATGAGTCGTTTATTGAAGAGTCTCACAGACTTTCCTGCCCGGGCTAGCTTTGAACCATTATCCTCCAATCTCAGCTTCCTGAGTAGCTAGGATTACAGGGGTGAGCTACCGGTGCCCAGCTGAGCCATGACTTCTGATCATTTCTCCTTCTCTCCAAGCACCTTTGGCACAACTCAGAGCCCTATCCTTAGACAGCTAGATGTGAGGCTCATTCTCCTGTCTTTGTGCAAGCTTGCATATGTGCACCCTTGTTTTGGGTCATTTGAATGGAAACAGCTATTTCTTTTTGGGGAGGGGGGGGTCTGGTCATGAGGCCTGAACTCTGGGCCTGGGCGCTGTCCCTCAGCTCTTCAGCTCAAGGCTAGCGCTCTACCACTTGAGCCACAGCGCCACTTCCTGCTTTTTTCTTTTTGCTTATGTGGTGCTGAGGAATCGAACCCAGGGCCTCATACATGCGAGGCAAGCGCTCTACCACTGAGCCACCTTCCCAGCCCCTGGAAACAGCTATTTTTAATCTTTAATGTCATCCAAGTAAAAATAATGAAGAAGATGTATATGTTTTTCTCTCCTTCTTAGAACAAGAGAATGAATTGCTCAATGCTAATGGAGTCTGTGCCAAGAAGGAAGGAACATACCAGAGTCCATGTTGGTTCCTTTCCTGGCCTACAAAGGATTTAAAAGAAACAGTGAAGAGAGCAAGAGATGGACCCAGCCACTCACAGGTATGAGATCGTGTTGAGAGAGGCCAGCCTGGGCCCAGTGAGACCCCCGCTTCCCCCCCAAAAAAACAAGGCCAAATTCCCAAGCCAAAGCAACACAAGGAAAGCAGCAACACAAACAGCAAACACAAACCAATGAGGCTAGCTCCACGGTGTCCTGTCCTCAGCCTTTTCCTTTTCCCCTCCAGTGGCATTTGATGGCACACAGGTGAACTAGAAAGCCATCCTGCAGATCTGGTGGATCTGCTTCCAGAAGCCGTTTCTGGCAGGGCAGGAGAGCAATGGCAGGGGAGTTGGCGTAGATGTCAGCTTGTGATCCTTGGAAGTAGTTCCGGTTCATGGAAAGGAAGAAAGCGTCTGATGGTGAAAGGGAAAGGCTGGCCCTGACGGACCCTGCTCTCCTTACCTGTGCATCTGGTGGGTGAGAGGTACTGGGCTGGGTGTTGTCAGTGTGGGTGCTGATGCCCCAGGTCTGCTCTTCCTGCTCAGAGCTGGCCTCTCCCACAGGTGTGAGACCATGGAGGGAGCAGGTCGGGTCAGAGCAGGTTCTGTCTCGGAGGGTCTCTGCTCATTTCTTTCTGTACTAAAGATCGTTTCCTATTATTTCAGTAGTAGTCAACTCCAGTACTGCTCCCTCCCTCCCCTTCCCCCTAATAAATAAGCTATAGGTCCCAGAATGCCTGGAAACAGGAAACAGAGACTTACTATATGTACTTTCAAACCCTGAGACTCAGCTTCTGGCTAGGAAACAATCACATTTCTTAAATATACTTATTCTGGATCCATTTAAGTGGAAACAGCCTGTGGTATTTTTAGCTGCTGCATAACCAGGGTAAAAATGAAAGAGGTAATGTATTTTCCCCCCTTCTTTCTTTCCTCATTAGAATAAGAGAATGAATTGCTCATCCTTCGCAGAGTCCCTGTGGGGAAGGGAGGCAAATCCTGGAATCCTCATTGGCTGGCTCCTCCTCTAGCTTACATAGGATTTAAACCCAAGGAGGGAAGCCAAGGAACGAGGAGCTGAGGGCCAGGCCAGCACTAAGGTCCGCTGCACGGAGGAGGACCAGCTTAAGGAGGCAGTAGGGTTGGCAGTTGTGCCCAGCAGCCTCCCAGGTGAGCGTGCCAGGGTCTGTGAGCGGGAGGAAGGCACAGGTAAGGATGATCAGCTCTGAGCCTGAAATTCCAAGCCAAGGAGGCACAGGATAAATGTGAATGAGGAAATACATCCCGGGCCCTAGGAGCGGCACCCTCCAGCAGTATTGGACCCACAGGCCACATGTAGCCATCCCTTTACCTGGCTCAGGGCAGTCTGGGGGCGGGGACCGAGCGTGCAGTTTCTACCTGGAACGGTAAATTTCCAGAAGTGTTTCCTCTAAGTCTAGTAAGTCTTCCTCATTTCTTTCTTTCCTTGTTTTTTTTTTCTTCTTTACCGTATCAAAAGCCTCTTTTTTCTTTTGAAATTTCTTATCTGCGCATTTTTAAAAAAAATTCCAAGCTAGAATTTTCCTTTCAGTTGTTGTCATTAAACTGTAATACATTTTTTTTTGTGGATTTTATTCTTTCTTGTGCTTGTCCCGGGGCTTGAACTCAGGACCTGGATGGATACTCTTCCTGAGATTTTTTTGCTTAAGCCTAGCACTCTATCACTCGCTTCCTGCTTTTTGGTGGTTTATTGGTGATAAGAATCTTATGAACTTTCCTACCTGGGCTACCTTTGAACCATGATCCTCAGATCTTAGCCTCCTGAATAGCTAGGGTAATAGGCATGAGCTACCGGCACTTGTCTTGGATTTTGTGTGTAATAAGATGGTGTTTGTAAAGTCACTTGAAGGGTTTTAATGTTTATTTGATGTTTAATTGTATCGATTTTAATTACTGTTGTTAGGCGTCCACTTCTTTTCCCCAAGTTTCTGTATAATTATCCTCATTATGCCTCAAAGAAACCATTTAGAATCATCTCAGGAAAGATGTGGTAGACTAATTTTTGGAAGACCAGCTTTTGGTTTATTAATTTCTGCAGTTGGGAGACATCTGGGGAAAGGAGGAGATAAGAATGAACGAGACCAGGCAGGGTTTCAATGACACACACTAAACTTAGTTGCTTATACAAGGATTAAAGAAAGAATAGTGTCAGTATAAAAGTAGCAAACTATCTATATCTTGACACAAGTAAACCATAATGTCCAAGGCCCTGGGTTCTTGGAGAAGCCAAGGTGTCCCTAAGATAGCATGTGATCACTGACAGAGAATAGGATTCCTTGTTTGTTTTTCTTTCTCTGGTACTGGGACTTGACCTTAGGACCTTGTGCTTTTACTTGGCTTTTTCCCTCAAGGCTGCACTCTGCCTCTTGAGCCATCTTTCTATTCCAGCTTTTGCTGGTTAATTGGAGATGAGAGTCTCACAGACTGTTCTGCCCCTAGATCGCTTCAAACCTGATCCTCAGGTCTCAGTCTCCTGAATAGCTAGTATTCCAGGTGTGAGCCACCAGCACTGGTCTCAGAGCAAGGATCCATGGGAAGACTCAGCGCCCTTGTCACTGGAGCATACTTACAGATTCACGGTGCCAGCCATAATGTTGGGGGAAGGGACTCGGGGAAGAAATAGAGTATGAGCAGTGGTGTCATTTTTCCCAGGAATGGGGGTGGGTAGGAAATCCCTTCACAACTTGGAGTTTTGCTGTCTCCCCAAGTTTGTGGACTGCAGCTAATGGCCAAAGCAGGAAGAATGGGGTAGATGATTCCAAGTCATCTTGTAGCTTCGGGTTTTCATTCCAGTGCTATGCTGTGGTTAGAAACGTAGGGTAGATGGAGGTCTGTTTCTGAGAAGATGCCGGGGCCCGAGGAAACCCCTGTGTACCCATCACTCATTCCAGAGTTCTGGTTCCTCTTGGCTCTGGCGGCAGACGTGATTAGCTCCTGGCTTAGGTTACGGACTGGCATTTGGAGCCACCAGACTGTGAACCGACGGTGCTGAGAGCTCAGCCTGTCAACCCGAGGGACCCGAGGCTTTGCCCCATTCCACTGCAGTGCGTTCGCACCATGCCAGCCAGCTGCCGGCTTAATCTGTGCCCAGCAAGTATGAGGGGAGCAACGTACCCTCTTGGCCCTTAGCAATGCCTGCACTCCTCAGTGGAAGGCTGGGACGTTGGGAGTTATTTGCATGTGAGGGAAATCGCATGCTAAAGCTCAGGAAGGAAATAGTAAGTTTTCATGAGGTGCGTCTGTTCATAACCACTCAGCTGATGCTGGCCTATCGGGTTTCTCTCACACCCGCAGCATAAAGGGTTCAATCTTCTATCAAGCTATACTTGGCCGTTCTGGGGATGGGATAGTTGCTTGGATGTGGAAAAAGATAGATCCTGGATTTAAGCCCTGAATCCCGGTTTTCTTCTCATTGTGCCCGCACCTGGTCAATGAACGTTAACGAGAGGTGTTTCTGTGTGGAAGTAATTCACTTCCCTAGGAGTACGTAGACATTTGCCTGATGTCAGACAGTTTTTCCTCCACTTCTGACTCCTGTCCTCTAAGCAGTACTAGGATTTGAATTCAGAGCCATGAACTTGCCAGGTGGGAATTCCACCACTTGAGCCATACCTCAGCCTTCCTTTGGGCTGGATGTTTCAGGAATGGAGTCTAGTAAACTTATCTGCTTAGTCTGGCCTTGGCCCTCGGTGTCCTCGGCCTCAGCATCTTGAGAAGCTGGGATTAGGGGCACAAACCATCAGCACCCAGGTTCAGAGGGAGCTTTTAAGGTGTTTCCTGGTACACAATCAGTGCTAAGAAAGTGATAGGGACTATCCTTTTCACCCATCGGAGGTCACACCTTTGCAAGGCAAATTAAAATTCAGCTAAGGAAACAAAACAAATCGAGCCTGTGGCAAGCCTCAGAAAGTGACAGTTGAAATGAGAGGCTGCTCAGAGGATATGCGTTGTCTTTCCTGCCTGTGGCAGAGAGCCAGCAGCCTCCATGGAAAGCAATCTTCAGCAAAAGAGATACTGCCTGGAGGTGAGTCATGACAAGCCTTTCCTAGGTGCTCATCGGATGGGCTTCACTGCCACAGCGATGCCCAAAGTGGGGCCATATTTAAGCTATCACAGAGAGCACACCTTGCTGTCTGCAGTCCGTGAGCAATGCCTTTGCAGAGGGTTCAGTGCTGTGGATAAAATGGAGGTACTTGGCCCATGGGAGGCTTGAACTAGGAGAGAAGATGGAGGAGAAGGCATGTAGAGGATATCTAGTGCAGGGTGGGTCACGTTTAGAAAGCTTGCTTAGCTTTCCGAGCACTTTACTCTCCTGGACGAAATATTCAAGTCACAAGGCCCTGAGTCACCCACGGCCTATGTTATGGATCATTGGCGAACCATGATCAAGAGCGTGAAGAGAGTTTGGCAGTGACATTTGTGACATTTTCCTTCATGGTTCAGGGATGCCCACCCTATCATTTTGGGGACAGACTATCTTCTTAAGTGACTCCACTGGAAATTCATGATAATATGGTTTTTCTCATTTGCTTGCGGTTCATGGAAAAGACAGGATGAGGTAATGAGGGAACAGAGACAGTCCTGAATATAACTACATAGATCAGCAACAGTGGCTAGAACTTGGCTCCCGCTGCTGTCTTTGATGGCAGTGGTATGTTTTCCCCCGTCTGACTCAGGGTATGTCTTGTCTTTTGGAGAGAATGAGGGGACGTCCAGGTCATCCAGCCGCAGGGGTGGAGAATCCCTCCTCAACCTGACCAAGGCCTGGCCAGTCTCTGCCCCAGTGCACAGAAGGTCTTGAGGCTTCATTTTTCCAAGGCTCATCTTGACTCTGCTCAGAGTAAGTGCAGACCCAGGGTTTAGTTACTGATTCATTCATGTTTTCCTGGTTACCCAGTAGGCCTTGAGTTTCCTTTATTTGCAGAAGAAGCTCTCTCTGAAAAGACATATGGCAGAAAAAGCTACATTTTTGGTGATGGGGAAGGGACTTTTTTTTTTCCCTTCCTCACATATACAGCACATATTATAGAGATGAAGAACCCAGATCTAGAGTGGACAGTCTTGCTATGCGATCCCAGCTCTACTACTTATTATCTGTGTGCCCTTAGTCAAATTAACCTCTCTGAGCACTTGTAACCCAGAATGCTCTCCATTGGCTTTCAGCATTTTGAAGATTCAATAAGACTAATGTTGATTTAAAAAAATGCTGAAGTACCTATATCTAGTAAACACACACACACACACACACACACACAATGTAGTGTGGCTGATATTTAATTCACAAACCTCGGAATTCCATGCTATTCTGGGCTATGAAGCTGAAGATTCCTGCAGATTTGGGAGCTGTGAACATTTGACTGGGAATTAAAGCCACAGGGATAGATACAGCTACCAAGGAGAAATGAGGCCCCCGTTTAGAGCTCTGAGACTTCAGGGCATCTGGAGCTCTGCAGAGGCACCATCGGTCTAAAAGCATTCATCTGTTCCTCCTGTGCCTCCCACCCTCCCCTCTCATCCACTGCCCCTCAGAGGTAAAGACATGATTCCCGGGGCATCTGGTTTCTGGTGCTTTCTTGCATGCACCTTTCCTATATGGGAATGATTGATCCTTGACTCCTTATAGCCTCTCCCCTACTTTCCACGGGAAGTGACTCCTTCGTGGAGAAATGTATGACATGCGAAATGGTGAAACGCGGTGTCTTTGCAGGCCTCTCCCCCCCCCCCTCCCCAGGGAGCTGGCTGCGGTGTGCGGTGGTGCGCAGAAAACAGTGGGTGAAGTCATCGCTTCTGAATGCTACCAAACACAGCTAGGCTTTCCCCTGGCCTCATGTGGGAGAGAGAGAGCCAGCAGCTTCTCTTGTTTGCTTTTACCCTTGACAAGTCTTCGATGGAGGATTCCCCATCTCATCTTTCGAGCGATCACACTTACTGCCCTGGAAAAGCTGAGCTTGCCATGGGGAGCGGGAGGGGCTGGCATTAGCCGGGACATTTCGTTCCTTTTCAGGGTACCAGGCGACAGGAGGTCTCCGACAAGAGCTTCTGGGGTTTCTCATTTCCGTGGCTTCAAAACCAACCGCTGGGAAACGGGGCTTTGCGCAGCCTTGCTGTGGTTTATGGCAATACTCCCTGGCTTTTTTTTTTTTGCATGTGTTTAAGAACTTCTTCAAGAAACATCTGCACTCCATTTAGACCACTCACGGCTCCTGAGCGGTCTCAGGAATAATGAGCCACGGGCTGAGAGTGAGCCGTGGTGGGAAAAGGCAGCGAAATTGGGGCTTTCCTAGCTCTGTTCCTGCCAGGGAAGGGGATTTTGAACAGTGGAAACACTCATGCTACTGTGCTTTGGAGACTGAGGTTGCTCATGGGTTCAGGGGTCCAGGCCAGGGACTGGACACCTGGGTTTGTTTCTGAGATCTTGTGTCCATGACTTGCATAATCAGTAGCGCTATGCTGTCTGGGTCTCTGCCTCTCTGTTCCCAGCTTGAATAACAAGTAGAAAATTGGCTGTGTGATTGTCTTCTCATTGAGAAGCACTCTTTTTGTTGTTGTTGTTGTCGGTCGTGGGGCCTGAACTCTGGGCCTGGGCGCTGTCCCTCAGCTCTTCAGCTCAAGGCTAGTGCTCTACCACTTGAGCCACAGCACCACTTCCAGCTTTTTTTTTTCTGCTTATGATCAAACCCAGGGCCTCATGCATGCAAGGCAAGCGCTCTCCCACTGAGCCACCTTCCCAGCCCTGGGAAGCACTCTTTAAAATAGCAATTCCACCGGCTCCCCCACTTCCTCTATCCTCTCACCAAAGTCCCACACAGAGCCCCAAAGCGCTCTGCTTGCTTTGGTCCTAGAATCACTGTTCTGAAGGCAAATCATTTGCCCTGTCAGAACACCAGTCGCCCCTTTAGGCCACATCCATGCAGGCGAAGGCTGGAATCCACTGACAAGCACAGTGGGTCTCCAGCCTTTCCATGCTGCTCATGAGGAGTGGTGGACAAAGACAGGAGAAAAAGGACACCACTGCTGGGCGGGGAACGTTGTACTGCCATCATCTTACTGGATGCCCGGCAATGGCAGCTGGTGCTGCTGCTAGTCCGGTGCCCCTTTGTGAGTTCTTCCTGCTTGTAGTTGCCGTGGGGTGGGATACCCCTGATGAACTGTTTCGTTGTACTGTGGCTCTAGCCTCCCCACACCCCCCCCCACTCCCCCCATCCCACAGAACCTTGTCTGTCATTGATCTGGTCTTGCCCCTCCCACTGAGGTATCCCCCAAGAACCTGTAAATTCCTCCTGGTCAGAGTCAGACTCTGGTCTCTGTGTGCCACCTCCTAGTTACTCTAAACTTCCACTAGTGCAACTCTCTGTAAAGGGCGTGGACACTGATTATCCACTGTTCAAATCCCTAGATGATAAGAAACGTCCCTGACCCTTCCCAGTGCCATCTGTAGTATGCGAGGTTAGCGTGTGCAAGGTAGCACACACTCAGAAAAGCTACAGCACATCATTCCTATCAAGAATCCATGCTGTGGATGACTGA
Organism: Dipodomys ordii; assembly: GCF_000151885.1. NCBI lineage: Eukaryota > Metazoa > Chordata > Mammalia > Rodentia > Heteromyidae > Dipodomys > Dipodomys ordii. The sequence continues at coordinate 9,126,865 of NW_012267243.1, read as the reverse complement.
AAGAGCCAAGACGGAGTAATGTAATATGAATGCCTGTCTCTGTCTATCTGTCTGTCTGTCTGTCTCACATTCACACATACACAGAGTAACTGGAAAGAAGAGTAGGAAAGCACAAAAATGGTTAAGGTTTGAAGAGACAGAAGTGCTCATACTTTGGTTTGGTCATTACACATGATATGCATGCATTATATTATACTGCTGCACAAATATTATGTCTCAATAAAATAAATAGGTGCATTTCTGTTTAGTTCTGGGTAGTGGCACATACATTGGGTGCAGTGTATAGTTAATCTGCACAGATAAGGGAATGGCTAGGGACAAGCCTCTTCTTTAAACGCCTGTAGCTTTGTATCAGAAGGTCCTATTAAGGAAGACCAAGCACAGATTGTGATCATATGGATCTGTGTTGGAATTCTGACTCTGTCACTTACTGGTAGGGCAACACCTGGTAAGAGGCTTTGCCTCTCAAGACTGAGTTTCCTTCCTCACTGAGGAGAGTAACGGTGGCTTCACACAGCACTGTGTGTGTGTGTGTGTGTGTGTGTGTGTGGTGTGAGTCATGGGGCTTGAACGCTGGGCTTGCGCGCTGTCCCTCTGCTCTTCAACTCAAGGACACTTGACACTACCACTTGAGCCACAGCGCCACTTCCAGTTTTCTGAGTGGTGGTTTATTGGAGATAAGAGTCTCATGGACTTTCCTGCCCAGGCTGGCTTTGAACCAAGATCCTCAGAGCTCAGCCTCCTGAGTAGCTAGGATTACAAGTGTGAGCCACCGGCGCCTGGCCACACAGCACTGCTGACCAGTGAGGATCTATGCACCTGACCAATGCCTGGCACGTCCCGCAATCTGACAACTAACATTTACTATTTAATATTATTACATTACTATTATTTTATTATGTATTTTCTTGCTGTTCCTGGGGTTTGAATTTAGGGCCTCAGTCAGTGATCAGCAAGGGGCAGGGGAAAGAAACCAAGGAAGTGGGCTGAGGAATGAGGCAGTGGTGACGATGCTGCCTCCTGGTGGCTGAGCAGCAGCATTTCAGGCCTGCCTGGCCTGGGATGCCTGGCCTGCCACCTTTACAGAGATGGGTCTGAGGATAGTGACAGCACCCCTCAGCCCGTGACTCTGTGCTCCTGCCTCCTGACGACCCCCAGATGAAGCCACCTTGGGTCCTGTCCCTCAGAAGCTTACAGTCTAATGAAGAGAAAAGCTGTGTACAAGAGGGACCAAAGCAGGAGACCAAGAGGGAGGGACTAGTTCTCTCCAACTGCTTAGGAGCAAGAGCAGGCTTCCAGCTGGGGTGAGACGGGGGAGGGGCAGTAAAGAGGACTTGGTGAATAAGTCATTTTTATTCATAAGGAAGTCTTCTGTTCCCCAGGTTCATATGCAGCATTGTATGAATTAGTAAATGTGAAACACCTAGAATAGTGCTTCTTTTATAGCAAGCACTCTAGGGGAAATCAATTGTTATTGATATCAATAATTATTGGTATTATGAAGAAAGAGAATATTAGGGCTGCTGTAAAGACTAGAGAGAGTGGGGGGGTGTGACCAAAGCCTGGACAGTAGGCCTTCAACACAATAGGGTTGCTCCATGTAGATCCTACAAAATTAAGAAGGCATGGCTCAGTTGGTAGCACGCTAGCCAATGAGCTAAAGCATCAGGTACTGACTTCCAGTTCCAGTCTTAGAAAGGAGTGAAGGAAGGGTGGGTAGGGAAGGGATGGGTGAGAAAGTTGGAAGGGGTGACATTGATCAAGATATCCTGTATTCATAAACTGCTCTGTCAAATGGCAACTCCTTTGTACAACTACTTAAAGATAATAATAAAAATAAAAAGGAAGTGCAGACAAAATAGATAATAATAAAAACAAAAATGAAGTGCAGACGAGCCTAGATTGGAAAGGGAGGAGAAGGTAACCGGGTAGTGTAGCAAGCAGTATAAGCACAGACCGTGGCAGGGCAGGGCATTCTGAGCTTGGATCCTCAGGAAATAAAGATGGACTCTTCTTTCTGCTCCTTTTTCAGCCTCCAGTGGACAGTTAGAGTCTGGTAGACATGCCGATCTCCCCCCACAAGTCTCATGGTTTTCTTCTGTGTCTTTTTCCTTTGGGTCTAGGCTTCGTGGAGCATCTGTTCCCCCTCTCTCCACGGATGGGTGTCCAGGGGACACTCAGCTTCCCTTTGGGGCTCCTGCTGGGCTCTGTGCTCCTGGTGACCTCTGCCCCAGCCACCCCGGAGCCTCAGGGCTGCAGCAGCAAGGATCAGCAGGTCACTGTGAGCCACACATACAAGATCGATGTTCCCAAGTCTGCCCTGATCCAGGTGGAGGCCGACCCGCAGTCCCTCAGCGATGATGGGGCCTCACTCATGGCCCTGGGGGAGGCTGGGGAAGAACAGAATTTCATCTTCAGGCACAACATTCGCCTTCAGACACCACAGAAAGACTGTGACTTGGCAGACAGTGTCCAGGACCTCCTGGCCCGGGTGAAGAAGCTGGAGGAAGAGATGGCAGAGATGAGGGAACAGTGCAGTGCTCAGCGCTGCTGCCTCGGGGCTGCAGGTGAGTTCGCCATCGCGTATTCATTCAGCAAACATGCACTGAGCCTCTGTTACGTGTCAGGTGCTCCTTATGAGCACTCTGTGATTCTGGTCTGCCCCCACCACTCACTCTGGGTTTTCTGCGCCTGGTGGTGCACCCCTGCTAATTGATCATTGGTACCAGCTCCAAGGGCATCTAGAAACTTGGGCAGCAATGCTTTCGTGGCTACTGCTGCTCTGGGAACACTCCTGGGGGTCCTTTAGTTGAGGACGCTATTTCTACTCAAAGGTGGATACAGGGGAAAAAAAGGGCCACATCTGACTTTAGGCCGATTCCTTAAGGTGCCTCATCTGTCTAAGGGAAATCGTTCTATCAACCCATATAGTTTGGAAGACTAGAGTTGGTATAATTGGATTCCTGGTATACAGTTTATATTCAGGAAACTATCACTTTTATGAGTCACAAAGGACTACAGTTTGATTATTTGATTTTGCAAATAGTGACATTTCTTCTGCCCCCCCCCCCCCCCCCCCCTGCACCTTTTCTTTCAGTACCGGGTTTGAACTCTGGGCTTTATGCTTAGCTAGGCAGAGACTCTACCTCTAGAGGTCATCTCTCCAGTTTTTGTGTCTTTTTAAAAAAAATTTATTTATTCATTTATTTTAATTATATTTAGGTAGTTGTACAAAGAAGTTCCCATTCTACAAGTACATGAGTACAAAGTGTCTGACAACACTGTCACTCATCTCTCTTAACCCTTCCCTTCTCTCACTTTTAATTGAGATTAGGTGATTACATAAATTTCAATTATTTCACAGTATTGTAGAATAGTGATACTTAGAGTCTCACACACACATTTTAACTTTCACTAGGAAAATTGTCATTATCATGGTCTATACAGTTTGTGAATTCTATGAGCTCTTGTGTCTTTTAAAAGCCCAAACTCCCCAGACTGAGGCAGATGGCACAGATGTTTCTGTCTGAAAGAACTGCTATTAGTAAGATCCTTGTCTAAATGCCTGATACAGAAGCAGGTGCCAGGGATACGGCCAGGAAGAAACCAGCCTGGAACTATCCCCTGACAGACCCCAGCTTTGGAAACACCCTAGGAAGGGAAGAAGGTACATTCTGAGAAGCAGAAAGGAGGGAAGAGGGCGTTCAGTGAGTGGCTGCCCTCCAGCTGACTCTTGCTGGACAGGGTCAGGAAGGGGCTTGGTTAAACGCCTTGGTCCAGCCCTATGCCCATAATTGAGACGAGCTCTTCTTTAGCTTCTGGAGGTCTACTTCTCCAGGCTTCAAGGACAGGACCTTGCTAGGTCCAGCCCTGCCGGTAGGAAAAGATAAACTCCTACCTGCCTGGATCTCAACCACCTTTCCTAGGAGCCTTTCCCCCTCCTATCCCCAAACGGAGCACTTAAAGTCTTTCATGGAAAAGCATTAAGTAATTGCCACCACCCACAGGAAGGAAGCTGGGGATTTGCCCTAGAAAGGAATGGGAGAAGGATTCTGTGCAGCTTTTTAGGCAGAGAAGGGAGAAACATTAGATCTCACAAGTCAGAGGCTTTGGCTCAGCAGAAAAGCTCACACACCCAGTCTCCCTTACTCATCATCCAAAAACAAAAACAAACAACACCAACAAACGCAGGAATCACCAATCTTCCTATAACCCTAGCTGCTCAGAGGCGGAGGAGAGCTGAGAATCACAGTTGGAAGGCAGCTCTGGCAGAAAAGTCCACCAGACTCTGATCTCTAGTTAAGCACAAAAAGCCCTAAGTGGAGGAGTGGCTCAAGCGGTCACTGGCTTACCTTGAACACAAAGAGCTCAGGGACAGCGCCCAGGCCCCGAGTCCCGTTAAGGCACAAACAAAACTCAACAAAAACCAGATGCCTTCCCTTAAGCTTTTCATTCCTGCTCAAGACTGGTCTGATGTTGTAGCCCTAGAACCACAGCTCCACTGCCAAGCTTTTTTTGTTGGTTAATTGGCAATAAGAGTTTCTGAGACTGCTGCCTGGGCTGGCTTTGAACCATGATCCTCAGATGGCAGCTTCCTGAGTGGCTAGGATTACAGGCCTGACCTCCCCCCCCCCCACTGCCCTGTTCCCCCCCACCAGTTTTCAAGAAAGGAAAAAAACCCCAAACCCACCATTTCCTATTGTTTCCTTCCTGCTTTCTTCCCTTCTTCCCTCCCTCCCTCCATTCCTCCCTCCCTTCCCCTCCCTCCTTCCTTCTTTCCTTCCTCCCTCCTTCTTTCCTTCCTCCCTCCTTCCCTCCCTCCCTTTTTCTCTCCTTCTCTCCCTCCCTCCCTCCCTCTCTCTTTTCCTCCCTCCCTCCTTCCCTCTTTCCCTCCTTCCCTCCCTCCTTCCTTCCTTCCCTCCCTCTCTTCTTCCTTCCTTCTCTTCCTCCCTCCTTCCCTCCCTCTCACCTTCCCTCCTTCCTTCTCTCCCTCCCTCCCTCTCTTCTTCTTTCCCTCCCTCCCTCCCTCCCTCCCTCC
>NW_012267243.1:9100638-9120699 GCF_000151885.1 Dipodomys ordii | reverse complement strand
TGTGTGTGTGTGTGTGTGTGTGTGCACGGCTGGTGTGGGGGCCTGGGGTGTGAAGGCCATGGGTTTGACTGGGGATCTAATGGCTGTGTGTGTGTGTGTGCACGGCTGGTGTGGGGGCCTGGGGTGTGAAGGCCTTGGGTTTGACTGGGGATCTAATGGCTGTGTGTGTGTGTGTATGTGTGTGTGTGTGTGTGCACGGCTGGTGTGGGGGCCTGGGATGTGAAGGCCGTGGGTTTGACTGGGGATCTAATGGCTGTGTGTGTGTGTGTGTGTGTGTGTGTGTGCACGGCTGGTGTGGGGGCCTGGGGTGTGAAGGCCGTGGGTTTGACTGGGGATCTAATGGCTGTGTGTGTGTGTGTGTGTGTGCGCGCGCGCACCGTGCGTGTGCATGCAGGGTGGTGGGGGTATTAACTCCTAACTATAACTTACTAACTTCCTTCTGGGAGGGTGTCCAGCATATACCTACCTAAGACTTCCTCCCCCAGGCCTACCATCCTGGGGTTGAGTTCACAGGCTAGGAGTGTCCCCCTCCTCCCCCCCCCCACCTTGTCCTTTCCACACCTGTTCTCTTCTGCACGCAGTGGTGGCACCTCAGGGCCTGCAGCTGCTCAAGAGCACCGAGCATTCCCTGCTGGTGAGCTGGGAGCCCACCAGTGACGTGGACCACTACCTGCTCAGCTACTATCCCCTGGGGGAGGAGCCCTCCCTCAAGCAGATCCAAGTGCCCAAGGAGCAGCACACCTACGAGATTCCCGGCTTGATGCCTGGCACCAAGTACATCGTCACCCTGCGCAACGTGAAGAAAGACACAGCCAGCAGTCCGCAGCATCTGCTGGCCACCACAGGTAAGGCGGGCCCCATGCCCGAGGGCTCCAGGAAAGGCCCCAAATACCCTTCTATGTATAGCGCGGTCTGTTGCCCCACTTTGGGGTTTGAAAGCCAGAGCTGTAGCTGGAGAAGGCTCCAGTTGTCTCTCCCTTCTCCTTGCTTCCCGCTTAATGGGTCCTCAAAGCCAAGGGTGGCCAGCATCTAGATGGAGACTCAAGGAGGCCTTCTGTGTCCCTTTGGTGGCTCCACTGTCACACACAAGCAAAGCATATGCCTGTGTCCTATCCCTTCACCGAGTCTCCAAGGCCATTCGGCAAATTCAGGCCAGGATGTGTGGAAAGCTTCAGAAGCCATCTGTAACAATTAGATGTTTCTCCGCAGGGAAGAGAGGGCTCAGATGGGGTAAGTGAAGAAAGTATAAGGGAAAAGTTGTTTATGAAGACATAGAGGTGGCCATTTTCCCGAGCCTACTCAGTTTGAGGTTAGCTAGTCTACGTTCAAAAGTAAATCATCTATTTACTTTCATTTCAAGATAGCTGCCAAGACCATATAGTTTTATAATGAGAGTCCTGGTTATTCAAGAGACTGAGACTTTGAAGATCAGTGTTTAAAGCTAGCTCCATGCTGAACATTCTGTAAGACTCCATCTCTAGTCAATCAGAAAAAAACAAAATGCTGGGTGCCAGCTGTTAGTAAGTATAAGGCCCCTGAATCCAAGTCCCTGGAATCAGGAAAAAATAAATAAAAGAATGAGTCAAAGTGACGCCATTTTATTCATTCTTTGTACGTTGTTCCGAAGTTCTTTAGGTGAAAACAAACAAACAAACAAACAAAAAAGTTTGAGCCATGTTGACATACCTCTCTACAGGTATGTCCCCTGACACTTGGGAGATTGAAGCAGGAAGTTTATGAGTTCAATATCAGCATGGACAATTTTTCCCTCCTTTTAGGAGCTTGCCCCTAGAAGTAACTGCTTGGTGGCCCAAACAACTTAGAAAATCCTTATTTCCCCATGAAAACTCTTAAAACAGCTTAAATTTTCAAGGGTGGCTAAGGACTTACCATGTGCCAGGTACATGATTAAAAAAACAAAAAAATGCCCCACATCGACCCCTCTTTGCCCTAAAGTCCTTGAGGAAGAGGCTGGCAGATCCGGGGGGTGGAATATGGACTTACAGTGGTCACTGCAGAAACATATGGCTGTCTTTTTTTAATTGTGAGAAAATGGTGGGCAGTGTTGAAAAGCGTCAAAAGAGGCTTGGCAGTAGAGGCTTGGCACCATTTGTGATTGCCTTTGTCAGCACCCTCCAGCCCAAAATGCTAGAAATAGCCCCTTAGTTGAACCGGGTCGGTTCCTTTCAATGGGAAGATGCACATGTGGAAAAAGGTGTGGTTTTGCAATAACAGAGTGAAAGAAAGGACATGTTATAGATTTCAGATTTGGGCTAGATAATTCAGGAGAAGCTTAAGGAAAGCACAGAGTTGCTTTGGATCGGATACTCTCAGAAATGGGGATAATTCTGTGGTTGGCTATCTTCACGAACCTTTTCTAGCAAGAAGACAGACTAGAGGGAGGTTAGAGCTGTGATTGGAAAGAAGAAGCCATGTGTTCGAGTCAGGAGTGGGGATGCTTCGTCACCTGTGTGAGCTGTAATCCTGTTTGTGTCTGGGGATAGATATGGCCTTAGAATGGCCTTGTTTTGTCTTGATTTAGGGTGGTCCTCTTGTTTGATACTAACATTCTGTGAAATGCTTTGTGTCCATGGGACAACAGCAAACCCTAGCGGTGAGAACCAGGCCAGGTTAGCTGCTCTTGGTGATTGCATCTTTCTACAGATAGGCGAGTGTCCAACCTCTGAGGGGAAGACAGGGACACCTCTTCTGAGAGTCTTAGCAACTCTTCTTGATGTCTTGGATGAAAGACCTATAAAGCCTCGCTAGTGTGAAGCTTGTCATTCTGTCTAATCCGAGCCAAGTTAAATACAATCTTTCCTGCCCGTCAAGGATAGCTCAGACCAAGCAGTTCGGAGCATTTTTATCAAGCCCTTGCCTTTTCATTTGTGAATCCCTCCATGTTCTCTGAAGCCTTGCAGGACTCATTTCACGATCCTTGAGTCACCTTTGCTACTCTACTCTTGACTTTCATCTTTGAGAAGAGTCTAAAAACAGAAGCCAGGGTTCTGTCAGGTGGAAGCTGGAGGTGAGGGGCAGACGAATGGCTCTGGGAGGCTCTTTATCCACAAGATGCTCAGATCGCAAGCGCCTGGAGATCACCAAGTCAGATCACAAGCGCCTGGAGATCACCAAGTCATACCCTGCCTGTGCGTGTGCTCCCTGTCCCACAAATGGCCCACTGGCATTGGATAAAAAGGTCTCCACCCACCGACGCAAGGCTGAGAGTCTGGGGAACTTATCTTCCCTAATCCAGACTTTAAGGACAGGCTCTATCAGTCTGAGATCTAGCCAGTGGCATTTGAAGTGCTCCCCAGAGACCCCAGTCACCCTCCAAAGGTTCTTCCCTTAAGGCGCTATCAGTGACCCATTCCTTTCCAAGTGGAAGGAAGAGAGAACATTTAACCTAAGTACTTTGCTGTGAGCAAAGTCATGTGGTAACTCCTTCTAGGACAAGATAAAGCAGCATGAGTACCACAGGAAGGATACATAGAAAGACCAAGTTAAAATGCACTCCCTTTAGTTAAGTGCCAGTGGCTCATGGCTGTAGTCCTAGCTGTCAGAGAATTGCAGTTTGAAGCCAGCCTGGAGAGAAAAGTCCTTGAGACTCCACCCCCAGTTCATCAACACAAAAGCCGTGCTGGAGGCATGGCTCAAGTGGTAGAGCTCCAGCTTTGAGCAATCAAGCCAAGCAAATTCAAGGCCCTGAATTCAAGCCATGGTACCAGTCAAAAGAAAAAGAAAAACACCTACTTTATAGATTTGCCTTGGGTTAATTCATATAGAAGAATTTGAGAGTCAAAGGCTATAATTTGGAAAGTGGAAGAAGGAACTTACAGCATAAACATACTAAAAGAAATGGAAATGCATTTCCTCAACTTTACGTGGAAAGGCTTAGAAGTCTCTTCTGAGGATGGGGACTCCATAGCCAGCCAAAGGGGGAGCAGTAGTGTAGACTAGCTGGGCCTCGAGCTGGGCTGTGTGGATACTGGCCTGAGAGGCTTGGCCAGAGTTTAATTAGCAAGGTAGTGTAACCTGCCAGGACTTGGGGGGTGGGGGGTGGGGAGAGGAACAGAGGCTTCCCAGGAAGACAGACTACCCTCTGTGGAAAATCTGAAGACTAACAGTGAGTTCCTATATGGGCAGCTCTAAGTCCCTTGTTAAGGACTATGTCCTGGGCCAAAACCAGCTCTCAGTGTGTCAAGAAGAGCAGCTGACTTGGTACCCAATGGCCTGTTCCAGACCTGTGGGACCGCAGCTCTCCATGGCTTTCTCTTACCCTCTGTGTCCCTGCCTAGATCTTGCTGTGGTAGGCACTGCCTGGGTGACAGAAGAGACTGAGACCTCCCTGGACGTGGAGTGGGAGAACCCCCTGACGGACGTGGACTACTTCAAGCTGCAGTATGGCCCCTTGACAGGCCAGGAGGTGGCCGAGGTGAATGTGCCCAAGAGCCGTGACCCCAAGAGTCGATATGACATCACGGGTAAGAGCTAGCCCTGGGAAGGCGAGGGGCTTGCTGTGGGTGCTGGGGTGGTGGGGGTGTGCACTGCGTCCTAAGCCTTAGAAATCACACTTGAACTCCAAAACTGTCCTATATGGAGCCTACTTAGAAGGCCTTCAGACACTCCTCGGCATCCCAGAGCACTCCACTGAGACATTCCAAAATGTCCTCTCTAGTCAGTGCACTCTCTTGTTTTAGGATGGATTTGATGATGTGCAGACATTCCATTTGAAGGTGTGTGTGTGTGTGTGTGTGTGTGTGTGTGTGTGTGTGTGTGTGTGTATGTTGGGCCTGAGGTGGGGACTCCCTGGATCACCTGGCTCAGATGCCTGAGCTGGAATTCAGAAAAGGGGATTCTGGAAAGTCTGTGCATATTCAGGGACCTCTTTAAGAGAAGGAACATGCCGTGGTGAATACCCAGTTAGGCACAGGGCTGTGGAGCACGCTGGGGTGAATGAGGGACTTGGCGGCTGGCTGGCTTCATGGCAAACCCTCCTGCTGTCCACTCTTCAGATTCTTTCTTGAGAGCAAGCATCTCTTATGCTGGCGTTTGTTTCCCGTTTGCCACTGGAGCCTGGATATTAGTGCTATGAAGAACCACCGTTCATACTTCATGCAAGAGACAAAGGAAAAGGAAAGAGGAGGGGAGGGGAACCTAGAAAGATTATTCCTAATAGTTACAATGAGGAGATAGAAAGTAGTGAGAGAAGATTGATTGTTAGAAGCAGGAAATCATGGAGGCTAAGACTAAATCTGGAAAATAAGTGCTAGATGGCCCAGCCAGAGACAGCAGGTTCCTGGACTTTATGCCACCTGTTCCAGCCCTCTTCTGTCCAGGAACCCTTCCTCGAGCCCTCATGTTCCACCCCTGCAGCTCTTCCTCCGCCTAGACTGTTAGTCTTGTGCAGAGAGAATATTACCCATCTCGCCCTCACAAGAGAGATTCAAAGGTGAACAGGGCTGGTTGTAGGGTCTGGAGCCTGTCCTCGCATCCACACTGCCTGCTTGTTTTTAGGTCTGAAGCCTGGGACAGACTATAAGATCACAGTTTTTCCCATGAGAGGCGGTCTGGAAGGCAAACCGATTCTCCTGAATGGCAGGACTGGTAAGAGCTACTTGGTGGCACTGTGGATATTTAACGATGTTTGTACTCTCTTATTTCTCATAGCTGACTCTTGTGTGGGTAAAATTCTGCCATTCATGTGTGGAGTTTTCTGTCCCTTTGTATAGAGACAACTACACAGGGAGGGGGGTCAAAGGAGAGGAGGCAAACTCCTTTTTCAAATTTCTCTTGCCATACAAAATCTTCTCCAGGACCTCAGAGTCAAGGAAAAGGACAGAATTCTGACATATTTCTATTTATTTTAGTTGTTTCAATCATGGGGTTATTCTTCTAAGTTGTTTTTATCTTTGAGCTAGGCACAAAACTCCAAATTACCTAGGGACAAGTGAACTATAATGGTGTTTCTTATTGGAATTGTATTTCCCCTCCCCCCCCCCCCTGAGGTCTACACTCAGGCAATCTGCAGTGAAATGTCAGGAGATGTTAAAGACCCTGGTGTGGGTAGAGTTAGAATTTGCATATTGAGAAAATTTATGACAAAATTCTGAAAATCAGTAATTTGTAATTGATCGATCAGAAAGTAATCGGAAAGCATACCTATGACTTCAATTAGCTTAAGTTGAATTGTGAACCTCTTGAAATAAATCTGTGCCTCCTGCCTACTCAGGATGGAGCTGTAATCTAGACTACAGTGGAACAGGTGGAGTCTCATGCTCAGAGCCAGCAGAGGAGGGATCTTTGAATCTGAGTCAGTCTTTCAAAGTGATTTAGTTCTAGGCTGGGAATGTGGCTTAGTGGCAGAGTGCTTGCCTAGCATGCATGAAGCCTTGGGTTTGATTCCTCAGTACCACATACACAGAAAAAGCTGGAAGAGGTGCTGTGGCTCAAGTGGTAGAGTGTTAGCCTTGAGCAAAAGAAGCCCAAGATCAGTGCCCAGGCCATGAGTTCAAGCCCCAGGATTGACCAAACAAACAAAAAAGTAATTTAGTTCTTCACAACTCAGTGCTAGAAATGGCTAGTTGGATGAGTGAGGTGCTATGGGGTGAGAATTGAACTCACCATCTCAGCTGCTGCACAGTGATAATGTCACCCATCCTTCTGGGCTCTGCTATACCCAGGCTTCTCAACTGAAGCCTCAATGCCCATATGAGATGCCAGCCATCTCTGCGTGAGTTCCCAGAGCATTTAATTGCTATGCAGCCTTGCATTGCTAGTTAACCTTTCAAGTACATTATTCCAAGTAAAATATTAGCACCCAGGAAGTGTTTTTTGTTGTCAAATTATATATTCTCAAAGCTGGGTGAGATATTTTTATTTGACTGCAAATAAGTCTGTGTGTTCTACTCATGTAAAATGAAAAGATACTGTAATTTCTAAGGTAAAAAATTATTGTCAAACCTGTCTAGACTGTTCATTAATTTAATAGAAAACAGGGTCTGTTTTCTCCAAAGGTTTTTTTTTCTTCTTTTTTTTGCATTTCACAAGATGGAAAAAGGCAGTGGAATTTAAGAATAGTATAAGCACAGCCAGGGATAAGGACACAGTTCAGGATTTTCCATTTAACCAGTCACTCAGTGGAACTTGTTAAATCAAAACCCTTGAGACAGAAGGATATGTAAATAAAAGTTTATTGAGCTGTTACAGCTGCTAGCCAGAAGGACAGAGCTGGTCCTTGGACAAGTTCCTCTAACTACTGCCAGCAGCTAGGCAATTGGAAATATGCCTGAGGGGCCTAGAGCCAAGGGTAATTTTAGGCAGTTTGGGGAAGGAAAGCATAATTTCTTTACATTGACTGTAGATAAAAGGCATGAGATTATGCCAAGCAGGGAAAGCTTTGAGTTAGAAAGGCTAGCCATAAGAAGTGCTTGTCGCTTCCTGGCGGGTTAACAGTGCTGAAAGTTTATAAGTAGATTGGGCATGGTGGTCCCTGAAGTGAGGGAACTGGAATTGGAGCCAAGGTTTCTAGATACATCCAGCTGACCCAGTCTTATTTTTGTTCGCCCTGTTAGCTGATCAACTTCCCTCATCCCTTACCCTCTCTACCCTTCAGCCTTTGTAATTTAATTGAGGATATCTCAGGATTTTTCTTTTATCAACCTAATCTCAATGGAAAAGAAAGGGCTAACAGAAAACCCTCCTCCAACCCATTAAAGTGTGGAATGCCTCCTTGAAAGGCGCAGCTTCAGAAGTGGGTCAAGTTCAAGAGCTGGGAGCTGAGGCTGACCAATGTCTTCAGAAGGGATGGGCCTAGACTTCACTTTACATGGCAGACCAAGCCAGGACTTGGTGGTACAGGCCTGTCTTCCTGATACTGGAAGGGCTGAGGCAGGAATGTTGAGGAGATCGATGGCAAATCCTTGGTCCCACAAAGAATGCATGGGTGGTCACACCTAGAGGCATCTTTAGCAGAGTGTGTTTAAGACAGAATCAACCATAAAGCAATAATGCACTCTCAAAGGAAACTATTTAGAACTATTAAAGTGGGATGTTTGGCAGAATGTACCCAAATGTGATCCTGCACCCATTTCCTTCCCCATCTGTCTACCCCAAGTCAGAAGAATGGAGAGTTCAAGGCCAATCTTGGCTATCCAGTGAGACCCTTTTGCAAAAAGAAAAAGAAAAAGAAAGGAAAGCCGACCCTAACCAAGAAGCAATGAGCTGGTCTCCACCCAGCACGTCCCTTTCCAGGCTCCTTCATGTTCCAAGTTGAACTGTCAACGTTCAGAACTTATGTACAATCATCCAACCGAACACCGTGGGTGAAAAATAACAACAACCTCCATAATTTGAGTAACTGCTGTGAAACTTCTGGGCCTTATAATAGTATTGCAAGCATAACAGGTTCTTAGAAGTTGCTTTTGCTAAAAGCACTGACTCACTACTTGGGCTTGCCTAATGTCCAACAAATAACAAAAAGCAGGACAAAAACTTAGCATCTCTGCCTCCATTTTTCATCTTTCTCTTTTGCTCTGAGCCATTCCCTCCTGCAGTTTCCTTGGATTCCAGAAATACCAGGTCTGTTGGACGAACATCTTTTGACAAGAGTCAAATCTGCCTCCATCCCCAGGCACCAATGACTTTCTCCCCAGTGACCAGACCTTCCTGACCAATCCTGAGATAAAGATCCTGCACATCACCATCTGACTGAGTCTGCTTAACTATGCATGTGTCCTGTCCCTTCCTTACATAAGCATGTCTGTACCTTTTGAAGACCGGCTTGGGGACAACGAACTCCTCTAACTGTCCTTCCCAGCATGGCTACATTCAATTAAATCTCCTTTCTTTGCCTTTTATTACTACTCATCTCTCTAATTGGCATATTGGGATGGGTGCCAAGCCTTCTCTTTTGTATCTCTTGGAGCTGGAGTTCTTGCCCCCAAAACTCCAGTAACCTAAGTATTGTTATTGCCATTTTACATATGGGAAAATGAATGCTTACCAAGTTTAAGACACTTAGGGTGAACGGATGAGTGGCTGAGTTGCCACTTGGATCCAAATCCAAATCAAGAACTTTTGTAGAAGTAGAGAAGAATAGCAGCAAGAGGGATTGGTCACTTTCCATTGTGGCCATTATGGAAAGATGGCCACGGAGGTCTATGCAAACATGACCACAAGAGGCCGAAGCACAGGAGGGACCTGTTCTGGGAACTCACCTTCAGATGGGTGGCGTAGATCCATCATGGCCCTCAGCCTCATACCCCTGTAGAGTTTGCATTTGACATCATTTTTCCACTGCTCAACAGATCAATTCACAGGTGACCACCATGAATGTGGAATAATCAGGTTTTGCAATTTCCATCTCTTTGAACAAGGCTTACTAGTATTCTAACATAGGTACTCAGTGGTGGCCTACGAAATCTTACAAATCTTGCCTTGAATCTCTCTGACTTTGACTGGCTTGAGAAAGTTCTACCAGAGCTGCCAACGTCTGGAAAGTAGGAAGTTGCAGGTGTATGGTGAAGAGGAAGTTGGAGGCAGGCCACTGCGGCTACTGGAAAAAGTACTTAATGGCCCTGACATTCTTGGTAGAGAGGGAGGTTTTGTCTCACAGAGGTGACCTTTTCTAGCAATCTGCCATATCATATTGTGCTCTCCTTTTCTTGTACCTCAGCATTTGGCTACTATCCTTGTTACAGGCTGAGAATGACCACGGAGAACAGTGAAGAGACTCTTTATGGCTTAAGCAATGAAGCAGTTAAGAGAAAGGGCATTGGAAAGGAGCAAAGAGCTCTAAGTTCTAGGCTGCTCTGAATCTAATTGGCTCTGTGGGCTTGGAGAAGTCACAACTCCTTTCTGGGCTAAACTTCCAAGTCTCCTACAACTCTGGCATGCTATGTTCTATATTTAGTTTCTATTCACAGCCAAGAAGCCTTTTTTCTGGCTCTACTCTTACCAAACCCAGGCCAGGAAAACCCATCCCGAAGATAAACCAGCATCTGAGCGAAGAGTACTGTGAGAGAGGGGCTTTCCTCACTGGCCAAAGAGGAGAGAATTGGGAACTTTGTCTTACAAGTCAGCTTCTCAGCTCTGAGGAGTTGATGGGCTACAGATCTAAAATATGAATAATAAAGGAGAGAGCTAGGCTAATATAGAGGAGGGATATTCATGCCTTTGCTGGAAATGGGCAGAGATCTTCTAGGAACTTAGAGACCATCTTGTTTTCCTTTTTTGTTTTTGGTTTGGTTGGTCCTGGGGCTTGAACTCTGGACCTGGACACCATCCCTCAGCTCTTCAGCTCAAGGCTAGCGCTCTACCACTTGAGCCACAGAATCACTTCCAACTTTTTCTGAGTTGTTTATTGGAGATGAGTCTCATGGACTTTCCTGCCTGAGCTGGCTTCAAACCATGGTCCTCAGATCTCAGCGTCTGGAGTAGCTAGGATGACAGGTGTGAGCCACCCATTCCCGGTTAGTGAGGATGTTCTTGTAGTCTTATTTTTCTAGTCCCAGTTCATTCCTTATTTCCCCAGATGGAGATAGGGCCTTTGGAGGGCTCTCCACATCCCTTCCTTAGAAAATGCAGAATTATTTCTTATACAGAAAGGACAAAAGGGTAGGGAGGGAATCCTTATTGTTACGCATGTTTTCTCCTGAACATGCTCTATGAGCCTGCTCATTCTCCTCACAGAATGTGGCCGTTTATCAGCAAGGGATACTCAGTGTTCCAGAGGCCACAGGCCAGGACCATTTTCTTTCCTCATTTGTCTCTCAAATTCTACTGCTGCTGAATTTCAGATTATAATAACTTCTCACAGCATACTTTAGTTTACTTACAAACTATGATCAGTATCAGTAGTGGCTTCATAAGAACTGATTGATGATAGTGGTACTTAGGATACAGTGGTATAACACAGAACTATGTGATGTGCTAGAAAGGAAAGAATATTTGCCCATACTCCAGCCCAGCCTTGAGTTGGTTATCTCTTTCCTTAGCCTCTAAACTGCTGGGTTTCAGGCACGTGCTATCATGCCCAGCTTGTTGTTGTTGTTGTTTTTTAAAGTAGACAGCTGGGCATGTTGGCATACACCAGTAACCTCAGCATTTCAGAAGGTGAGGCAGGGGAATGTGAGTTTGAGGTTAGTCTTGGCTACATAGCAAGACCCTGTGGAAAAACAAAAACAAAACAAACAAAAAATGTCAAAAAAGCTAAGGCCAGTTGCTCATGCCTGAAATTCTAGTGACTCAGGAAGCTGAGATACAGAGGATTGTGGTTTGAGGCCAGTCTGGGCAGAAAAGTCCATGACATTCCATCTCCATAATAACAAGTAAAAGGCAATGTGGAGATATGGCTCAAGTGGTAAAATGCCAGCTGAGAAAGCAAGCCAAGCAAGCACAAGGTCCTGAATTTAAACCCTTGCACTTCCCAAACAAACAAACAAACAAACAAACACAAAAAAACAGACTCAAACTTCAAACAAAACAGGGGTGAGGGGGTGGAGAGAGAGACAGAGAGAGACAGAAAGACAGAGATGAGGGTGAGGGAGATGGAAAAAAAGAACAAAAATCAGAGATGTGCTGGGATAGGTGGCTCACACCTGTAATCCTAGCTAATCAGGACGCTGAGATCTGAGAACCATACTCTAAAGCCAGCCTGCATCGGAAAGTACATGAATACTCTTTTTTTTTCTTTGTCAGTCCTGGGGTTTGAACTCAGGGCTGGGCACTGTCCCTGAGCTTCTTTTGCTCAAGGCTAACACTGTACCACTTGAGCCACAGCACTACTTCCCACCTTTTCTGTTTATGTGTTACTGAAGAATCAAACCCAGGGCTTCCTGCATGCTAGCCAAGCACTCTACCACTAAGCCACATTCCCAGCCCACATGAGTAACCTTATCATCTCCAATTAACCACCAAGAGCCCAGAAGTAGAGCTGTGGTTTAAGTGGTGGAGTGCTAGCCTTCAACACAAAAGCTCAGGGACCATGCCCAGGGCCTGAGTTCAAGTCCCAAGACTGGCACAACAAAAACCCACAAAAGCACAACAAAACAAACAAAACCAGAGATGCCAGAGCCCCTCTAAAGTGGAATCTCTGGCAGGTACTGAGTACCTGCTCAGTGCTGATCAAGTCTGAAAACCCCAAGGGTTAGCAATGGATTTCTAAGATCAAGAACGGAGGCTGTATTATTGGGAACTACATGTACATCTATGATATGACTGGCATATTGTCCTGGGTTGGCATGGATTTTATTAATTACTGCAAAATGGCATTACATTCCCTGGCATGTAATAGATGCACAATGAGTTGTGAAACAAATGAACTATGCTTTGAAAATTTTTCTTTGGAAATAGAAAGGAACTTTATAAAGTGCCAGGTCTAGAAACTGTAGTTTGGAAGGACTCTACAGGAGAAGGATTTTGTTGTTGGTGGTGTTGGTGGTGGTGGTTGTAGGGCTTGAGTTCAGGGCCTTGGCACTTTCCCTGAGCTTTTTTGCTCGAGACTAGCACTCTACCACTTTGAGCCACAAGTCCACTTTCAGTTTTCAGGTGGTTAATTGGAGATAAGAGTCTCACAGACTTTCCTACCAGTCTGGCTTCAAACTTCTGATCCTCAGATTTCAGCCTCTTGAGTAGCTAAGATTGTAGGCATAAGCTGCCAGAACCTGGCTAGAAGAAGTTTTGATTGGAAGAGGAATTTCAGGAATTCAATCTGGGTACCTAAGGCAAACACCTTGAAGGAGTTATCCTTCCCAGGGTTCAATCTAAGAGTTTCCCCTAATGGGTTCAAGTAATTCGAAAATCTGTTGCTTGTCCCAATGAAGGGTTTAAACAGAAGCCAGTTACCCCTACCTCCCCTACCAGCTTGTATTATGTAGACTACTGAGCTAGGTCACACAAATTAGATTTAAAGCATCCATGATGTTGACCCGCCATTTTTTCCCCTCCCCTTGTGTTTCTTTATGAAGAAATTGATGGTCCAACAAATGTGGTCACTAATCAAGTGACAGAAGACTCAGCGGCAGTGTCCTGGAAGCCCGTGAGGGCTGACATAGACAAGTATGTGGTACGCTACATCGCTCCTGACGGGGAAACCAAGGAAAAGGCGGTATCCAAGGACCAGAGCAGCACCGTCTTGACCGGCCTGAAGCCAGGAGAGGCGTACAAAGTCTTTGTGTGGGCTGAGAGGGGCAACCAGGGGAGCAAGAAGGCGGACACCAAAGCGCTCACAGGTAACAGAAGAGGAAGACACGCCAGGCTCCTTCAGGGCAGGGAGAAGATGGATGTGGCGCTGGCATCGCTGTTTTGTGTGCAGGGGTAGAGGATACTTGCAAAAGCAATTTTGGATTTCACAATTATGGATTCCCCCCCCACCTTTTAACCATAAATGGAAGGAACTAGACTTTTTATTTCATATACAAGGGCATACTTATTTGAGCTGGAATTCAACCCTATCAGAGCGAAGTAACACTTTCTAATTTTCTTGTTTTTGAGTATGTAGCTAGAATCCCACCTACTCTGGAGGCAGAAGGATCGTGAGTTCAAGGTCAGCATAGGGAGTTAGTGTGATCCTGTTTCAAAAGCAAGCACAAAGTGGTAAAGACCTAGCTCAATTGGCAAAGGACTTGGGTTCAATCCCCGGTATCCACAAACAAAGGAACAATAACAGACAGCAGGAGCTGGATTAAAGGAAAAGGGAGTTGTGGTGAGTACGGTGCGGTATTGCACTGGAGGGGAGGTGGTTAGGCATGGAGCTGAACTCTGGTAGAATGAAGGCAAAGTTCGTGGTCCATGTCTATATGGTGTTGTAAAGTGAAAAGTGGAGAAGCCACATTTCATTCTTATTTTTATTTTGTTGGTCGTGGGGCTTGAACTCTGGGCCTGGCGCTGTCCCTCAGCTCTTCAGCTCAAGGCTAGTGCTCTACCATTTGAACCACAGCACCACTTCTGGCTTTTTCTGCTGATGTGGTGCTGAGGAATGGAACCCAGGGCCTCATGCATGCAAGGCAAACACTACCACTGAGCCACCTTCCCAGCCGGGAGAAGCCACATTTTGAGAGGTCGAACTTTGGAGTCTTTATTGGAGCACTAGTTGTCTGCAGGCAGCCAGTTGCTACATAGGTCTGCAAATACACTTTACACAGTTAGGAAACAGGCCAGAGAGGAAAGAAAGAACAAAACCAATGCCAATCAACCAATTCAACTCCAACGGAGAGCTGAAGTGGGAGGCCAGGCGACTGTAGAGCAGCCAGGAGACAGGAGACAGGATGCTAACACTGAGACATGTGGCATGGGGTAATGGCTCCCAGTGCTGGTCTGGGCCTAAATGGGGTCTGGGATGGGGGCAGGGCACAGGAAACTCCCAGTCCTAGGCACCGGACTGACAGGTTCAGTAGCCTATCATCCAAGGGCCCGCCCCTGCCTCCAGGGATTCAGGCAAGGCCATCACCTGGGAGGTGAGGGCTTTACCTTCTCCCACCATGAAGACAAGATGCCAGACCCTATCATCCATCATGTGGCCAAGATGGCACTGGCCAGACCTGGTCTCCCTACTTCAATGGTATTCATAGTCCTCTGATTAGAGAAGACCATGAAAAACATAAAATACAGTGAGTTATGTACTACAGATACCAAATTTTCTTGGCGCTGTGGGGACCTAATAAGTAGATACCCATTGGGTTGTCAGCGGAGGTGACACCTGAATGGAACTCCCACCATTAGCAGTGGAAGTAGCATATACAAAAATTTCAGGGAGACTAATGGGGCAGGGTAGACCTTTTTAAGTATTGTTCATGGTGGGCAGGTGGGCAGATGGATAGGTGGTACAGTAGGGTAGGTTGAGGCTAGAGTGTTATTGTCAGCTCAGAGTCCCAGGAGCTAGGTCATTTGTCCTTACGTGAAGCGTGTTCTGTTTTTGTTTGTTTGTTTGTTTGTTTTTACTGGTCCTGGGGCTTAAACTCAAGGGTCTGGGTGCTGTCTCTAAGCCTCTTTGTGCTCAGGGCTAGAGCTCTACTACTTGAGCCACAGCACCACTTCCAGCTCTTTCTGAGTGGTTTATTGGCAATAAGAATCTCACAGACTTTTCTGCCCAGGCTGGCTTAGAACCACGATCCTCAGATCTCAGCCTCCTGAGTAACTAGGAGTAACTGGTATCCGGCTGACTCCGTACTCTCTAAGACCAGTCTTTGCATGTGGCTGTGCATGGCACTGAGCTGGTTTACCATGCCTGGCAAGAGGAGGTGTGCAGTTTGAAATGCATTTGCTTCTCAGGAAGTTCAGTTTTACAAGGAACTGACTTAAACTTAATTTGTTTGTGTGTGTGTGTGTGTGTGTGTGTGTGTGTGTGTGTGTGTGTATGGGTGTTGGGTGCAAACATGTGCATGTACACATTGGTCTTAGAGCCTGAACTCAGGGCCTAGGCACTGTCCCTGAGCTTTTTCAAATTTTTTTTTTTTTGGTCAAAGCTAGAGCTCTACCACTTGAGTCACAGCTCCACTTCTGGCTTTTTTTTGTTTGTTTGTTTTTTGAGTAGTTAGAGATAAGAATCTCACAGACTTTCTGGTCTGGATTGGCTTTGAACCATGGTCCTCAGATCTCAATCTCCCGAGTAGCTAGGATTACAGGCATGAGCCACTTAGAGCCTGGCTCTAAGGATCTTATTTTTAAAACATGGTAATAAAGGCATCGTTTCTATCTACCAAGTTACTTGGGTTTGGACTTGCTAAGGGTTTGCTCTTTTGAGGAGAAGATGATCATTCAGGTGTATAAACATGCACGGTGCAGTGTCACTTAGTATTCACCCTAGCTGGTGATGGAGGTGGGCAGTACTGATGTTTCCTTCCTTGTGGAGGTGAGGAGACAATGACTTACATTACACAGCCTGTCCCAAGTGAGAAATGGTGGGGACCATGTTCTAACCCAGTGTACCCATCTAGAGACTCAGGAAGATTCTACAAGTAAGATTTTTCTTCTAGGTCAGGCCACAAGCATTAATTTAAAACTCTCCTGGTTCCTCACCAGAGACATGATATTTTACATAGAAATAACTGACAGCTTCTACTCATAGGATGTTTTCTTCCCAAAGAACATACTGGAACAGATGGAGACAATTATTGAAATACATTTGCTTTCAGGTAAAAGGAATTAGGAGTATATTATATAAATCCAGGCTAGAGGAAAAATTAGTAGGTAGAGACAAGTTCTTTTTAATCCAAAAGCAACTTGTGGGTAAAGTTCACAGAGTCCTTCTAAAAGTGAGCTAGGTCTGAAAACTTTACTCATTAAGTTCATTGACTTTTTGACCAGTTGTTTAATGAAAACCTTTAAGTTCTCTCAACCATTGACATAATAGCTGACTCAAATGTATTGAGTTCCTTATTTTGGCTGTGTTCGTGCTAGTCTTTCAGAAACTTTCAGGGTGCTAAAAGCTATCTTCTTCTTTTATATCTTTCTTCAAGAACTTGACAGCCCTGCCAACCTGGTGACTGACCGGGTGACAGAGAACACCGCCAGTGTCTCCTGGGATCCAGTGGAGGCTGACATTGACAGGTATGTGGTGAGCTACACCTCTGTCGACGGCGAGACCAGGGAGGTTCCAGTGGACAAGGAGAAGAGCAGCACCATCCTCACAGGCCTGAGGCCAGGCGTGGAGTACAAAGTCTACGTGTGGGCTCAGAAAGGGGATAGAGAAAGCAAGAAGGCCAATACCAAGGCTCCCACAGGTAACTAGACAGAGATGGTTAACTGGAATTGAATTTTGAGCTTGGGGATTGTGTATAGGATATCAAAGGCCTAAATGTTTTGGTCTGTCGTGTGGCTTGAACTCAGGGCCTGGTGCTGTCCCTGAACTCTTTTGCTCAAGGCTAGTGCTCTACCTCTTTGTGCCACAGCGCCACTTCTGGTTTTTTGGTGGTTTGTTGGGGATAAGAATCTCACAGACTTTTCTGCCTGGGTTGGCTTTGAACTGAGATGCTCAGATCTCAGCCTCCTGAGTAGCTAGGATTACCGGCATGAGCCACCGGTGGTTGGCTTGCAGTTAGAATCTTAATGAGGTGAGACTGCCAGTGAGCTTTAGGAATGACCTCAGTGGGATATTCCTCCCTTGACAGCCGCGAGCTGCTCATGAAATCACTTGTTCTCCAGAGGGAGAATATGGGTATGGGTACAGTGTTTTTAGCAGGCTCAGCTGAGATGTGTTTAGGAACTGGTTGGGCATTATTTGTGATAATCCTTCTAGAGTGTTGCCAATAAATAACTTTTGGTAAAATGGCAAATTACTTACTTAACTGACATCAGAGCAGATATGCAATTGATAGTCTTGATATGCCACGTGCTTCTAAGAAGACACTTTAGGGAGGTGAAAGCCATGAATTGTAACAGTGAAGTTGTGGCACTGGGGTAGTGGGCGTGGCTCGCACTGTCAGAGCTTAGGATTTCCCAAACATTTTCTTTTCAGATATTGACAGTCCCAAAAACTTGGTGACTGACCGGGTGACAGAGAATACGATCAGTGTCTCCTGGGAGCCTGTGCAGGCCAGCATCGACAGGTATGTGGTGAGCTACACCTCTGCTGATGGAGAAACAAAGGAGGTTCCAGTGGGGAAAGAGAAGACCAGCACCATCCTGACAGGCCTGAGGCCAGGCATGGAGTACAAGGTCCATGTGTGGGCCCAGAAAGGGACCCAGGAGAGCAGGAAGGCCAATACCAAGGCCCCCACAGGTAACAGAGCATGCGCTATTACTTCACCATTGCTAAGCTTATGGTCTGTCTAGGTGAGTTTTTCTGATTTTGACCTCGACGGACAAAGATACTTTGTTTACCAGAGACCTCCATAAAAATCATGTACCCCTCACTTCCTTTGAATAGTTTCTCTTAGAGTTCATATCTCATAATGTGGTATCCAAGTTTGATCGACGGTGATTGCTTCTAGTCCCCCATTCTTCTTCTGTCTCATGATTGTGAAGACACTGAAATTTTCACCTGGGTAAAGAATAAATAGGATGAAAACACAAGCAGCTATTAGACTGAGAGAGTCAGACTGGTGGATTGTATTCCCAAATTAATCTTTGTTTGTTTGTATTTCGTTTTGCTTTTAAACTGCTCACCAGTTTAAGCCATTCCTATGAAGCTTGTGCTTGCTTCTGCCTTTTGGCTGGATTTTTTAGACAGAAATAATTGCAGTGTTTTGTCAGCTAAAATTAAGCCAGGATCTAGTTCCCCAAATGCCAATTTTTTAAGTAACAAAAATGTCTATTTCTAGGTAGGAGCCCCCCTTCATTTACAGTTGTCCATTTGCATGCCAGCTGCCTGCTGTGGGAAGGGAACTCAGGCCTCTTGGGCCTTCCTCTTTGTACTTTAAGCACCAATCTTCCAGCTTGCTAAGTGCAATGTTGGATGCATTAGTGTTTGGCACATCTGGGAAACACACACTGAGGAGTGGCTAGACTCAAGCAGAGGAGAGATGTGAGGAGAAGCCTGGTGTCCCGAGGAAAGAGTTTGAGGGATCAGAAGGGAATAGGGGTAGGTGAAAGGTCAAGATGGAGGAAAATCCACGAGTCAGAAGAGAAGAGTAGTCAGGGATTAAAGGCAGACAGGCCAAGAATCATGGAAAGCCTTCCTTGACTTTAGCATGGCCTGTCATGGGGCCTGATGAATGTTCGAGCTGGCTCTTCTTTTGGAGCACTTTTGTGCTTATTTCCCACTGGGAATCTCTCACTGCACTCACCTTGTGGGCAAATGCTTGGTCTCTTGTTCTTCTTCTATCCAGAGGACACCAGAGGGTGTGCTCCAGCACCACTAATGGAGTTACTAGGTGATTCTAGGTAGGACAACCCTAGATTCTTCTGTGCTTGGCCCACATCTAGTCCATGCAGAACAGACATGCCTCCTTTGTCCATTCAGTGGGTGGCTGTACTGGCTTTTTTCAGTGCTGTAGCTTCTCTTGCTTGGCACCAAACAACCAGCTTTTCTGTCAACCCTTAGATATTTGAGTCATGTGTTTAAAAAAACAACAACAAACCAACCTTCAGTGTTCCCTACCCTTTAGAAGGGATTTCTCCACCTTTTCACTGTTGACATGTTGAGTAGGACAATTTATTTGTTGCCCAGGTATAGCTTGGGTCATGTAGGATGTTCAGCAACATCCTTGGTGTCTACCCATTAGATGCCAGTAAGCTCCCACCTTTCACTGACATTGCTAATCACCCCCTTGAGATTTCTTTTCTACTCTGTACACCACAAATTCTGTACAGGATCCTACTAAAATCGCTTATTTAAGGATTGGGTCCTGCTTCTAGGATTCACAGTGTAGCTCTGTTCAAATAATTCCAACTCACTGACCTCTCTAACGGCTGTCTCTTTCTCTCTCTCCCTCTGTGAAGTATTACTACGTGCTTTATTTTTTCCTTTGCCATTCAGCCAAGCAGTTTATGAGCACAATGCATCTTGATCAATGTCACCCCTTTCAGCATTCTCACTCATCCCTCCCAACCCACCCCTTCCCTCACTCTTCTTAGTTTTATAGACTGGAGATGGTTGGTTAGCCACAGAGTCTTAGAACTGTTGAGCCAGCCTTGGTGGTGGGCCAGGGGTTGGAATATAGATACCAAGCTTCCTGGAGTCAAAGCCTAAATGAACATATATAAAAGGACCTTTGAGCAAATAATTTTAGGGAAATGAGTTTTGCAAGAAATATTTAGATTTAAGAAGCGATACTATTTTTCTTCGTGCAATACCATTTTGGTAACCTTGGGTGTGTGTAGTAGAGTGAAGCATCAAACTGATAGCTTTGCTGAAAAGAGTTCATAGTCACTGGGCATGGCTGAGAATAGTCATAAGAGACACGCTATTCATTTGTAGACTACAACAACTCTATAAGATATAAATTGGTAATGTCTTCCCGTTTTGTATATCTTCCCTCTAGGGAAGAAATTGAGGTATAGAAGATGGTTTACTCTTTATTGCATTTTGAATTACAGAGTGGCTATTCTTTGGCTTCAGAGATGGTTTACTCTTTATTGCATTTTGAATTACAGAGTGGCTATTCTTTGGCTTCAGAGATG
>NW_012267243.1:9015720-9095988 GCF_000151885.1 Dipodomys ordii | reverse complement strand
GCTTTTTTCTTTTTGCTTATGTGGTGCTGAGGAATCGAACCCAGGGCCTCAGGCATGCAAGGCAAGCGCTCTACCACTGGGCCAACTTCCCAGCCCTCTGGTGCTCTTTTCATTGTCTTGTGCCGCCTCTTTTCTGGGTCCAGGAGTCCAGATGTGGAGATGAGGTCTATGCTCATGAAACAGTTGATAACAGCATATAAAATGAGCAATCCATAAGAAAAAGGAATTCACTCAGACACATTTATACTCATTACTTTTTTATACCCATTACTGATTTCTACTTTATCTGTTTAGACATTGACAGCCCGAAAAACTTGGTCACTGAACAGGTGACAGAGAACTCTGCCACCGTCTCCTGGGACCCGGTAGAGGCTGACATTGACAGATACGTGGTGCGCTACACCTCTGTTGATGGAGAGACCAGGGAACTTCTGGTTGGGAAGGATCAAAGCAGCACCGTCTTGACAGGCATGAGACCAGGTGTGGACTACATATTCGAAGTGTGGGCCCAGAAAGGGACCCGGGAGAGCAAGAAAGCCACCACCAAGGCCCCCACAGGTAATTGTTACTCTCCTTTTATAATGCAGCATGTATTTATTACCTTTGCCTAAAGGAGGTCAAATTTGGGTTTCCTTCTCTGATGTTGGTAAGCCTCAATCACTGTAGATGACCTAAATGGTATATTGTCATAGTACTCACCAATCTCTCAATTCTTTCAACACATTATTTTATAATAAGGTCCTCGTTTTCAGCCTCTTATTTTGGCATTTATGAAGATTGAAGATAGTCTGAAGATGTAGCTGTAGAGTGCTCGTATAGCATGTGTAAGGCCCCGGGTGAATCTTCAGCCTCAAGAAGAAGCAAAACAAAACAATGGAGTTAATGGTGATTTTCACACTGTTCTAATCATGGACTTCTTTTGTTGGTCAATCTCAGAATATCTGTCTTGTAACAAAAGACATAAAAATATATGGTAGGATATGTGTCCTAATTATTTTAGGGAAAGGATTTATTGCTTTCTTAGTGAATACATTCTTTGTGTGCTGTAGTTCCATTCTGAGGATCCTACTTTTACAATTATAGACAATAACAGCTCATAATTTGCAGGCTTTTCCATCTGTTTCCCCCTTTGGTATACCTCATTAGGATATATTTACAAGGACTGCGGGTGTGATGGCTCAAGTGATGGAGCGCCTGCTTAGCAAGCCTGGAAACCTGAATGTAGCCCCCCAGCCCCCAAAGGATGTATACTTTAAAGTGTACAATAGAGCTAGCTTAGTATATTTACAGAACTATACAATAATTCTCAGTGTCCCTTTCTAAAAGAACTAGTAATGGAGTGAATACACCCCTTCCCACTCTTTCCAGCCCTGATAACAACTACATTCTGTCTGCATGGGTTTCTTTTCTCTGGACATTTTCTTTACATGGAATTATACACTTGTGGCTCTTTACGAATGACTTCTGCCATAAAGCATAATGTTTTCTAGAACCATATTTTCTGGGATTATCCATATTGCAGCTTATATCAAGACTTAATTTTTATTGTGAATTAATATTTCATCGTGGAAATGCACGTTTGTTTATCAATTGTTAGACATTTGGGTTGCTTCTTTTTTCTCTAATATGAATAATGATGCTATTTGTGTATAAGGTTATTTTCGGGGGGATATGTGTGCTGAGGGGCCATCCCAAGACCTGGTCCATGATGGACAAGTGCTCTCTCACCTAACTATTCTCCCGTCTCCTGTGTTCAAGTTTTTGCATGCATATACGTCATCATTTCCCTTAGGCATGTGCTAAGAGTGGAATTGTTGAATTATTTAATAATTCTAACTAATTTTGCAGAATGTTTTCAAAACTATAGCACAATTTTATATGACCATCAATGAAAAAGTCCTCAGTTATTGAGGCCCAGAGGAGTTTGTTGAATTTGTGCAAAAGGAGTTCAGACAGCCAGGTGCCGCTGGCTCAGGCCTGTAATCCTAGCTACTCAAAAGAGGTGAGATCTGAGGATCATGGTTCAAAGCCAGCCAGGGTAGAAAAGTCCATGAGGCTTTTATCTACAATATACTACTCAGAAAAAAATCCAGAAATGGTGCTGTGGCTCAAGTGGTAGAGCTCTAGCCTTGAGCACAGAGAGGCTCAGAGACAGAGCCCAGGCCCTGAGTTCAAGCCCCAGGACTGAAGAAAAAAAAGGTAATATTCCCATTTTATAGCCGATAATCCCCAAATACAGAGAGATACATGGTTTCTGAAATTCATATAGTTAGCTGATGATTCATGGTGTTTGCTTTGTGAAATATTCAGTAATATTAAGGTACCTCTAAGGTCGTGTTAATCTACAACAAATATTATAGATGAGGAAATTGAGGTGTAGTCAGAAGCAGCTGAGTTGTCCAGGGCTGTGTCAGCCAGTGGTTGAACTGGAGTAATATTCATGATGATTAGAGTCCAGCAGATATGCTACTTCCTACCCCTCAACTGTGCCTCTCCGGGTGAGACTAGACCCCAGCCCCTCTAACTCCAGATGTGAGACTCACTCATTCCACTGTCTCGTGCACCTCTTTGAGGAGCAGAAGATGAAGAAGTTGTGCATGAAACAACCGCAAACCAAGCATGAGACAGGAGAATGTAAGCACAGGAAACCTCCTCACTCTTTTGTGCCTGTTACTAGCGTTTATTGACGAGTTCTTTGCCTTTAGACATTGACGGCCCGAAAAATCTGGTGACTGATCAAATGACAGAGAACACCGCCAGTGTCTCCTGGGAGCCGGTGGAGGCTGACATTGACAGGTATGTGGTGCGCTACACCTCTGCTGATGGAGAGACCTGGGAGGTTCCAGTGGACAAGGAGAAGAGCAGCACCATCCTCACAGGCCTGAGGCCAGGCGTGGAGTACAAATTCGACGTGTGGGCCCAGAAAGGGATCCAAGAGAGCAGGAAAGCCAGCACCAAGGCCCCCACAGGTAAACAACTTTGCCCTTTGAGAATGTTAACACCTGTCATGGTAAGCCTGTGGGAAGATATTTAATTTTCCTACTGGGTCCTTGGCAGCAATCAATGATCAATGGAAGAGCGGGATGGTAGACTTTGGTCATAGTACCCATTGGGTCTCTCAATGTCCGAGAGCACATTATCTCATATTATTAGCCTCATAGTTGTTGCTTTGCTGGATTTTTGGAGACAGCATCTTCCTACAGATCCCAGAGTGGCTGGAACTCA
Source organism: Dipodomys ordii (assembly GCF_000151885.1). Classification (NCBI taxonomy): domain Eukaryota; kingdom Metazoa; phylum Chordata; class Mammalia; order Rodentia; family Heteromyidae; genus Dipodomys; species Dipodomys ordii. The sequence goes on along the minus strand of NW_012267243.1, from coordinate 9,092,763 downwards.
TTGTGTAGTCCATGCTGGCCTACAATTGGTTATTCTTTTGCCTCATTGTCCTCGGTGCTGGGACCATCATGCTCCTGCAGCAGCCTTGTATTTTTGTCTCATGAAGATAATGGTAGCAGAATGCTGGTGGCTCACAACTGTGATCCTAGCTGTTCGGAAGCCTAGATCTGAGGATGAAGGTTCAAAGCCAGCTCAGGCAAACAAATCAGAGAGACTCTTATCTCCATTTAAGCAGCCAGGAGTAGAAGTATGACTTAAGTGGTAGAGTACCACCCTTGAGCGAAAAAACGAAGCAAGAACATAGGGTCTGGAGGTTAAGCTCCACTACAGGCACACCCATACACGATTAGTGGTGTTTGGTACATCCATCCACTGTTTTTCCAATTGTATTTTCTTTCTGAACAATCTCAAAATATTCCTTTTGAAAAGGAAAATGTTTAAAGAAGCCATGTAAGTTAGGATTGATGAGCTAAGTACTGTAGGGAAATGGCTTTTGCTGTGATGTGTTAGGTCAAGAGGGCTTATGCTTTATTGGTAGACAAATTCTACTTTGAATACTGTAGACTGCACTTTAAAAATCCTACGGTTACAATTATATACAATAACTTCTCAATGTTAAAGCTTTTCCATCTTAGGTTTCCTCATTTCTTAAGAACAGCCGTATGAAAACATAGTTACCTACAATAGAATTCGCCCACTTCAAGAGCACATAGAGCAGTTTTAGGATGTTTGTAGAGTTGCACTCCTGTCATCTTCCTCTCAGGATTAGGATGGAACTCAGTGTCACATTTGCTAGGCTGGCGCACTGCTGGTGAGCCTGCCTCCACCCCAAGTTGTACAACTATTACCACTGTCTATTTCACCAGCAACAAGAACCTTATGTCCATTCCCAGCAACTTCTGTGCTCAGTACTTCCAGGCTTCCATAATGACTGCTGTCTATCTGTATTAATTTCCTGTACTGGAAATTACTTATACACGGCATCTCCCAATATATGTATTTTGTGACTGACCTCTTTCAGGAAGCATGTTTTCTGGGTTCAGCCATGTTTTAGCGTGGATCTATACTTACTTTTATTGCAAATGAATATTTCATTTTTGGATACACACCTTTGTTTATCCATTTTTCAATGAATAAGCCTGAGTTGCTGCCACTCTTCTGCTATTGTGAGTAACGATGAGATGAGCATGTCATGTCAGTTTTTACGGAGACATAGATATCTTGGTGTAGAGTTTCTGGATCATTCTACCCAACACAGTGGGTACACTGTGTTGCATATCCATCAGCAATGAAGGAGGATTCTTTTCTTCATTTACTTGGTCCTCAGAGACGTTTAGACCAGGAACCAAGGTTCCTAATTTTGCAGGCAAAGTCCTCAAATATAGTGAAGTGTATAATTTCTGCAAGTGACAAAGTTAGCTAAAGACTTGTCGGGTTTTCTTCCTGAGATATTCAGAAACATGAATGTAGCTGTAAGATATGTTTAATCTATAAGGCCCGCATTTACAGATGAGAAAGCTAAGGTGTAGTCAGAGGCAGGTGCGTTGAGGCCGGTGACACAGCTGGAGTAAAACTCATGATCTGATGACTGGAGCCCAATATGCATTTTTCCCCTCAGCTCTTCCTCTCAGGCTAATACTGGAACCCAGTCCCAACTCTGTGTGGCTCATTCCACTGTCTCAAGCTGCCTTCATGGGCATCCAAGAATCCAACTGTGGAGACAAGCTCTATGTCCATGAAACAATAAAAAAAAATACAAGATGGGAAAAATCTTAAGAACAGGAAACTATCTTAGTCCAAGTAAAACGGCCTCTCTTTTGTGTCTGTTACAAGTGTTTATTGATCAGCACTTTTCCTTGTAGACATTGACAGCCCCAAAAACCTGGTGACTAAGCAGGTGACGGAGAACAGTGCCACTGTCTCCTGGGACCCTGTGGAGGCTGACATTGATAGGTATGTGGTGCGCTACACCTCTGCGGATGGAGAGACCAGGGAATTTCTGATTGGGAAGGATGAAAGGAGCACCGTCCTGACAGGCCTGAGGCCAGGCGTGGACTACAAGTTTGATGTGTGGGCCCAGAAGGGGGCCAGGGAGAGCAGGAAGGCCAGCACCAAGGCCCCTACAGGTAACGGACATCGTTTTTGTGACAGTAATGCCTGCCATGCTGTCTGCACTGAGTATGTTTTGTTTTTCCTCCTATGGGTGGAGATGGATGGGATACAGAAGGGCAGGACAGTGTCAGTTCATACATTGACTCTACATAGTCTTTCTCATTTCCCCTCGACCAGCTTCCTTCATAGTCAGACCCTAGTGTCTGAGCTGATTTTTTTAAAAAAAAAAATTAAAAAATTTTAAATTGTTTTTATAAAGATAATATACAGAAGGGTTACATTTACATAAGTCAGATAAAGAGTACATTTCTGTTTTGGACAGTATCACCCCTTCCCTTACTCTCTCCTACTTTTTCCCTCACATCCCCACACCTAAACTCTTTCTGATAGTTGTATTTACAGCTGCTCTTCAGAGTCCGTGGATCTTTTGGACAGTATTTATTGTGCCTTAGTGAGTTTGTGAGTAGAGCAAAACATGAAAAGAAAATCTCACATCATTGTTAATAATATATTAGAAGTTTGACCTTAATAATATATATTCTACAAAAGAAAGAGTACTCAAGGTGTGACTATGATCAAAGTAAAACACTATGATGAAACCCCTTTCTACAATGAATACACACTATTAAGATGAATATAGATTTTACGTGTGCCATAGTGATGTGTGTGGTTTAATTTATTACAAATGGGTCATAGTACATAGACCAACTTTATAATCTTTAATGGTGGTTCATTCTATTAGTGAGATATACCTTGGCTAGATGCAGAGTAGAGTTTTGTAGGTAGGATGGGTAAGTAGCAAAAGAATAGACACGGATGGAAACTCCCAGATACAAGTTACTTAAACAGTATAGTTCACTCTGTAGAATGATGAAGTGTAAGTCAGTCAGGGTTCTGAGATAGGATAGCTCATGTGTTGCTTTCTTAGGAGTGTAAAAGAGGTGTCTACCCAATTTTTGTACAGTGATGCAACTATCAAACCAGCAAGGGAATCCATGCTTGCTGAAGAAGAGGAAAACAGGCCTTACTTTTTGCTGGGTTACTTAATAATATGGACTGAGCACTTGCCCTGTGCCTTGTCTTTTACTGGGCACTAGGAACACAGAAGAAAATAGGAGGTTTTCCCAGGCACTTCTTCTTCTAGGAGCTTGCATTTGGACCTGGACTTCAGAATCTTCTAGTATATGCTGGAAGTCTTCATTGCCCATTGGTGGTGAACACAAAATTGGGCACTCCTTTTAGGCAGAGTCCAGTGCCTAACTCTGCTCACTGCCTCAGACATGTCTTCTACAGAATTGGGATTCCATATAGCTTGCTAAATGGGCAGATTCATTTTGTAAAGTTTTTAATAGAGGTCAGGGATTAAGTTGTCAAATTCTAGTCTCTTGGGATTTCTACCTGAGGAAATAAAGGCAGAAAATTAAAACAAGCTGGGAGCTAGTGGCTCACACCTGCAATCTTAGTTTCTTGGGTGGTTGAGATCAGGATTGTAGCTCGAGGTTGGTTTGGGCACACATATGAGACTCCTTCTCAACCAATAGTTGGGTAGGGTGCTGTGTGCCTTTCATCCTAGCTATGGAAGGAAGTGAAAAATAAGTGATTTTTTTTTCTGGGCAGGAAGTGAGGCCCTATTCCCAAAATAACCAGTACAAAAATAAGCCTAGAGGTCTGTCTTATCAGTAGATTATCTGCCTAGCAAGCGCAAAGTCTTGAGTTCAAACCCCAGTACCACCAAACATTTATTTACAAAGAAAAAAAAAAGATAAACCATAAAAGAATCTCACTTCAGGCAGTATGGCCCTTGGCCTGTTCACAGCCCAAATTGATGAGTACTTTTCCTTGTAGACATTGACAGCCCCAAAAACCTGGTGACCAACCAAGTGACAGAGAACACAGCTACCATCTCCTGGGACCCAGTACAGGCAGACATCGACAGGTACATGGTGCGCTACACCTCTCCCGATGGAGAGACCAGGGAGATTCCAGTGAGGAAGGAGAAGACCAGCACTGTCCTGACCGGCCTGAGGCCGGGCGTGGAGTACACGGTCCATGTGTGGGCCCAGAAAGGGTCCCGGCAGAGCAAGAAGGCTGACACAAAGGCTCCCACAGGTAATGAGTCCTATTCTTTGGAAACGGGACAGCTGAAGGGCTAATCCTATAGGTTAGGCCTGATGGCAGCTCTCTGATACAGGAAACCCAGCTCCTTGTAGGTTGTTGCTCATTTACATAGAGTTGCACTCATTTACATAGTACCCACCCTCTCTGCATTCTGCCCAGTGAGAAGGGGCAAGGAAGAGGTTAGAGCACAACTGAAATATTACACACATCAATTCTTCCCCTATTTCACTGTCAGATCTCACAGTGCCAGGCCTCATGACAAGGGAGGTTGGGAAATGAGGTTTTCAGATGGATGGTCATGTATCCAGCTGTAACTTCTGCTATAATGTCCTGTAAAATTAAATGGCCATATTTAAATTTTGATGAAGTAAAATAAATCATTTCCGCAGTCAGACCAATGGTATTTCAGTCAACAACCACATGTGGTGAATGGTTATGGAACTGGACAGTGCAGAGTACAGAAAGCGTACATTACCGCAGGGATGCCTATTGGACAACATGCTTATAGAGGAAGCGGAAGGTGGGTAGGAGGGGCAGTAGAGCAGGCATCTGTGCTGCTCTCTCACTGGTGTGGCACATGAGATAGTTGAAAAAGAGGCTGGTAACTTTGGAGCAGCACCGTTGAGAGTCAGGCCATACAAGACTATATGGGAAAGAGAAAGCATATTTATTAAGATATGATATGATGTGATGCAGGAAAATAATTTATAAAAATATTGCTCTTCACAGTAACAAGAATAAGTGGAAGAGATGAGAGGGTAGAAGGGGGAAGGGTAGTGAAACGGCCATTGTCAAATCTGATGAGAAGTGGTAATGATTTGGATAGAAGTGGAAATAGACTGAGGCTGGGCGCTGGTGGCTCACGCCTGTAATCCTAGCTACTCAGGAGGCTGAGATCCGAGCATCATGGTTCAAAGCCAGCCCAGGCAGGAACATCCAAGAGACTCTTATCTCCAGTTAACCACTGGAAGTGGTGCTGTGGCTCAAGTGATAGAGCTCTTACCTTGAGCTGAAGAGCTGAGGGACAGTGCCCAGGCCCAGAGTTCAAGCCCCATGACTGACCAACAACAACAAAAAAGAAGAGGATGTCGGAGGCTATGTTTTGGGGGCATAAATGATAATAATAGCTGATTGAAGAGATGTGGGACAAGAAGAAAATGAGGAATCGTCTTGGTTGTGCTTCTGATTTGAGCCATGTGTAAGACTGTAGTTTCATTTTCTTTTTTGTTTTCAGTCCTGGGGCTTGAACTCAGGGCTTAAGCACTGTCCCTGAGCTTCCTTGGCTTAAGGCTACCACTTGAGCCACAGCGCCACTTCTGGCTTTTCTTTGTGGTACTGAGGAATCGAACACAGGGCTTCATGTGTGCTAGGCAAGCACTCTACCACTGAGCCACATTCCTAGCCCTGCAGATTCATTTCTTAAGAAAGTAAAGAGGCTGAGAGGTATATGTTTGAAAAGGAATGTCAAACTTGTTAAATATTTAAATTCAAGATACTTCTGAAATTCCTTGGTTAGCTGATAATTTATTAATTTCATAAATATTTAATGATTGTGTAACACAGTCCAGGCACGCTGTGGATATGTAATAGTTGATCCAAGCCAGGGGCTCAGAAGTGATACTTCTGTGGAACAATGAACATCTAGTTGGCATTTCAAGCTTAGACTCGGTGACATCTCCTAGGGAAAAATGAACAGAGAGAAGTGGGAACTTTGGATACTCCAACATATAAAGATTACTAACCAAGGACTGAGGAGGAAGAGACAGTGGATTAGGAGTGTAGTCATGAAAACCAAGGAGGAAGTAGATCTTCTTTACCTATTCAAGAGCCTGGATGCAGAAGTTGCTAGTGACCTAGTCTAGCAGATTTAATGGTATGGTATAGATAGCTGCCAAACATGGCTGAATTTAGTGAATGAGAGGTGAGTGAAATTAAGATACTCAGACCCTTCGCTTAAACCTGACACTTGGAAGGTGCAAAGGATGGTATGGGGAGGAATGGCAGAGCCTAGAGCTTTCTTTTCTGGGGCTGATGATAGAGAAGAAGAGCCTTACGGATGCAGGAGGGAGAGGCTGGATGAAAGGAGCAAAGTCTTTGAGAAAGTGGAAGGCATGAATTTCAAGGCAAAGAGGGTCTAGCCTTGGTTTGAACATAAGAAAACAACAGCAACTTTGCTGAGAATCTTCATTTCTTTGGGCTTCCATTTTTCTTCCCTTATATGTCAAGAAGGAAAGAAGGTATGCCTTACTTCTCAAAGTTAGTGGAACATAGCTAAGTACCATGGAGATCTACTACGGGAGATCTACCTTCTACCACTGAAGGCCAACACTAGATTTTAATTGCTTATTTTGACGAGAACTATAAAAGGACAGAAAATTTCCATATTCATAAACAAAGAGGTGACCCAGTTCCTTCTAGTTCCAATATCCCTATGGCTTGTTTCCTGGGAAATGAAAACCCCATTTTAAATGGAATTATACTGTAATTAATACTAACTCAAGTAGAGAGCTCCTGAAGATGCAATAATGAGACACCCTCTTTCGGTTCTAATGGCAACTTTCCCTAAATCTTTCTAAAAGAAATTGACAGCCCCAAAAATCTGGTGACTAACCGAGTGACAGAGACAACAGCCACCATCTCCTGGGAGCCAGTGCGCGCCAACATTGACAGATACATGGTGCGCTACACCTCTGCGGATGGAGAGACCAGGGAGGCTCCGGTGCCAAAGGATCAGAGCAGCACCATCCTCACAGGCCTGAGGCCGGGCGTGGAGTACACGGTCCATGTGTGGGCCAAGAAGGGAGCCCGGGAGAGCAAGAAGGCTGACACTAAGGCCCTGACAGGTACTGTGAGAAATCTTTATACTTACCAAGAGTGTGAGTCTTGACAGGCACTGGTGGCCCACGCCTGTAATCCTAGCTACTCAGGAAGCTGAGATCTGAGGATCACGGTTTAAAGCCAGCCCAGGCAGGAACGTCCGTGAGACTCTCATGTCCAATGAACCACAAGAAAACCGGAAGTGGTGGTTTGGCTCAAGTGGTAGAGTGCTCGCCTTGAGCTGAAGAGCTGAGGGACAGCGCCCAGGCCCAGAGTTCAAGCCCCATGACTGACAAAAAAGAAAAAGGAAAAAGAGTGAGTCTCCCTTCATAACTCACATGGGGCGAGGAACAGAGAGGGTGGTTGCTTCACCTGAGGACATTCCTCAAAGTAGTTGCTTATTTGCCTTCTTGAGCTAACACTTTGATGTGGCAAATGGAATGAAATAAAGCAGAGCATCTTTCATGATGCGGGTAGTGGGTGAAGCATGTTTCTCTCTGCCACCGCCAGCCTGTCACCAAAGGTGTCCAGCTGCATATGTTTTCTATGCGTGACGTGGTTGCTGGTCTCAGCTTGTATCAAGCAGTTAGGCCTCAGTGCAGCCTGGAGATGTGTGGGTTTTTTTTTTTTAAGGCACTGGCCATGGTTTGTTCCCTCTGGAGTCAGTTGTACCAACAGAGGTCACTGGAGTTAGCAGTACCTTAATTTCTTTATAGGTATTATTGTTAAAATTAGCCAGATTTGTAACTCCCGAATTAATATGTGTTTTATGGAAAAAAAACACCCTTCAAATTAAACAAAAATATCCAAAAATGGAAACACAACCTGGGTACCAGTAGCGTATGCCTGTCATCTTAGCTATTCAGGAAATTGAGATCCGAAAGATCATAGTTCACAGACAGCCTGGGCAGAAAAGTCTACAAGATTCCATCTCCAAATCATCAAAAGGCCAGGTTAGAGATGTGGCTCAGGTTGTAGAGTACCAGTCAAGCAACCAGAGCAAGTGGGAGCTCCTGAGTTCAAACCCTGGTATCAGTAATGAACCAACGAACCTCCACACATAAAAACAAAGTTCCTCTTTCCCCTGTCCACACTCGCAAGAACACCATCTGACTCTCTGAGACAAACAGTAGCTGGTGCCTCCCTCTGTCCTCACTCCCTTCCTTCTTTTCTTCTCCATTTCTCCATTCCTTTCCTTGTTCATATCACTTTCCTCATTTAAAAAGGCAATAATGAAATGCTCATCTTTTGACTTCATAGAAATGCGAAAGTGACCGAGATAAACATTGTTCAGTCCGTGGCCAGGGAACCGGTAGGCAAGGAAATGATAGAACACAACTCAAGGTTTTTAAATGGTTAAAAATTCACTTTGGTTATGAAAGGAAATTCAGGCTTTTTTCCCCCATGTGAGAAATAGAATAAGATCTGTGCCAGATGTTATACTTTAGAAAAACCAAGCTGATAGTACAGAAAGTCAAAAATTCGTCAAAACAACTTAATTTAAAACAACAGTTGTCTGATTTCTATTAAAACACTTTCATTCAGTTCTCAGCTGAAAGGCTACTGGGTAGAAAATAGCCTGGAGATGTCTTTTGGGGAAGTTCTAAATTAAAATTGCCTTCTATGATAATGTTTCTTCAAAATGGAAATTTCCATTCATATCTTATTCAGTTAAAAAAGTAAGCTGTCTGACCAGTTATTACAGGGTGACTGGTGTTTCTGTTGAGCTTTAATTTTCCTAGTCTATGTACATGTGCTTATCACCACGCACACTCTCTGGTGTCTGTGTGGGGGAGTATTTACAAGAAAAGCACAGCTCTTTTCTTCAAATCTCCTTCCTCGTCATTCTTTTTTCTTTTCTTTCTGTTAGTGGTATTAGGGATTGGACTCAGGGTCTTGTGCTTACCACTTGAGCAGTATCTCTAGCCCTTTTTTTTTTTTTATAGAGATAGAATCTTTTGGTGTTGATGGTGGTGGTCACTGGGCTTGAACTCAGGGCCTAGGCACTGTTCCTGGATATTTTTTTGCTCAAGGCTAGCACTCTACCTTTTTGAGCCACAGCTCCACTTCCGTTGTTGTTGTGTTTTTTGGTGGTCAATTGGTGATAGAAGTCTCATAGCATTTCTTGCTCAGGCTGGCTTAGAACCAGAATCTTCAGCTCTCGGGCTCTGTGTAGCTAGGATTCCAGGTGTGGGCCACCAGTGTCCAGTGGTAGAATCTTTATGAGGCAGAATTTTACTTTTTGTCCTCCTAAATGGGCTTCTCTGGATCACTGGGCATGGCAGACACTTGCCAGTAGTGCTTTCCCCATAGCTCGACTGGCAGGTGTGTACCACCACACCCCGTCATCGGTTGACATGGAGTCTTGAGAACTTTCATGCTGGCCAGCTTTGAACTGTGATTCCAGATCTCAACTTACTAAGAAGCTAGGATTACAGGTTTGTGTCACTGCACTCAGCTCTCCCCACTTCTTTCTTTGTACAAGCACCGTCCTCCCTTATTTCTATGCCCGTCATGCATTGCGGTCTTTCACTGAGATACTTTAGATATACATTTATATTTCTGTGTGAGCTTAATTTCTGTTAGAGATGAAGGGCATCAGTTGGTCAGCCATCTCATTACCTTTACAGTCCTGCCTCTTCCCCAGGTGTAGATGTGTTTGGGCCTTTGTTGTTTCTCCAGGCACCTGTTTGCACAGTCCTCCTTCTGTTCTGTGTGCAGGAACTTTTAAGATCAAAGGCTCCCAACTTTTTCTTGTGGCTGTAGGCCTCCATCATCTCTGAGAACCCACCTGCTCAGTGTTCACCATGCTCTGGGAATTTTCTGGGGTCTTAGGATTTCAACTTCTCTCCCTGCAGGGCTCACTCAGTCCTATTCCCTAACCATCTTGTCCTCAGTGGCTTTGTCTTTTGGTAGCTATGGTCAGGGAGGCTTTGTAGGCAGGAAAAGCGGAACTCACTCTGGCTGCAGAGAGGAAAAGAAATGAGAAGATACCCAGGGAGAAAACTGAAACCGATGGCCTAAAACAAATCACCGTCTCTGTCGTATTTCAATAATAATAATTACATGACTTTTTGTTTGCAGAAATCGACCCTCCCAGAAACTTCCGTCCGTTTGGTGTCACACACTCTGGTGGGGTGCTGACCTGGATGTCCCCCACTGCTCAGATCGATGGCTACATTCTCACCTACCAGTTTCCAAATGGGACAGTGAAGGTACTCCATATTCCTGATCTTTCTCTTGGTGTCTTTAAAAAATATTAAAAAAATTTTTACAACCTCTCTGTGAAGCAGCTGACGCAGACAGATCAGCTTGATTGCTGGCTTTATGGAAAGCTACCAATCAATCTGTTGATCCTTATCGATTACTAGGAGCTTGCTAGGAGCAAGCGGCAGTGATAAACACAGTCATTCATGAACACTATGGCTCTTGGTAATGACTAACCTTTGTTCCTGTTCCTTGTTGACCACTGGTTTCGTGCTCAAGACTAGTGCTCTGAGCCACAGCTTCACTTCTGACTTTTTGGTGGTTAATTAAAGATAAAAATTCTTACATACTTTCCTGCTCAGGCTGCCTTGCAACACTGATCTCAGATATCGGTCTCCTGAATAGTTTGGATTGCAGGCATGAGCTACCAGAGCCTGTTTCTCTGTTTTGGGTCGTGCTTTGTTTTTCCTTTTCTTGGTTCTGGGGAATTAAACTGCAGTGGTAGCAAAAAAAAATGTTCTACCACTAAACTATACCTCTGGCCCTCTTTTTTAAAATTCATTGTCGGTCAATACATGTAAGTTCCAGGAAGTCTGAGAAGCTTTGTTTTTGTTGTTTGTCATTGGATGTAAAATGCTTAGAGAAGATTTGGCTCATGGTAGGCATTCAGTAATTCTTTTTTTTTTTTCTGGTACTGGGTGAACTGAGGGTTGCACAAGCTCAGTAATTACTAATGAGCTACATCTCTTTATTCTTTTAAATGCAATGTTGTCATTCTAACTAAGTTGTAGTCCTCCTGCTTGTAATTCTTTTGCTTCATCTTTCCAAATGGCTAAGATTACAAGTGGCTAAAATACATATGTGTTACCACACATGTATTTAGTGAATGATTGAATGAATTGGTTTAACCCTTATTTCCAAAGTCTTACTTTCTTCTTGAATCTGAAAGCCAGAATATTTTTGTAAACTTCCTAGAGTAGAAAATTATAATTCTTTTTCCTTAGCAAGGAAGAAAGAAAGGAGAAGTCAAAAAAGGCAGGATGCTTGGATGTAGTCACTACGACAGTGAATGTTTATGACAGTCCTGCCAGGTGAGTTAGCTTAGAGAGGAAATAAGGCAGGTTTCATGAGGATTTATTAAAATACCAACTATTGCCCACTCTCTCAGATAATCCATGACTCGTTCTCTCTCCCTTTTTAGCATCTGTGGCTATAGTCAGCATGTGAAGGCCGGAGAGCTGGCTGGTGCCAGCCGGGGCGTGTGCCTTTTGGCAGTGCTGAATCTGCATAGCACAGCAGTATCTGGCATGGACTGTGACTTGGGGCTGCCTTGTGAATCCTAGGAGGCCTCTGTCCATCGTATCAGGGAGTGCTCTGTTAAAGAAACTGAATCCCTCACCATCTTCTCTGTTGGTTGGCAGGAGGTGAGGCTCCAAAGGGGCGAGCAGAGGTTTGAGTTGCAAGGCCTGGAGCAGGGCGTCACCTACCCTGCCTCTTTGGTTGCCTTTAAGGGCGATCGCCGGAGCAAGAGTGTGTCCACCACCCTCTCCACAGGTAACACAGAATCCAGTTTTGAGGGGACAGCGCACTAGAGGATCCTCATTGGAGAAGCCAGGAAGGAGCAAGTAGATGCAGGCTTAGGGTGGTGTTTTTGAGGCTTGGGCAAGTGAAGATGGAGTTATTGGTTCAAAGGGAATTTATCTCTAAGGAGGAGGGTGAACTGGAGAATAAGGTGTGTTGTGGGAGGATTGAGTTGGGGGTGGGAGTGATGGATTGGGGATTTGCAGTGTTGGAGGTGGACAGAGTGAGTGAGACTGAAGAGCTGAGGGGAGTGAAATAGGAGAAGGTTGTGAAATAGTTTCCCAACAAAACAAATAGCCCTACACATAGAAAAGCGGCTAAAAGCCCTACCCGCCCTCTTCCTCGCCTTTGTTCTAATGACATTGTCGCTCTGCTTGGCTCCCAGTTGATGCCCGTTTCCCACACCCCTCGGATTGCACCCAGGTGCAGCAGAACAGCAACGCTGCCAGCGGCCTCTACACCATCTACCTCAATGGCGACGCGAGCCGGCCCATGCAGGTGTACTGTGACATGGATACGGATGGAGGCGGCTGGATTGTGAGTCCCAGAGAGCCTCGGGGGGCTCCATGCAGGGCCTTATTTCTGCACACAAGGAGCTGGTCATAGCCACCCGTGGGAGAGGAGGTTTGGTGGCTTGCAGCTGGTTTGAGAGCGATCCTATCCCATATAAGGATGGAATTTAGGACTTGGTCATAGAACAGGTTTGGTTGAACCGGGGCTGGTGATGATGCAGGCTTGAGGGCTCATCATCCTCTGATAATGCTGGACATGATTGCTGCTTCTCCTCTACCCTCTTCAAAGCACTTTCATAAGCAGAGGCCTCACACAACGGCTCTACAGTAAGCAAGAGAGGATTCTTAGTTCTGCGTCATTCACTGGGCCTTGACTGAGCCGCAGCGTTCAGGACTCTAGCCTTCTAGTTCATTGTTCTTCCCTGGGTCATCCAAGGTAAATGTGTAGCTTGTTTTTTTTGAGGGTTCAGGTCTCTGACCTGAGGTTCTACATCTTGGCTTCACAGAACAGGGATGAGACCTTTGGCGGTTTGATTGAAAAGACTAATGCCTGAATGAGGGACTGTTAGGCAATGTTCCCATGGTCCTGCTACGCCGACCTTTTCTTTTCTCTTCGCTGTTGTCTGCTTAAACCACGTGGCATCTTCTTGGATTGGGTGCCTGATCCAATTACATGAAGAGCTGCCTTTGACTATTGCAAACGGATCCTTCCATCTCCCTCCCGCTTCTCTCTGTGCCTGAGGATAGAGGGGCTCCGCGCCTGTCCAGGGCCGGCAGCAGCCTTCACCTGCTGTGCCTTCGCACCCCATTGTGGGAAAGAGAGTGTAATTTTGTGCTGTTCAGGCTCTATTCATTTACACATTTGCTCTGGGATTTGGGAAGCCAAAGATGCTTGAGCAGCCATGGGTAAAATGATACCATCTGATGAGCAGCAATGAAGAAACTTATTATCTGCACAGTGGCACCTGACGGCTGAAAGGCAGCCATTGGCTTGGCTGCGGGAAATTCCGAATTGATTTGTAAAATAACAGAGCAGAGCGTGACATGGGAGGTCTTCCACCTGAGCAGACCCAGTGCGCTGTACCTGCTGCTTTTCATCAGCACCATTGTAACGCTAAGCATTCTGTCCCTTTGGGCCCGAAGCCCAATTTCCTGCCATTGTGCCTGTAATTGACCATTGCCAGGATGCTGGTATCCGTCTAGCCTCGCCCTCGAAAAACCAAGCTCACACAGGGAAGGGGACATTTACCCAAGGCAACCTTAGAAAGTGATTTATATACCTGGGGAACCCATGATTTATGACACAAATACCCAGTGCCTACTATGTGTCAGGACCTGTTTTATTTGCTTAAGATCCAGCAATGAGCAAATCAGACTAAAACTTACTCTGCTTCCCGGAGGTTTGCCATCTACATCTATCTGCCCGTGAAGATGACCATGAGTCAAACCCAGAGCCCAGTTTTATAAATGCGAACGCAACTCCTCGTCGTAACCAACAGCAGTCTCACTCTGTTTTATTTTTTTTCAATTGTTTTTTGGACTCTGTAGAATTCTCCTGAGGATCACATTCTCCAGAACACATGTAGCATTTGAAAACCACCTCAACTGTCACTGACACCTGCTATGTTTGTTTGTTTGTTTGTTTGTTTTGGGCTGAAGAGTCTTCTGTTACTGAACTATAACTAATGATGCATTGCTTCTTTTGAGCTTTTTATTTTTGGGGGTGGTACTATGGTTTGAACTCCAGTCGTTGTGTTTGTTTAGCAAGTGCTCTTACTTCTGAGCCATGCCTCTGTTTTTTGTTGACTGCTTTTGAGTTAAGAGTCTCACTTCCTGTCTGGATGCACCTGGGCATGATCTCCTTATGATAAACCAGGTCTAGCTCTTCTTTGGGAAGGGATCTCACAAACTTTTCTGAATAGGCTGTCCTTGAACCTTGGTTTTCCCAATGTCAGCTTCCAGAGTAGTTAGGACTAAAGGTGTGACCTTTTTTGGTGGTGGTCCAAGGGTGTAAATTTGAGAACTTTTGATTGCTAGACAGGCACTCTACTACTTAGGTCATGCCCCCACCCCATTTTGCTTTTATTTGTCAGAAAGAGGCTTTTGCTAGGGGGCTGGCTTTGGAGCAAGATCTTCCTCCTCTGCCTCCTGTGTAGCTGGGATTTTAGATATGTGCCACCAAACCCAGCTTAATTTTTTCCCCCCATAAACTTCAAATGGTTATACAGGGAGTTACAAATCAGCAGGTCTGTGTGTTCAGTATGTCTTGATCAGTTTTCCCTTTCATCTTTGTCCCCCATCCTGTCTGCCTCTTTCCCCCAGACTCCTTTCTTTCTTTTTTCTTTTTTTTGGAGATTTGTCTCACCCTTTGTGTGTGTGTGGGGGGGGGGCGGCTTTGGCTGGCCTCTAGTCATGATCCTCCTATCTGCCAGGATTACAGCTGTGAGCCACCATGCCTAGCCCCTCTTTTGAGCTTTTAAATCCTTTTAAGGAAATTCTTCTCAGTCCTGGCAGCCAGAGCTCAATCTGATGAACAAGCAGAAGAGCTTTGCCCCGAGGCAACCAAGGCCGCTGGTGGGAGGCTGGAAAGAACATCAGGGAACACTTAACTGTCTCACATATTTCCATCTCTGCTTTCCATCTTGAAAGTCTTAAGGGCTGCATTAGAGGCTCTTTCCACAGGCATTTAAATGCAATTTACGATTTTTTTTTTTACTCCTGATTTAGTCATTTAAGACACTGACAACTCCGGGGTATAGAACCAGACATAAAGAATTTTTTTTCTCTTAAGACGTATTTGTAAGGGGGTTTTGTTATTCTCAAACAGTTTGTTATTGAGTGTTTTCATCTCCAAGTAAGAATAGACTAGATTATGAGTGACTCATTTAAGGATGCCTTATCAAGAGGTATAAATGGTCCCTTGGTACAATACAGTACAAACTCATATTTTCTGAGATATAATAATAACATATTGTTTTCTATATGTGACAAACTCTGGGGTAACTATTTTATGATTTACTATGATTTAATGATCTAGCTCACAGTAGAAGTCCTGATATAAGCCCATCATACCCTGCACAAAGGCTCTATGGACATCTTAAATCAGCAGAGACTTGTGTTTTGTCCTGGTACTGTGGCTTGAACTCAGGTCTTGGACATGTTCCCTGAGCTTTTTCACTCAAGGTTAGCACTCTACCACTTGAGCTGCAGTTTTACTATTGCTTTTTGGTGGTTAATTGCATTTCACAGATTTCCTGACTTGGCTTGTTTTGAACTGCCCTTCTTAGCTCTCAGCCTCCTGAGAAGGTATGAGGCAGTAGTGCCCAGGTAAACTTAATTTTTTTAAAAATATAGATTTTTATTAGCATACATTAGCTCTTCAAGGGGGGGTTCATGGTAGCATCTTCATTGAATGCAATGTACCTTCTCAATCTTTGTATTACTCTAAGGAGATTGTATATTTGGCTGAGAATAGAAGTGGGAGATAGATTAACAAACTGACATCTCCATTATTGATATCTTGATCTGACAATTTAAATGAGTGAAGTTTGTCAAGGCTAACTAACTTACCCAAGGACATAGCTAGTTAAGTCTACAGCTGTTCCTCGAGCACCAGAATAAGCTTCTCTGGCTAAGCTGGAACATTCTTAGTATTTTTTAATCACCTGGAAAGCTCTTATTATGCTTGAGCATTGTGCTCATTGGCTGGAGACAGAAAGCAAATGCCTTTATAATGCACTCATCCTCAGTAGGGTGAGCTTGGACTTAAGCTCGGCCTTGTAGTGGAAATAAGATTTGACATGATAGATATGGAGCAAAAAATATCAGTCCTCCATCTGTCCTAGGATTCCACAGTGTATAAGAGAAAGAGTCCTGGGAAAGGAGTGGCCTAGGCACATTGCTAGGAAATAAATCTTCAAGTCAGAGAAGTGCTATTTGGCAAATAGACTTGGCAGAGTTGGTATTTTCAGACTTTCTAACTGAAAGGTCAGAAGATCTTCCACAGCCACTAAATAACTAGCTGTATAACTCTGGTTACTTTTTCTGGACTGCCCATCTGTAAAATGGCGTCCTATATACTTTCCCTAGAGCCAGCACTCAATAGATGCTTGATAAATGATGGTTATACCTAGCAGATGAATGAAGAAGAAAGAAAGAAGCCCAAAGAACAGGGCAGCGTTAACAGTAGACACTTGAGAAGAAGAAGGGTGAGAGCAGCAGTGCTAATGTAGTGTGTAATGATTTTCCGTGATTATTTCTAAATTCTGCTCAGCAGCTCTCTTCCTCACATATAGGACATTTTTCTAGGACACGCATCATCTCATTGAGTCTTCCTAGCCACTTTGCTTACCCACTTCCATTCCTGTTTCAAAATAAACTTACTGAAGGTCAGGAGCAAAAGACTGACTCACCACTTCCTGCCAGGGAGGGTCTGTGGCTGTCTCAAAGTCTAGAACTTTCCCCCATCCACTTACTGGTGCCATAGTTCAGCACTTCTTGGACCAGCACAGCTGGACAGGTGCTTCAGAGGGAGTCAAAAGTGAGCACCCAAGGGGAGATTCTACATGGCTGTGGGCTTCTCTGTTCTTCTCTTCTCTCCCTCTATCACTCTTCCCAGAGAAAAACAGAGATTTAGAAATTTTTCCTGGCCATATTCAAAATCACGTGTTTTACTTCAGGACATATGCTGATAAAAAGCAGAGATAGTAGGTTTTATGCTGGGAAATCTGTATTTGAATGAATACAAAGGAAACTAAGCAGAGAGAAAGAAGCAAGTGTAGATTTTGGGAAGTGGTAGTCACTTGTGAGGTTGGTTAGGACAGCCTTTAGCTTGGCTTTTATGCTCAAGTGGAATTATATGTGGCAACTCCAAGAGTGTTCCCAAGTGTTTTCAGGTCATAAGCACTCTTCAAGTTTACTTCATATAAAAGTTTGCTCTGAGGAGAAATAACAGCTTCTCTATTTTATTATTTTATTACCAGCTTCTCTATTTGATTTTATTATTTATTTTTGTGCTGGTACTGGGGCTTGAACTCAGGGTCTCATGTTTTCTTTCCAGTTGTCCCTTTTGCTCAAGGACTGGTGCTCTGTGACTTGAGTATGCCTCCACTTCTGGCTATTTTTCTGGTTTAGTGGAGATAAGAGTCTTTTGGACATTTCTGTGTAGGCTGACTTTAAACAGGGATTCTCAGATCCCAGTCTCCCTTAGGATTGTAGGTGTGAGCCACCAAGGCCTGGCAGGTAGCCTTTTGTGTCTTCTCCCTTCCATTTCCCTAATGTTTATATTATATTACATTTCTCTTGCTAAAGTGATTGGTCATTCCCATGGCATAAATTCTAGCACCAGTTTTGCTCTCTCGTTCCTTCACCTCTCATTAGTATTTGACACTATTGACCATTATGTCTCTCAGTGGCTTCTCTGCTTCTACAAGCATCTAGTTTTCTTCCTATAGTTCTAGTTGCTTCTTCTCTCTCCCTAATGAAATCATCATTGTACACATGTCTATTAAATATACCTAAGTCTTGATCCTGGATCATTTTCTGTTATCACTTCTTAACTCCTATTTCCTTCCCATGTTACCTCATCCTTCTGCATGATTTGATTTCTCCATGTCTGTTCCAGTGTCTCTCCATATTCAATGAGATGGAATGGGTTATGATACAGTACAAATGCAACAATCTAACACGTGAGCCTTTTTGTTCACGTGGACAATATCTATTGTAGGTTTGGTAGCCGGGTGACACAGAGATTTAGGCTGCTTCTATCCTGTGGCTCTGCCATTTCAACATGTAGCCTTCACCATAGCATGTGGTAATGGAAGAGAACATGGAAAACGTCACCTGTTTATCCTGTCCTCCTAGCAACACTCTCGGTGCTATGAGTAATCACATGGCTTCTACGTAGCTGCAAGGGAAGCTGAAAAGGAAACCTTCTGGGCTTCTGGAGAATACACTCCCACCTTAAAAGTCTCTGCAGAACTCCAGCCCTGGCATCTAGTTGTCAAGGTGACATCTTCATTCACATGCAAAGAATTCACACCAAGTCTCCAAATGAGCTCATGACAAGGAAATCTATCCTTTCTTGGAACCTCCTTTCTGAATGATAATGAATGGTCATCCAGTTTTTGAAGCCAAATGGGAAGAATTGTGTTTGATTCCCTTTTCTTTCCACTCATGTTCTATTTTTTTTTTTTTTTTTGCCAGTCGTGGGGCCTGAACTCTGGGCCTGGGCGCTGTCCCTCAGCTCTTCAGCTGTAGGCTAGCACTCTACCACTTGAGCCGCAGCACCACTTCTGGCTTTTTCTGCTTATGTGGTACTGAGGAATCGAACCCAGGGCCTCATGCATGCATGGCAAGCACTCTACCACTGAGCCATCTTCCCAGCCCCTCTACTCATGTTCTATTATCCTGCCTGTCAAGTTTACCTTCTGTCTTCTTCTGTCTGTCCTTAGGGTAAGGTAATCCAAGCTACTGTCCTCTTTTACCTGTCCATTGAAGTTGCCTCCTAACTAGTTCCCTCTCTTCCACTCTTGTTCCTGGCTAGTCTGTTCTCTACACTGAAATTAGAGATGGATCTCAGCAGTATGTAAATATGAACAGTTTCATTTCCAGCCTAGAAGCCATCAGTAACTCTCATTGCTCGTACAATGGGCTAACATCTTCAGCAATGCTTACTAAAAAGCTCCACCAGCACTGACTCTTGCTTGTTTTTTTAGCCTTCCTTCTCACTCCTTCCTAACCAAACCCAGATTCCCAACCACCTAGCTTCTGACTCTTTGTTGTTGTTTCCCCCCCCCCCCCCTTACGTATCCTGCATCTCTCAGCTACTTCCCCAAGGGAGCTTTTCTGGCTCCTTGATTAGGTTCTCCTGTTTTATGTTCTCACATCCTATTGTATATTTCCTTCATAGCCTTTGTCATGGTTAAATTGCATCTTTTATTTGATTACTCAGTCTGTCTATTTTGTTTACTGATCTATTAGCTCTACAAGGGCAGAGACCATTTCTGGTTTATTGGTTTTGTACATCATCTTGTATTGTGCCTTTTTGCATAGTTGATACACAACAAATACTTGTTGGATGAATTTTTTTCTCTATAAATATTCAATGCTTGTTACGTTAGAAGTGAAGGGAACTAATTCTGGGGGGAGCAGGGGAGGAAAGACAACATATAAATACAACGTGTCCCAGTTGAGTTGAATAGTTGTTGAAGGTTTCAGATCAGAACTAGCAAAAGTCTGGTCTGTTCTGTCCTTTAGAACCCATCACTAGGAACTAACCTAGTTCCCTGAGTTTTTCTGTGCTCTATAATTGAAATTTCTTAAGGGAAAAAATCCTCTGTGAAGTACTAGGTACGTTTTACCATCTAGAGATCACTTATTGTCATAGTAGACAAATATATTGAATCTCTGATTAAGATCCTTTCTAAAAAATGAAGATGAGCTACTCGAGGAAGTCAATGTAATGCAGATTCCTCTCATCTCCCAGCAACACGTTGGGAAATACACGTACTATTCCCCTTCTACTTAGTTATCTGATCAGAGTATCAGAGTGAGGTTTGCATTTCTTTTCTCAGGTCTTCCAGAGACGGAACACCGGGCAGCTGGATTTCTTCAAGCGTTGGCGGAGCTATGTGGAAGGCTTTGGGGATCCCATGAAAGAGTTCTGGCTTGGTATGACACCTAAGAATCAGGAGCTGGGTGTGTGGGCTGATAATTGCCCTCTTGACTAGCCGATCCGGCAGCTTGAGGAAGCTTACAACATTCCAAGAGGTGTCCAAGCGACAGTGACACTGTGTAAATGTGGCTATGTTCGTGGGCAGGCCGTATTGCACTCTGGGTCTGTGAAGAAGTAGGATTTTAGTCTGTATTTAGCTCTATTAGGGCTGCCTGGGGCCTAGTTTTTTTTCCTTTAAAAACAACAACAAATCACAGTAATAGAAAGAGTTCATTGATTTGGGATCCTGGCTTCTTCTTGGGATGACTTTCTAGCAGCCCCTGTGATTCTGCTAGTAACGCCAGACCTTGTGGGTATTAGTTTTCCCCTTCTCCCTCTGCTCTCTTCTGGAGCAGATGTTCACAGACAGCGAAATAGCCAAAAAAGCACCAGTTGGGAAATGCGCAATTCAGAACATGAAATCTGCACGGAGTAGATGATATCTACAGTTTGCCTGAGACCAAGATATCTTCACAGGGCTGAGAATGAGTAGCTGATCTGCTCTTTTATTTGTGAGATGTGTGGATGATAAATAGAGTTGCTTCTGTCTCAGAGAGATGGAGCTAGTGGGCAGAGCTATTCTACAGAGCCCTTCCATAGAGGTCATTAGAGTTAACAGTGCCAACAAATAAATGGGCAAGGAAATTAGCAATCCTCACTTATTAGCAGAAAAGACAAAGGCTAAGGTGACTTTTGGCCCTATGAATCTCAGAAGCAAATGGCGAATGCACGCGTGTGTGCACACAGGTGCATGTGCACGTGTGCATGCGCGTGTGCGTGTGTGCGCACACACACGCACACAGAGATTGATAGGCTATTGAAATTCCATTTCTTGCTTTCAGGCCTTGACAAGCTGCACAATCTCACCACTGGCACTCCTACCCGGTATGAGGTGAGGGCGGATTTACAGACTTCCAATGAATCTGCCTACGCGGTGTATGATTTCTTCCAAGTGGCCTCCAGCAAGGAACGATATAAGCTGTCAGTGGGGAAATACAGGGGCACAGCAGGTAAGAGGGCTTCCTCACGCCCACGGTGCGCTTGCTTTTTGTTGTTCGAGGACTGGGTTACCAGGTATCTGGGGATCAAAATATTGTTCTGTGGAAGAGAATTGTTCTATTCGACAAGGGTTGAGGGTAAACCAAGTTGTTACAATTAATGACCATTCCTCAACCACATGCTCCTATTATGCTCTATTGATTCAGGATTGACAAATTAGCTGAGGAAGTGAGTGTGTGTGACACATTCCATGATGTGTTCAAATTTTTGTTAGGCTTCAGCAATACTGTCATCTTTGTCTGTGTAGCAGTGTGTGTGTGTGTGTGTGTGTATGTGCGCGCGTAACTATTTAAAGACAGAAAATGAAAGTGCTGATTCAAATAATAAGAACTATAGGTCTCATTAGCTTAATACAGCCGCGACCACGGCAATGAACACTTTCGCTGAAAGCAGGGAATCTTTAGCCTCCATTAGCTGCTCATTGGATTTCAGCCAGTTGACACTGTGTTCATTGTGAAGGAAATGAGCAAAATTCAGCATCGTGACTAAAATGCTGGAGTTATACCAGGAAATATTTTATTTAAGAAGAGATGTCATGAGTTTATTGCTTTGATGTTAACATTTTAAAGTCTGTATTTAGACAAAGTAAGACCATTCTGACTTTGGAATAACTGTGGGAACATGCTACCAGCTGACTGGGTAAGATACATTCTCTCTCAGACTCACATGTAAAGAGAGGAATAAAAATACAAGGCAAGCCAGCTGGTGGCTTGCACCTAGAATCCCAGCTACGCAGGAGACTGAGATCTGAGAATTACAGTTCCAATCCAGCCCAGGCAGGAAAATCTATGGGACTCTTCTCTCCAATTAACCAATAGAAACCAAAAGCGGAACTGGGGCTCAAGTGGTAGAGTGTTAACCTTGAGAAAAAACAAACAAACAAAAAAACAAAACTCAGAGTCAGCACCCAGGCCTTTTGTTCAAGCCCCAGGGCTGGCATTAAAACAATGTATGCGGGGTAACTTTTGCAGTCAGGCAAGTGAAGGAAGAGCCAGGGAGTGGAGAAGGGTAAACTGAGGAGTCGGTGGCAGGAGGAAGCTCCCTACAGGACATAGGCTGGAGCTGGCTCAGAAGGAAGAGCTCACCCCGGTGGGAAGCAGAAAAGCAAGAGCTCCCTGGGTCTGCAGGAGCCTATGGGAGAGCAAGGGCTGCGTGCAAGCAAGGGATCGGGATGTACTTTTGACGGCTTCTCAAAACTGACCACTCAAAGACCTCTGACGGCAGATGACTACGAACAGAACCTGAGTGCGGGGACTTGATCTGGACTTGCCAATGACTAATACAAAATTTCTCAGAGATGTGTAATTGTGTGTGTGTGTGTCCATCAGTAGAGCTCTTCTCTATTCTTAACTAGGTAGCCTCAGCCTTTCTCAGGCTTGAGAAACACTCAGTCTCCATTTATAGTCCCTTTTTCTGGACAGTTGATGGAGCTAGTATGTCCTTTTGGCCCCTGTGTCTCCCCAAGAATACATCTCCCTTCTTGGTCTCCTCTCTGGGACTTCCCAAGGGCAGTCTTGCGGGCTGTGGGCTGTTCGTTCCCCTTTCCTTTCATCACTGTTAAATTTTTCTTTTTCTGGGTCTATTTCACACAATCCAACAAATGAGCTGATGCTAATAGGAAAGTGAATGAAAAGGAGTCAACATATTTATGAATTAATATGATCCTCCTCCCAGGTACTTAATTTACATTTTAACTGTGGTTAGGGAATAATTCCCATTTGAAAGTTGTTCAGGCCAACAGGGCCAATCAGTGGAGGATGGCTTCTTCTTCTTCTTTTTTTTAATAGGAAGCCTTGGGAGACTGAAATCACACCGCATTTAGGCAGCCATCTAGTCTTCCCATGTGTACTGTCATTCCTACTTTAAATCCTGAATTCCAGTGGTAGAATCAGGAATTTTAGCTTTTCTTCTGTATGCGGAAAGGCTCATGTGGGGGGGGGCAGGGGGAGAGGGGTGGGGGTGGAGCAGATAGGCCTTCAAATAGAAGGTGAACAGTTAAAAGTCACTAGGCACGTGTAGCTCTGCAAGTTTTTAAAACTTTGATTAGAACCAGGACATGGGCAGCCCCAGAGCAAATTTATAGGTATGCACTACCACACCTGGCTTAACTTTGTCTTACTTAGAAAGATAAGCTTGAAAATAAATCAGAATACTGTCTTAGCTGGGGCCTGATGACCCAAGTAAAGTTATTTCCTGCTTTATGCATATAGTCATCATCTGTACTCTGAACATTAAAAAGACTTCAGTTCTTACTAGGTAGGAAATCTATCTGCAAAAAAAAAATAAACAAAGTGTCCCACATAGGCTGGGCTCTGCTTTATTTTTCTTTTTAACCAGTATTCAAGGTTAGATAACCCCAAAAGTCTCTGCCTAGATCTTAGAAATCATCTCTGGGAACTTGGAGTGCTAGTTAGAGAAGCTGTGTTCATTAAGAAGATGTTACGAGGGGAGAGTCATTATGTGTTATTTCAAGCTGTAGTTAACTATCCGCAAGCAGTCTGGAGGGAGGGGGAAATATATGTGGAAGAGTGACTATGCTTTTTTTGATTGGGAAAAACTAATGAGGACAGGCTGTTTTGGTGTGTCAGAGTGGAGGACTCTCTGACCCTGTGCTCACATCTCTTGCCTTTGTTGCGTGAGACATAAATCAGCTGCTGTTGGAATGACGGAATTGGAGGGGGAAATTGAGACCTTCCCTAAGCACGAAGTGCTACGGGGTGTGTGTGTGTGTGTGTGTGTGTGTGTGTGTGTGTGTGTGTGTGTGTGTGTACATGCACATGCATGGGAGCATGCACAGGAATTGAATCTAGGGCCTCACATTTGCAAAGTACACATTCTACCACTGAGCTATACCTCCAGACCCTACCAGCACTTCATGTGCCCTCTCCATTCATCCCAACTAAATTTTGAGAACAAAGACTTCTGCTTCTTTCTTTTTTTCTTTCTTTCTTTCTTTTTTCTTTCTTTCTTTCTTTCTCTTTCTTTCTTTCTTTTTTCTCCTCCCTCCTTTTTCTCCCTCCCTCCCTTCCCCTCCCTCCCTCCCTTCTCTCCCTCCCTTCTCTCCCTTCCTCCCTCCTTCCTCTCTCTTCCTTTCTTGTGCTGGTATTGGGGCTTGAACTCAGGGCCTGGGCACTGTTTCTTAATTTTTTTCTGCTCAAGGCTAGTGCTCTACCACTTGGTCCACAGCTTCTGCTGCTTCCTGATTTTTATATGTTCGGAGGCTAGCAA
Organism: Dipodomys ordii; assembly: GCF_000151885.1. NCBI lineage: Eukaryota > Metazoa > Chordata > Mammalia > Rodentia > Heteromyidae > Dipodomys > Dipodomys ordii. Next base: position 9,068,415 of record NW_012267243.1, on the reverse strand, counting down.
GGTGCTAGCGCATAGCAGGTGTCCAGGATATATTTCTCTGAATGAGTGAATAAAGTTGCAGCATGTATAAGAATCATTTGGAGGGCTCCCCCCCACCCCCTGACCATGTATGTACTTTCTGGTTCTGTAGACCAGAGGTGAGCTTGAGAATTCCCATTCTAACAAGTTCTTTGGTGTTATAATGCTGCTGGTCCCAAGACCACAATGAGGGAACTACTGGTGTAGGCTATTAGAGATGACCTGCTTTTGCTAGTGTAATTGAAGTCTCCTGTTGGATTAAAGCAGCTACAGGTGAATCAGTTTCTCAGGATCAGTTGAGTTCTGGCTCTGCCATTTGTGGACCGTGGAACCTGTTTTAACAAGTACCCAGTCAGTGTCTAACCCCTATGAGTTCATTTTCTCATGGATCCGGGGGCTGCCTGCCTTCCTCATGGGCCTGGGAGAGTCAAGTGAGAGCACACGTGTGAAGATGAGCCATGAACTCAGAGATTAGATACAAATGTAAGCGCCATTATTGCAGGGACTGAACTTGATTAAGCTTATGATTGATAGGGGCCCTTATTGCCTTTGATGAGCTGAAAGAGAAAGTAAACTTATAAAGGGATGACAAATGGGAGAGGGAAATAGGTGCAGTGCAAGTAAAATAATTAAAGCAGATTCCAGACAGGATGTAATGAAGCACTAAATTGTACACATGTCCCTGAAGGGCTCTAGAAGCTCAGTATGTATGTGTGTGTGTGTGTGTGTGTGTGTGTGTGTGTGTGTGAAAGAGAGAGACAGAGACAGAAAAGGAGGAAGGTGTGTGTGTGTGTGTGTGTGTGTGTGTGTGTGTGTGTGTGTGTGAAACACAGAGAGACAAAGTGTTAGGAGGCTCAGTGAGGAGAATCCTCATCCTTAGGAGTAGAGGGTTTGACTGTAGAAGGAGGAGTTGTTCACTCCAGACCTGGAAGGTTCCTGGTGGGTCTGGTCTGTGGGATCAGAGATTGTTCCTTGGAGTAACAAGCCTGTAAAATCAGCAGGTGCAAGTCCCCTCCCCGTGTCAGAAGTAGGATTTGGGATGGAGAGGATGGGATGCAGGCCTTTGATCTCCAGAGGGCTGGAAGAAGAGAAGCCAGAGAGAAAGAAGGCTGTTGGGTTAACACAGCCCCACAGAGAGGAGAAGAGGTTAGGAGGGGCGGCCGCAGGCAGAGAGGCCGGATGTGTGAGCGATTCGGGAAGGAAAGATGGAAGCAAGGATACGAAGCGGGGTGTTTCGGTTTGGTTGGTTGGGAGGAGAGGGATTGCCATGCAGAGGGAGGAAGACAGAGGAAATGCTTCTGAGGGGTGGTCAGACATTTGATGTGGATTAGAAACTTCCAAGTGACAATGTTGCTGAGGCTGCTGGAGAAATCAGCAAGAGAACGTGTGCCATACTCTCATTTTGGCCATTTTGAGACAGCAGTGAGTGCCTGAGCCATAGCTGAGTGGATCCTTGGCACTTCCCTACAGGTCCTCTTCTGGGAAGACTTTGCTGACCATCTCCCTTTCCTTCTCTCTCACAGGGGATGCTCTCACTTACCACAATGGATGGAAGTTCACAACTTTTGACAGAGACAACGATATTGCCCTCAGCAACTGTGCCCTGACACATCATGGTGGCTGGTGGTATAAGAACTGCCACTTGGCCAACCCCAATGGCAAATACGGGGAGACCAAGCATAGCGAGGTAGGGGACAGGCGAGCATCTTTTCTGTTCCGAGCTCTGGCCACATTCACTCCCCTTAGGGGTTCTCTCCAGGCGAGTCCGGTGGCTCCTCTTTCTGAGGCTTCTAGTGACACCTGGTGATCCAGGCTTTATAGCTTTGAAGTCAACATGGCCCTCCCTGCCCATTTGTTGGTGCTGCGTAGGCTCTGTATTCTAAGACTGGAGATGAATGGAAAGATTGGGTGGACCCTTGCCACAAAGAGACCAGTGCTGTGGGTCACACACATCCATTTGATCAGTTCATACATCGATGATGTTGTAATCCGCTTGGCCTGTTATAACAAAACCCGACAGATCCAGGGATTCGAGCAGCAAATGTGTATTTCTCATAGTTCTAGAGGCTTGACAATCTGTGATGAAAGTGCCAGCAGATTTCAGTCTTGGTAGGACCTTACTTCTTGGCTTACTATCATTTTGCAGCTTGTACATCTAGCTGTATCCTCCATAGCGGTGCAGTGCGGGGAGAAAGTGGGAGAGAGAAGAAAATTCTCTTCCTCTTCTTATGTCTCATGGAGGGGTTCTGTCCTCATGATTTCATCTAAATTTATTATCTACCAAAGACTTTCTTCTTCGGCCTGTCTCATTGTGGGCAAGGGTCTCAAATTATAAATACATTTTTAGTGAAGGACACATTCAGTCCATAGCCAGACATGCTTCTAGCAGTTCTCCTCGTGAAATGACCATCATTTCTCTCTAGTCCCATGTTCACCAGGAAAACAGACACTTCTTCTGCCTTAGGTCAAACACCCATTCTCGGATCCACTTTAGCTGGTGCCACCCCGAGTCTGTGCAGAACTCTGTGCTGGACCTGTCTCTGTATCTGTGTATGCCCCTGGGCTGAGAGACCCGCAGGTTCTTTTCTTCTTCTGTCCTGGCTCTGAAGCTTTCCTATCCATAACTGCTTGAACCTCCACGGTCCTCTATATCATCTTGATGCTGTCAGCCACCAGGCATCCCCTCCCAGCTTCTCAAAATTGCATCCTTGCTCCTCCTTGTCCTTAATCCTCTGCCCCCCACAAATCCACCCTGGGTTTTGATTTTCCCATGGTAGGTCCTGAGCCTGGCCTTCAGGAAGCCTATACCAATACAACTGTAGATATTAGCCCTTTCAATGTCCAGGTACATTTTTGGTTACTCTGGTCTTCACCAGGCTATGAGGACTGCAAATCTGTGTATGTTTTTTCAAAGTGAAGAAGAAATTCACCCCTAGGGACGCCAAGGAGGGTAGCTCATGAATTATGGTGGTAGCGTGAGGAACGGCGCAGAGACGCTGGTGATCAGAGATCAAATATTTGGAATGCGCAGCCAGCAGGCCCTAAACCAGCCCCATATTTGCTAATAAAAGACATTCATCTGGTTAATGAGCTCTTCACAGTCTGCAAGACATTTAGCTTCTTGTTTATTATTTACCTCACAAATTAAAATACATAAAATTGGTCACTTGGGCTGTTTATTGGCCAGGTTGCAAGGTTATTAAGTGAATTAAATATTATTGCGCTCACCAGTCAAAAGACATAAAATGAAATTTAGTTTAGAGCCGCCTATTCGTCACCCCCAGAGCTAATATCTAAACAGTCTAAATTGAAAATGATTTTACACAATTGGCCAATTAATACGTTTATTTTTGCCTTTAATTTTTCGGAAAGGCAAAGAGTGAGAGGAAACTTTTGCCGATTGTTGGCCAGGTTGACCTCTGTGTTGACTTTGTGGCTGCTTTGGCCTCACCACATCCCGGGATCCCTTCATGAGTCCAGCTTCCCATTTGGTCGTCTCAGCATGTATGAACCCAGCTGCCCAGCAGAGGGCGCGTGCTTTCAGATGTGATTCTCAAGCCCCGGATCCTATGGGGGAAGAAGCAGGGAGGCTAAAAAGGAAGGGGGGCATATAGAGAGACACCAATGAAGAGAGATGTTTTACCCTGAGTGACTGGGGGAGGGAGAGAGAGGGAGAGAGAGACGTCTCACTGGCAAATAAGGGTTCTATTATACTCTAACTTGAAGCATTTTCTTTCTCCGAGGGGGTGAACTGGGAGCCGTGGAAAGGACATGAATTCTCCATCCCTTATGTGGAACTGAAAATCCGCCCTCATGGCTACAGCCGAGATCGTTTCTCCGGCAGAAAGAAGAGGTCACTGGCAGGAAAGATGAGAATGTTCTGAAGATACCGATGAGCAATCTTGGCAGGAGACTAGCAGCTGGGGTTGGGGCTGGGCGGTGTGAGCTTGGGGCGGGCGGGTGGTGGCGCCTGGGGACTGAGGTGGCTCATAGCTTCTGGATTCTGTGATAGCGGGATTGTCCACAGAACACACTGTCGCCATGCGTTGAAGCTTAAGGTCTCCCATGTTGCATTTCACCCATCTCTTCTGGGGGAGGGGGACGCTGCAAATCAGTAACATCATGGTTTCACCGCATGGGCGGATGAAGGGACGATACTGGACCTGCAAGGTCTCCCAGCCATAGACAGATTAGATTAGGGAAAAATACCAATCACTCAGCACCTCATCAATTAGAAAGCTCTAGAAATTGCTGTTTAGAGATAAAGCTTGCGTAATCCAGATCCTTCTAGAAAGAAGAACCAGATATTCAGGAGCCAGGGCTAAGGCAACCTGATGCATATTGCTCCAGTTCCAACCCCGTAGGGTTTGAGGGGAAATGTGTAAATCCTGTCCCCTTGTAATCGCTGGCATTATGGGAGGAATGGAGGGGCTGAGACGCCCATTTAGGCTCAGTTCCCGCTCCTCTTCAGCGTGCTGGAGACCGGGGCTTGCTTATGATGGCCACTGCTCCACTCCATCTTCATGTATTGCAAATAAATCACTATGCATATTGACTTTAAATAATTTGGCTCTGCTACTCAACCTCTTCCCCGACTCCCCTTCACGTGCCTTTCCTTGGGTTCTACACTGCTGAACCCCCTAGGTTTTCTAAGCTACGCACCATGTGGCCCTTAGACCGGACTCTTGGTGTAGCAGATTGTTTGCTATCATTTTGGAAGGTTTCTACAGTCAAGTCAGTGACCATTGAAGTAACTTAAAATTCCTATTCAAGAAAACAAACAAACCAATAAACCACTTGATTTAAAAACGTTCCCTTGTGTTCTGTTGCATGGTAAGTGCGCTTGAACTCTGCATTGACCCTGAGCGCAGGTGAAGCTGCCGTTGCTTCACTGCGGCGGCCGCTGGCTGTCTGTGCTGGCTCACCTGGGTGATGGAAAATTACGGTATTTGGGACGCAGCAGGGGTGCAGGGGTAGGACGGAAGATGAATGTCTCCCCCTCAGACTGGGGGTGTAGGTTATTGTTTAGCTTTCTCCAGGTTGGATTTCCAGGTGAATGCCAACCCACACTCTATTTTTCTTTTTAATTTTTGTCAGTTGTGGGGCTTGAACTCTGGGCCTGGGCGCTGTCCCTCAGCTCTTCAGCTCAAGGTGAGCCACAGCACCACTTCTGGTTTTCTGGTCGTTCATGGGAGAGAAGAGTCTCATGGACTTCCCTGCCCAGGCTGGCTTTGAACAGAGATCCTCAGGTCTCACCTTCCTGAGACCAATTACAGGCGTGAGCCGCTGGCTCCAGGCACGTTTTGTCGTTTTGTTCAGCATTAGGGCCGGAACCTGAGTGGATTCGCTCATGTGTCTTCAAGGCTCCTCAGTGTGGCTTGTCAGCACTCAGTCATCTCCTCCAGCTGATGAGAGGTCTTCCCTCTGCAGTTTAAAGTTCTTGAGCTAGTCCTAGGAAGGGGTGGTGCCGGGTGTTTTAGATGGGATCTGCCGCCTTGGCAAAGTGGCTCAGATCCAGGGCTGGGGAAGCAGCATGGCGGCTGTGGCCTTGGTTTGTAACAAAGCTTCTTGCCATGACTGTTTTTTTTGCCTCAAGCTCTTGCTTAGTTGTTTGTTTGCTTTCACTCCAGGCTGGCTATACTACTTGAGCCACACCCTCACTTTTGACTTTTTGCTGGTTAATTGGACTTGAGAGCCTCTTGGATCTGCATGCCTGGACTGGCTTTGAGCTGCAATCCTCAGCCTTCTGAGTAGGATTACAGATTGTGAGCCAGATGTGCCCTTTAAAAGTTGTATTGGTAAACTGGGCACCAGTGGCTCACACCTGTAATCCTAACTACTCAGGATGCTGAGATCTGAGGATTGAGGTTCAAAGCCAGCCTGGGCAGGAAAGCCTGTGAGACTCTTATCCAATGAGCCACCAGAAAACCAGAAGTGGCGCTGTGGCTCAAGGGGTAGAGCGCTCGCCTTGAGCTGAAGAGCTGAGGGACAGTGTCTAGGACCATGACCGACAAAAGAAAAAAAAGTTGGATTGCTGGGCTCTCTTTCATGGCTGGGGCCTCCTGCTGGCGGGGTGCCCTTGCCTAGAGCAGCTCTAATAGAGGGGTGATGCTGTCTGTGCTCTGAAGGACTCTGGTGACCGCAGATTGCAGAGTGCACACCCCACATCCGTTGACCCCAGCGTTTCTCCAGTGCTCCCCTGAAGGAGACTTGTGGGCAAATCTGTGTTGCCTCTTGCGTTTTCTTGCTTGCTGGATGGATGCTGCCACAGAGCGAGAAGATGGCGTGGGAGACTCCGCCGGCCTTTGAAGGTCCTCCTGTGCAGGTGAGAAAGTCTGGACAACTCATTTTCCAAGCTTGTTTAATTTGCTTGCAAACAAACCTTTCCAAGCCCGAACCTCTGTGCCTAACGACATTTCCACGTGACAGCCCTGCCGCTCTCATTGGGTGGCTGAGCACGGCCCCTGGAATGTGTTTTGGGGTGCATCTGCTTTTCAGAGAAGGCCAAATGCTTTTCTTCGAGCCAGGTTACAAACTTACAGAAAGAAAGCCTTCCCATTTAGGAAAACACAAAGCAAACAAGAGCTCAGTGAGGAGGGATAACCAGTAAGCCAGGCCCCAGAGGAGCCGGGACAGAAGTCAGACCAACGTTTTGGGTAAAAATTGGTAGAGCACTGTGTACTCTTGTGTATGACACGTGTATACGCCGCACCATGCCAGACACGAGCAAGGGAGTGGTGAGCAAAACCAGCCCCTCTGTCTCACGGGACTGTGGGGAGACAGCATGGAATCAGCAGGGCTGTGGGAGCGTTTGGGGAGGTGACTAGTCAGGATTAGGTATGGAAGAAGGGTCACCAGACCTACCTGGGAGCCAATGCTTTTAGGAGTAAAGACAGGGGACGGTGGGCGGGAGAGCCTGGGGGAGAGTCTCAGGCCGCAGGTCTTGCTTTTGTCAGACCAGTTGAGTGGCTCTGAGTTGTGTGAGCTCTGATGTGTCCTCTTGCTTGATACTGCTTCCGTGGGTCATGGGTGAGAGCTGAGCATCTAAGCTTTTCAAAGTGACTCGGGAGACGATAACACACAGCCGGGGGTAAAAGCCACAGCCCACATGAACGCATTTGAACAGTGCAGGAGTGTCAGAGGTGCCCATCCTGGGGTTTGAACTCAGGGCCTGAACATTGTCACTGAGCTGTTGTGTCAAGGCTAGTGCTCTCCTGCTTGAGCCATAGCTCCACTTCTGCCTTTTTTGGCAGTTAGTCAGAGATAAGAGTCTCATGGACTTTCCTTCCACAGCTAGCTTTGAGCCACAATTCTCAGAGCTCAGCCTCCTCAGTAGCTAGGATTAAAGGCGTGAGCCACCCGCTCAAGGTTTTAAAACCTTGGCATAGTATGGATCTTGGAAGCAGTCTAGTGGCAATATTGTGAATACATTCTATCAATATTAGAATACATTCTAAAGGAAGTATTTTTATTTTTAATTACCATATTATAATTGCATATATTTATGGGGTACAGCGTGCCATTTGATGGTGGGTATGTGGTGTGTCATGATCAGATCAGGGTAATTGGCATATCTATCACCTCAGACATTTATCACATCTTTGTGTTGGGAACATTCAAAATCCTCTCTCCTAACTACTTTGAAATGCACAATTAATCACTGTCAACCATGGTTGCGCTACTGAGCTACAGCACATTAGAAATGATGACTTCTATTCAGCTGTGCCCTGCACCCATTAAACTATATCATCTCTGGGCAGATTGGAGTGGGGTTAGGGGAAGAATGGAAGTTCACACATCAGCTTAGGGGCATTTTAATAGCTTAGGAAAGATGTAATGAGTTTCTTGGCCAGTGGCAGAGATGGGGGTTCAGGGGAGGAGGACAAGATAAGAAATCTTAAGGAGGAGTCACCAGGAGCTGAGGGTGATGAGCCTTGAAGGCGGGAGTTCCTATCAGTCATTGCAGAGTAGAGTTTGGAACGGGGTGGCTTTGGCAGCAGTTCTGCGGGGCCTGGCCACAGTTTGTCTATCAAATGAGGTTCAGGGCTCTGTTTTATAGTCTAGAATTCTCAGGAATCCAAGGGTTATTACAGCTAGAAAGTACTTATGGAGGCTGGGAGAAAGACAGTCAAACAAATGTGATTCAAAGAGGAAAAGGGACCAGGTGTGGGTTGTGGAAGAAGAAGCAAATGAAGGAACAGAACGGCCAAAGCAAAGTAACAAGTAAATGGTGAAAAGCTCCCGGCAAAATTTATTCAGTCACAAGAAAGGGTCTTCCACTAGGAAAAAAAAAGTTCAGTTCATTACCTTAAGCCCTCCACCAGGGCAGCAAAGAGAATCAGGAGAGAGTTTGTGTCAATAGCTGATGATCAGTAACCACTGGGGCCTGCCAGCCAGGTCCAAGAGGCTTGCTATCCTAGGCATGGCCAGCAGGTGGCAGCATGGTCTCACCAGGAGCCTCTCAACTTCAGCACCACTTTACTTTCTTCCCTACAGGGAATTTCTGGGGGATGGGTTTTCCCACTTTTCTTCCTTCATGGGTGACATCCTCTGGTGAGTCAACTGGCAGCATCCAGCTCAGCTTCCAGCCAGCTAGTGCAGTTGGTAGTTGATCAAGCAACATTGCACTACCTGGAAGAGAAGTTAGGTTCCCAGGCTAGCCCATAAAAACCCATTCTACAAAAGAGAGGGACTGCCTGGAATTATCAGGATAAAATTAGCAAATTAATAGTATTGTAAAATAGTACTTTACATGAGAGAGGGAAATGCAATGAAAATAGATCTTTATGTTAGCGAATAAAGTAGGTGTAATTAGAGGAGGCTAAGGTGGCAGACAGGCTTCCTGCCCACCATCTGTAAGAGCCAACTGGGAACTTAACCAGCCAGAGCAAGAGTCCTGGTTGCATTTAGTAATTCTCCTACCGCAAGGAGGTGAGTCTGCACAAAGGTGAAGAATCATGTCCCTCCCAGGCCTCTGTGGGCTAGGCTTCCCTTCGTGGGTCTTGTTTTCTTCATGTATAAAGTGGATCAATTGTGAAGATAAAAAGCATTCTTTATGTATCATAAAGCCCTCTGGAATGGAAGACAGTGGCCTGGATCTTAAATCTTTATAATCTCATTCAAAATGGTTCTCTTTTGTTATTGTTAATAGAATCTGTCTCTAACCAACTTTAACGTTTATTTCCTGCAAATTGTCAACTGTATTATTATGGTTCACAAAAAAAGTCAAGAAAATTTCCTCTTTCATTAGAGCTATCTGCATCTTTTGGGGAAGGGGCAGCATTTGGATTTGAACTCAGAAACTTTTGTTTCATAGGCAAGGATGTTACCCCTTGAGTCACAACACTAGCCCTTGTTTCTTCTGTTATTTTTCATATACAGAAACCTTAGACTGTGTTCTTCCTATTTGTCCCTCTCTTGTAGCTGGGATTACAGATGTGTTCCACTATACCCATGTTGTTTATTTAAAGATGAGATTTAACTAACTTTTGCTTAGGCTACCCTCAAATCACGATTCTTTTGATCTCCACCTCTCTAGTAGCTGGGATTCCAGGTGGGTACCACCGTGCTTGGCTGTTTATTCTCTTCTGATTTCTAGGACACAATACTCATCGTGATTTTTTTCCTTCTATTTCTTCTTAATTAATGACACCTGTCATTTATTGAACACTTTTTATTGTTTGAGATGGGGGGAGAGTGTCCCAAGAATATTTTTTTCCCCTCAGCGTGGCCTCAAATAATGATTCTCCTGATCCTTACTTCCTGTGTAGCTAGGATTATAGGCATGAACCGCAGTGCCCGACCAGTGTGCTGCCATTCTTAAATAAAATGTCATGTTGTGCAATTGCCCACAAAGGTATTTGGAGGGAAAAAACAAACCCTTTAGCCTGTGACAGAATGAGAGAGCCGGTAAGGAATCCTTTGGGCTGCTATGTGGGTCCAAGGACAAGGGCCCGGTGTGGAAATGCTCTGGTGAATGTGGGCTGGGTCTGGGCAGTGGGGATGATATTATTTAGCTCTAGCTTCTGTCAGGTGTGGGGCAGCTGCTGCCTTCCCAGGTGGTTTCTGGGCTCCATCCTTCCCTGCAATGGAAAGTTCTAGAATATTCTGAAGGAATGGATAGGACACTGAATGGAGCCTGTGTTTTCTGGTTGCCTTGAGCATATGAATCCAGGAATCAGCCAGCATTATAGAAATAGCCTGCCTTGGGGGAAGACAGGGCCAAATGTGAACCTATGGCGCGGGCCTTCCCTTCTAACCCCTCGTTAAAATAGCCAGCATAGTGTCTGACTGCTTTCCTCAGAAGATTATGCACCTGTCTGTCCAGGAGGGGAGCTGGTGACTACTAAGCACTTGCAATATGACGGGTGTAACTGTAAAACTATTCAATTTTAGTGAATTTACACAGCCACATGTGGCTAACAGCACCATCTTGGACAACGTAGATAGAGAACCTTTCTGTCCTTTTGGAGCTGTAATAGCACGCTTAGCATCAGCAGGAGAGAAATCAGGAGTTATGTCTGAACCATTTCATTTCCCAACCAAGGCGAAACGGTGGCTGACTTCATCAAAGCTGCACATTTATACGTAGGTACACACACACACACACACACACACACACCGTATGCCTGGGATTACTATAGATTCTCGCTCCCTCCCTTCTCAGCGTATCACCCCAGAGCTCTGATTTTGCACAGGTGTTTGCTCTTCCCGTTTTCCATAAGAAGACCTTCTCTGGTCTCATTGGGCAGATTATCAGTGTGTTTTCCTGCTGTGGGATCCTCTAAGGATTTGAGGCTCTGGGGTGGCTTTGCCCTAAGGGTGAGAAAGCCGTGTCCCTGTCCTCTGCTCGCTGACCCTGCAGGGCTGGGCCTCTGTGTTGGGGAGGGAGAGTCCCTGCTGAGGGGTGACTGGCCGAATGCGAAGGTGCTAACTGACAGTCAGGGGTCCAGACACAGTCTTTCATTTTCAAAAGATTTATTTAAATACCTTGTTCTTGTATGTATGTCTCTGAATTTTCAGAAAAAAATACTGACAAATACTATTCAACTTGGATCGCGTATATATTATTCTTGAAAGAGAGACCGCCCTTTCTGTTCTTTGGTTTCTCCTTTCAAGAAATGAAAACAAGGCGGACCCATTAAGCAACGGAGAGGAACACTTGCTCTGGCTGGGTCTTCATGAAGGTGACAGGTGGGCCAGACATCCAGGCGGGGGCAACCTCTTCTCTTGGACCTGTGTGGTCCAGGAGGCCCCTTCTTTACAATACCTCTTTTCTTGCACCCCATTAACTAAGTATCCCTGAATGAAGCAAGTAGGAGAAGATCCCGAGGGGTCCCTGCGTGCCAGTGGCAGGAACAGAAACTAGGGAGGGAAGAGAGAAAATAGAGAGGAAGAAAGGAATGGAGCCGGTCAATAGGGAAGAGGAAACGCGTCTGGAGAGGACGATGGAATAAAGTGGGAGGGAAAGAGGAAGGCCCTCTTTTTTTTTATTGTGAAAATACCGCATAGGGGGTTACAATTGCATGAGCAAGGTAATGAGTGCATTTCTTATTAAGCATTGTTGCCTCCTCCTTTGTTTCCCCTTCCCATCCCTTCCCATCTCCACTGCCCCTCCCCCGCCCCCCCACACCAAAGTTGTAAAATTCGTTTTTCGACATAACGTCTTGTACATCTCATTGTTGCAATGGGGCCACCTGTATCCCTATTTAAACAATTTGTTCTTTTTCCTTCCCCTCCCCAAATTATACCAACATCAAATACAGTGCAAACAGCGGTTATACTGTGGGGGAGGGACATACAAAGCAACAGCAAAAAAATCATCTTATAAATATGTTAGAAAAAATAGCAAGCAAGAAAAAAAACATTTGAGAAAGATAAGGAAAGAGGAAGGCCCTCTTTTATCTCTAACTCTGCACTCGCATTACCCTGCGACAGGGTGAGGGACCAGCCCATGCCCCAACCATGCTAACACTCCAGGAAAGCTGCCCAGAGACCCAGCTGGGAAATGGAATCCCGCTGGGATCCCTTCTTCTGGATCCCAGGCTAGGAGAGCAACTGAGAAGTTGCTGGGGATTTTCTCCCTGGAGCTGGCACACGTCCACTCAGTGAGGGGACAGGAGGAACGCTCTGCCTTGTCCTGGCAATGACAGCTGATGGCTGTCTTAATTCAAGCCAGCAGCCAGTTGCCATGGAAACCATGTCACTCGAATGGTCCCTGATCCAGAAGATCCACCCTCTCGGATCACAATTGACATTCTACCCTGTTATCAGCCTCTGCATCTTTCCAAAGCCATTCAGTTTGGGGTGGGAGTTGGGCAGGGGTGGGGAGGTGGGGGGCTCCCGGTGGCGGATAGAAAGGGAAGCGCATCCTGGTGAGGAGGCCTGAGATGTGGGGCAATGGCTGATCATCCCGTGACAAACAGGGGACAGCCAGATGCTCCACAAGCAGCACTCTAAGTAACAAGGAAGTGCAGCATCAGGGCTTCTTTCTCTGGCCAAGGGGTTTATGGGTAGAGCGCCCGAGTACCTTAGGGGTTTAGGAGAATGTAGGGTGAGAATGTGACTGACTCTAAAATACCTATTGGCTAAATTATGATTGATATGGTATCTGTTAGAAGACCTTGATGCGAAAGTCACCACCAAACACTTCCCACTTCCAAGGGCCGGGAGAGTCAGATGGCAAGGAGAGTACCTCCTAACATGAATTTAAGTTTTTTTTGCTACTGTAAATATCATAGTTTTTAGCCATGTTATTAATGAGACAGTGATTTGTCTAGAACAGCTTCCACGGGCAACTATTTCAAGAGAGCTCCCCAGCAGATCTGAAAGCAAACTGTTAGAAACAACCCACTTCCAAGCTGGGAATTACCCATCTTCCTAACATGGCCACACTGTGCCCAGAATGCCAGGCAGCTCATCATCGAAGTGGATTAACTTGGTCTGGTGTGGAAAAGCTCTCCTCAGCTCAGTGCAGAACTTGTTTATCTGGCCTCACACACTTCAGCGAACATGTATCAACTCGACCCTGGTCTTAATAACTAGTTTCATTGCTGCAGCAATTGAATAGCAACCACAGTTTTAAGTACCTACTGTGTGTGACCCTTGCCCGAGCTTTAAAACTGTAGTCAATGTTCTTTATAGCTTCCTCCTTTTACTTAAACTAAGTCTTCTGCATCCCACCTGCAACATACCATGAACCATTGCCACCTGATGGGAATTATTTCCACTGTGCCTTCTTTGAGACTCTCCTGGTGATTATCTTAATTCCTTCTCGACTGAAAAACCTTTGGTTACACGGAAGAGCCTTAGCTCGGGTACAGCCTTCCTTGCTCTATCTGTGCCCGCACAGCAGAGGTACACCACTGTGCCTCACTGAAACGGATGGATGGGATCCCACAGATTGTTTTTTTTTTTTTAGCAGTCACTGCTGTTTGCTCATGCTTGAAAAAGGACATCTTGTTGAGTGGTTAGGAGATAGCATCCCAGATTGATCTCAGACCCATTAAGCACCTGTCGGTGGTAATGAGAACCTTGTCATGAGCTGCAAGCCAAGAGCTGCCAATGAATTTCCATCTATCTTATTTTAAACTTCTAGGCACAGGTAAGAGGTCAGAAACACAGGAATTTGGTGTGTTTGATCCAATAGATACCAGAGTAGGGATGCTATGGATGTCTGGAATGTCTAAACATGTTTCCAGTAAAAGGCTGTGTAGGTATAGGAACAAAAAAGCACACCTGTGCATCCGGAGTAGCGTTTGGTATAGACAGTGCATGCGGGCCTTGCTTGGTTGCAGAATTGGGTCTCTGTGTCTAGATCTGGCCGTGCCTTCTCATTTCTGCAAGTGTGTTCAACATACTGCTTTGCTTAAAGTATATATTCAGTGGCCATTTGATGACCCTGCCCACGTGCCTGTTGTTTGAATTTGCAGATGTGTGACTGGGAAGGTGTGCATACTTGGTAGTCCTATAAGGTGTATGGGTCAGTATTCTTTGTGCTTTTGTGCATAGAGTAGGCAAGAGAAAAGTGCAAGGCATGCTTGGATTTGTAGCAGAGCATTGCTACTGGGGGCGTAGCTGCTGAGACAGTGCAAGAACTGGCCACGTGCCTCTGTCTCTCATTGGGACCCTCAAGTGTGAGATTGGTTCTTTGGATGAGTAGTCAGTGGGTGGAAGTCTGTCACTTCTGGCGTTCCTTCTCTTGTCTCTGGGACACTTCGTGCTTCATTAGACAGGCAGCGATGGCCTCTTCTCCATCTGAAGAAGCTTGGGCTGAGCGGAGATCCAGAGGTCTTCCTCATCTTTCTTCTTCTTTTTCTTCTTTTTGTTTCGCTCTGGCTGTTGACTACTCTTGCCTGGCCGGCTCCAGCAGCAGTGACAACAGATGAAGAGGAGGGTGAGGATCACCAGGAGCGGCAGTCCCAGGAGCACCGCCAGGCAGATGGTGTTGAAGATTCCCTCTTGGTGTTTGCTCAGGATGGTGTCCCAGATAGCGCTGAAGAAGAAGCTGATTTTCTCCATGGTGCTCGTGGGGCCAGAGGATTCTCAGCTCTCCAGCAAGTCCTGTCATCTTCACCACTTAGAATGTATTCCTCTTTCTGTTTTGGGTTTGGGCATGCTACCGACGGCACCTAAAGAGATTAAAACAGACATTTCAAGAACATTGCAGAGGGGCTAGTCTAGAATTTTCATAACACCACAGGTATTATGCTTAGGAAGGGGAAGGGATGGAAGATTTCCACAGGGTTTGCTGAAGTCATACTGAGACTCAATCAACAAAATAAATGAATGCATTTAATCAATACGTGGTAACTAGTTCTAACTCTGTACACACACAGTGTTGGGTTTAAGACATAAGAATTAATATTGTATCGGGTCTGGCACATAGTAGGTGATCAGCAGTTGTTAGCTAAGTGAGTCAGTGTGTGTACGTCCAGCATTCTGGTTAGCAGTTGGTTTCCCATACCCTGTACCTGCCCAAGTGGCACGTGTCAATCCTTTATCTGCTGAAGCTTACCTGATAGGTTTTGAACACACACTCCCCATGGAAGAGATCTATGAACATAGCTTGTTCAACACTAACCAATGCTCAGGTTGAGGGCCCGGTGAAAGGTCTCTGTCTCACAGCTGACGGCAGCTTAACGCAAGGGATTGCCAGTTTTTGTCGTATCTCGTCCTGTTCTTCCTTGTGTCCCACTGGCTCTCCTCCCTCTTCCACATCGTCTCTCCTGGCACCCCAATTCTGTGCCTAATTCTCCCCGCTTTCTACTTCTTCCCTTTCCTCTGTTCTCTTTGTCTTTGGCAAACGTTCCCAGATCTTTCCCTTTCCTCTCAGGGAAAGGAGCCTTGAAACGACTTTGAACCCGGCATGCGTGGGAGCGCATTCTGTGCTTCGTGTGCCGCGAGGCCCAGTTACTTGTTCTGGTACTAAGCAGTTCTGATTCATGGCTCGGCCTCTCCACATGCATTCTTCCACCCAAATATCATGCTTTGTAGGCTGAAGACATTAGAGAACATCCTGACCAACTCTCTCTCGGAAAGATGACCAAGTTGAGGTCAAAAGGGCGGAAGTGACGAGGCTGAGGTCACCTAGAGCCTTAGTGAGCAACTAGATTTCTGTGTCAAGGGTGCATCGCTCTTCCAGAGACACTGGACAAGCGGAGGAACTAAGGGTGATAAGGATGGTAGTTTATGGAATATTCTATTTGGTATTTTGCTAATCATCTTCATCTATTTTTTGTCTTCAAATGGGATCTCATGATATTGTCCAGGGCGGGCTTGAACTCATGTTCCTCCAGCCTCAGCCTCCTGAGTGTCTAGAGGAATTTTATCCTTTCTAATAAAATAACAGGATGGACAGAAACATCAGGGGACTCTGGGTCCAGAATTCAGGTTGATTCAGGCTTGATTCTGTCCCTTGTACTTGAGCAGAACGGTGAAGCCCTCCTGAGGGTATGTTATACATGGTACCCCAGGGGTGGCCCTTGGAGATTTAAATCTTTGAATAATATGTTGTAGACAGGTCCTATCCGTGTGGGCTCGCATGAGCACCCCAACTCCACTGGCAATATTTAAATTGTATAAATGGGCAATGACTAATGTGCCCTGTGCCCCCTAGAGGCTGAAAGCATAGAAGAAGAAAAGAGTAATCTGAGCTACCTTTCATTAAGCACTTCTATGCCAGGCACGGTGCTAGGCACTTTAAACCTACTAACTCATTGAATGTGCGTGACAACATTATGGAGTGGATCCTGTTATCTACCCCTTCCCCCCCCCCACACACACATACAGCTAAAGTTATGGAGGCACAGACCACAGGACTTTTGGCAGTGCTGGCCTGGCTCTTCCTAGGGAGGTTGGCTCCAGACTTCTAAGGAGCGAGCATTTTCAGGTGTTGCTCCTCCTCCTCCTCAGCATGGAATGAACTCATTTGGCAAGCAGCCAAGGGGTTCTGAATCTCACAATCCTTGGCTATTCCCCAGGCTGACTTAAACATGTATCCCAGGTTATTGTGGGGAGGTCTGCAAAGAGATTTGTTTCCCACTGTTAAGACACTTCCCAAATGGATAAAGAAGTAGAAAGGAAAATCTGGGTCTGAATACTATGTTATGGTGGGCCCCAGTCATATCAACACACAGGAATCATTAAGATTCTTCAAGACAGTGGAGTATACACAAGGGGTTAAGCCTGCCTTGGAACAAGCCCACCAAGCATCTTGCGGAGACAGCCAATAGTCAGTTCCTGATTCATAGTCAGTAGTATGGTTACATAAAGAGGCCGTTTTTTCCCCTTCCAACACAAGTACCTGAGCTGGTGATTCGAGGTGAGTCCCACCTTTGACTTCCACCTGCAAGACTCATCCTTATTTGCTTGGGAAACAGTGTCAGAGACAGCAATACCTTCATAATAAGGTGGAGCAACATCATAGCAAAGCCAGCAAGATTCGGTCAGGTTAGGCTGAGTATGGTTTAGGATCATATAGGATTTCTGCATTAAATTTATTATGAGGTAAAGAAGCTAAAGTATACATGGGTGGCGGCTTGGTACCCGGGGCTAGGGTGAAATTAAGAGAGGGTCCCTGAGTTCCGGCTGAGGTAGGACCCAGGGTTGGCTTAGCAGTAGGCTTGGTCATGGGTGGTATGCTTAGTACCGGGTTAGGTCCTACTGATCTGGAAATGGGGGCCACCAATAACCTTGCTTGCAGTAGGGCCTGGTATCCTCCTTTGTATATTTTGAAACCCCATCCTGAGCCGTGTGTTGAAATCCACCTGGTATACTCCTTGCCTCTGTCTGTGAAGGACATCTCTACAAGGGAGCAAGGAGGTTCACCCTTTGGGTAGCAGGTATCACCTATTGTTACTAGGTGTGAATGGGTCAAAGCTAGCTACTTCCTTTTCTTTAGAGCTGGAGGCCCACCTGTGTGGCCCATTGTTGGAGGTCTCACAGCCCCATTGTTTACAGAAATACCAGGCTATGCCCGGCATTCCCACCGGCTCAGCTTTTTTCTAGGTCCTGGACAGGCATAAAATCCCCTCACCCTCACTCAGTATCTGTCCTCGCCTCCAGAATTCCCTAACATTTTACCTAAATCAAAATATAGGTTAGGAAACCATACTCCTAGGGGGGATTCCTTTTGCGTCGAATTAATCACTTCCATAGTTTCTCCATCCAAAAATTGCCAGGTCAACAAATAGGGAACGTGGGGGTTATTCAATGTAGCCAGAGAAAAAGGCAATAAGGAGGTTATGATGACAATTACAATATTTAGTCTAACATTCTTTTCTTGAGGCGAAGGTGAAGCGGCTGGGTTGGATGCTTGGAGACCTCCCATGTTTCACCATGGTAGTCTTTGTCCAGGGCAAAGGGGTCAGCTGGTCTGGTGTGGGAGTAATGGACCCAGTTGGTGATGCCATCCACCTTGAGGGCGGTGGGTGTAGTCAGTAGCACCATGTAGGGTCCCTACCACCGTGGTGCCAAGGATTTCGGGTTATACCTCCGGATGAACACCCAGTCCCCTGGTCTGAATAAATGTGGGGTAGGGACAGAAGCAGAGTCATATAGAGCTTTAAGTTGGGGCCACACATTCTTATGCACAAGCTGTAAATAGTCAAGTTTACACAGAAATTCAGTATCATCCAAATCAGCAAGCAATTCAGTCTGAAGGCTAGGGATGATGGGCAGTGGGGGGGGGGGGCGCCCGTACATTATTTCAAAAGGAGTAAAGCCAAGCCAACAGGGAGAATTTCTTACTCTAAACAGAGCAAAAGGAAGGAGCGATACCCAGTCTGTGCCAGTCTCTAAGGTCAATTTAGTTAAGGTCTCTTTTAGAGTCTGATTCATTCTTTCTACCTGTCCTGAACTCTGGGGTCTATAAGCACAGTGCAATTTCCAATCTGTCCCCAGTGCCGCGGCTATTCCCAGACTTTCTTTTGAGATGAAGGCCTGTCTGTTGTCTGACCCAGTCGTGGATGGGAAGCCATACCTGGGTAGGATTTCTTCCAGGATCTTCTTAGCCACGATGTTCCAGGTCTCATGCTTTGTTGGGTAAGCCTCAACCCATCCTGAAAAGGTGTCTACAAAAACTAGCGAATATTTGTATCCAAATTTTCCAGGTTTAATTTCTGTGAAGTCTACTTCCCAATACACACCTGACCTGTCCCCGTGGAGGTGAGCTCCTTTTGATTGGAGGGCATTGGTGAGCTGACAGGCCTTACAATTTTTAACAAAGTTGATTTCCTTGTCTAATTTTCACTTTTGCATGTCGGAGCAAGTCCTGCATTCTTCGGGTTCCCAGGTGAGAGCCCCGATGGGTTCTCTTAAGAATCCCCTTATCCAGCCCTTGTGGCAAGATAAGTTTCCCCTTACAAGTTCCCCACCAGTCTTTGTTTTCTTCTCTGTCCAAGGGTTTGTGGGCCTTGGGAATTTTCTTTATCCACTCCAACTTTTCTTGGGAAGACTGAGGCACAGAAGGCAAAGCTCGTGGCCCTGGGTCAATACTTCAGTTTTGCGCTGGAGGGCCGCTTCCTTGTTGGCCAGATTATTGCCTCTAGTTACTGAATCAACTCCCTTTTGATGACCAGGACAGTGCATGATGGTGATTTTTGCTGGTTTCCATAGGGCTCGGATAAGACTTAAAATCTCCTGTTTATTTTTAATGGCCTTTCCTTCAGCCGTCAGTAGCCTCCTCTCTTGGTAGATGGCTCCGTGGACATGCATGTTGGCTAAAGGGTACCAGTTGTCCGTATAGATATTTAGTCTCTTCCCTTTTCCCATCTGTAGGGCTTTTGTTAGTGCCACTAGTTCTGCTCTTTGTGCAGACGTTCCCTGGGGGAGTGCTTCTGCTCACACTATCTCAGTGTCCGTGGTGACCGCTGCGCCCACGTATGAATGAAGCTGCTGCCATCGGCGAACCAGGTATGCTCGGCATGTGATAGCGGCGAGTCCAGCAAGTCTGGCCTGAGGCTATGTGCTTGGGCCAGGATCTGCTCACAGTCATGCAGGGGCACTTCCAGATCCGGATCCCGCAGCAGAGTAGCTGGGTTTAATGCTATGGGTACGCAAAAGCTGATCCGAGTGGGGTTAAGTAACAAGGTCTGGTAATGGACCATGCGGGCATTGCTCATCCACTGGTCAGGCGGTTGTCTTAGCACCCCCTCTAGAGCGTGTGGAGTGGCCACAGTCAGGTTTTGTCCCAGAGTCGATTTATCAGCATCTTTTACTGAGAGCTGCTGCGGCTATTATTCTTAGGCACAGGGGCCACCCAGCGGCAACAGGGTCTAATTTCTTTGACAAATAAGCAACTGGTTGCTTCCAAGGTCCAATTGGCTGGGTGAGCACTCACTTTGCTTTCACCCTTGAATAATGTGAATGGCTTGTTCAGGTAAGCCCAAGGTAGGGGCCTCCAAAAGGCTTTTCCTGATTGCCTCATAGGCTTTTTGCATCTGCTCAGTCCAATGAAACTCTGGGAGATTTTTGGTGGCTTCATATAGGGGCTTGGCCATCTCAGCAAACCCAGGTATCCACAGCCGGCAAAAGCCTGCTGTTCCCAGGAACTCTCTGACTTGTCTGGCTGACTTAGGCACAGGGATTTTTTAGCACAGTTTCTTTGCCAGCGCTTGTCCTCGTTTAGTATGAAGCTCAGATAGGTGACTTCAGGTTTACAGATTTGTGCCTTTTTAGTGGAGGCCCTATAGCCTAGGTTGCCAAGAGTCTTTAAGAGCTTAGCCGTTCCCTTTACACAGCTATTTTGGTCTGGAGCGGCTATTAACAAGTCATCCACATATTGCAATAGACTTATTTCAGGATTTTTGGAGTGGTACTCACTCGGGTCTTCAGGTAGCACCTCGTCAAAGATGGTAGGCGAGTTCTTGAATCCTTGAGGCAGCCTGGTCCAGGTCAATTGACCGCTTATCCTGATTTCAGGATCATGCCAAGTGAATGCAAAGTAGGTTTGGCTCTGTGGGGCTAAGGGCAGGCTAAAGAAGGCATCCTTTAGATCCAACACAGTATACCACACATGGCCCGGTGACAGGGAGCTCAGCAGGGTATACGGGTTTGGGACTGTTGGGTGAATGTCCATTACTCTCTTGTTGACTTCTCTCAAGTCTTGCACTGGTCTATAATCATTTGAATTTGGCTTACTGACAGTTGAGTATTCCAGGCTGACTGGATGGGCTTCAGGATTCCTAAATCTAACAATTTTCTGATGTGGGGAGTGATCCCCTTCTTTGCTTAGAATGACATAGAGTACTGGTGAACTTTTACTGGGTTGGCCCCAGCTTTGCGTTCCACGAAGATTGGGGGACGATGTTTTGCCAGTCCCATTCCCCCAGTTTCTGCCCATGCTTGGGGAAACGCCTGTAGCCACTCATTTTCTGGAGACTCAGGTTTGGGGTGCTGGTACAGCCTATATTCCTCTTCTAGCTTACTAGTTATCAGTATACTAATGGGCTTTCCTTTTGAGTCCGCAACAGAAGCCCCACTGTGAACTGTATCTGAGCTTGCATTTTTGTTAAGAGATCACGCCCAAGCAATGGATAGGGGCAGTCAGGAATGACTAAAAATGAGTGGGTTACCTGGCCCACTCCCAAGTCCACTATTCTTCAGGTAGTCCATTTATAGGGTTTGGTGCCAGTCGCACCTTGTACTCATGTTTTTTTAGTGGACATTGGCCCTCTCGGGAGTAGCAATACTGAATTTTCTGCGCCTGTGTCTACCATAAATGTGACCGGATTCCCCTCCACTTTCGATGTTACTCTAGGCTAGGGAGGGGGTCTGAGCCCCCACTCCCTCAGTCACTGTCCTCAGACAACTCTAAGGCTGGCAACACTCTTGATCCTAGTTTCTGTTCTTTCTCCTTTTTCCTGGCTATTTCTTGATCCAATGCCCCTCCTCCTTGCAATAGGCACCTGATTTTTCCCCACTCTTAATTGGGGTTTGGGCCTCTGCTCCTTACTTAGAGAAGAAGATGTCTAAACTCTCCTGCTTGCATGGAGGTCAGGATTTCCCTGAGGTCCTTCTTGTGTTGTGCCTGTTGTTCCAGAATTCTAGCCAAACTCTTTTCCTTGGCTCTGTCTCTTTTCACGCTCAATTTCACGTTCTCTGTCCTTCCTTTCCTGTCTTTGTCCTTCTTTTTCTCTCTTATTGTAAACCTTTTCCGCCGCTGCTACTATATCCCTAACAGATTTTTCACCAAGTCTGTCTAGAGCCTGCAACTTTCGCTTTATGTCCAGTGCAGCCTGATTTATGTAGGCAAACATAATCATCTGAGCGGACTCCTGGGTCTCAAGATCATACGGGGTGTATTAACTAAAGGCTTCCAAGAGTAGCTCGAGATATGCTGCTGGGCTTTCACTTTCTCCCTGACTAACATCATAAACTTTGGCCATATTGGTAGGTCGGTGAACCGCCACCTTGAGACCTGCCAACAGAGCCTGGCGATAGACAAGGAGCAGCTCCTGACTTTCAGCCATATTGTAGACCCATGATGGTTGGGTCTTGGGAAAATAGGCAGCAATCAAGGCAGGATCCGTGATAGGTGCTCTGGTGGGGTCGGGACAAGTCTCCGGGCCGCTTCCCAGATACGATCTCTCTTCTCAGCAGTGAAAAGGATCTGCAAGAGCTGACTACAATCATCCCAAGTGGGCTGGTGGGTAAAAAAGAATAGTTTCAAGCAAGCAAATTAAATCCTGGGGTCTCTCAGAAAAGGGGGCATTTTGGGTACAAATCTGATTGGCTTGGGGCTAGGGACTCCAGGGTGGTTATCTTGACTGGCCACCTGTGAAGTGGGGGTGATTTATGATCTAGTAGTTTCGACATAAACAATTCTGTTCCTGGAGTTCATGCAGGCTTTGGTTATCTTCAGCACAGACAGGTCAGTTCCTGGTATTTATGCAAGCTCTGGGTCACTCAACAAAATGGCTACTGCCTCAAAATGGAGTTACTTTAGTTCTTCAGTCAGAAACTTTTTTTTTTGTCTGTCAGGGGCTTGAACTCTGGGCCTGGGTGCTGCCCCTCAGCTCTTCAGCTCAAGGAAAGCACTCTACCACTTGAAAGTGCCAGAGCTCCACTTCTGGTTTTCTGGTGGTTTATTGGAGATAAAAGTCTCATGGGCTTTCCTGCATGGACTGTCTTTGAACCTCGATCCTCAGATCTCAGCCTCCTGAGTAGCTAGGATTACATTAGTTATACAGGGGAAAGGGATTTCATTGCATTTAACAAACATTTATATTACACACTTATATGTGCCATACTCTGTGTTGAAGGTGTTGTAAATTCAGCAAACTATAACAAAGTTTTAGTTCCTGATGTTGTGGAGCCTTGTGTACCCCAAGGGAGTTATTATTACTGAAGGAACAGGTCATAAAAGACAAATATAATAAGCAAATTTCAACTTAGATTGCTTAGTTGGTTGAAATAGAAGCATGCATTTGAATTATGTGTTTATCTCCATGTCCCAGGCCCTCCTGCCCCTCCCACCTTTGTCTTAAACTCATCCATCCCACCTCGCCTAAAATAGCCTTTGAATAAATAGCTTTCTTTTCAAGCTAAGTCAATAACTCACTTCTGCATTCCTAAAGGTGCTTATTAGAGTTGGCTCTCCACAAAGCCAAAGAGAGTATTCATTAACATTTCGGGAACCCAGTCTGGGGAAAATTCGATTAAAAAGCATTCTTTATATATATTTTTTAATCTAAGAATTCTCTTCTAGGCCCCCTCCCCTAGGTGACTTGGTAAGCTTTGCTAATCTATAACGTTTCATTAGTATTTATGAGCTTTGCATTATTAGCATTTCCAGGAAACAATCAAATCTCTCCTTGGCGGTATGAATTAAAAGTTAGTGGGTCCTGGGCCTTCAAATACACTCTGGGAGCTCCTGCCTTTTTGTTGGCTTTCAAGTATCAGTGACACTGTTTGGAATGTAATTCATTATTCTTGTAAAACTAACAATAGGTGACAATCAACTTGCACTGTCTGTCTGTGGTTGTGGGGATGAATGATGAGAAAAAGAGGGGCAAAGTTCCCTTCCATTCTCTGTGGTATTTTGCCAGCGAGAGTCACTCATTGTTTTCCCCATAAGCGTCTTTCTGCTGTGTGTGTGTTGTTGGAGCAGAACAGTGACGCAGAGCCTGAAGACCCAGCCTTGAGCCCCGATCAACCTGCGTGACCTTGGCAAGTTATTGACTCTTCACTACAAAATGAAGCTAATAAGCTTTTCCCGTAATGATGTTGTGAGGATTAGAAAGGCTCAGTATATTTCATGCATTTTGTAAACTAATATACTACCTACACATAATCCATAACACAATGGGTTATCTCCAAATAACAACAGACTAATTCTAGCCTTGAGCTTTGGTTCTACCCGTTCCTCATTTCCAACTTTATTTGCCACAGCCAAAGAACCACAGGCCTCTCACCCAGCCAAATGAAAAGGGCTTCACGACAAACTTTCTGGCTTGTGGTTTGTCTGCAGGTCTGTGGCCATATTCGACTCTTGCACCCAGTGACAGCATGAAGAAAAGCAACATCAGTCTTCGTCTGGAGGTTCATTTTGCTCACAGGTAAAGCTTCAAGAGATTGACTAGCTGTCTGCTGGCCCCAGCCTTCCTCCCAGCCTTTGGGACTCCCGGGAATACACCGAGGCAGGTCATTCCTCAGGAAGGCCTGATCCAATCTCTGAAGAGCAAGAGTTGCTGCAGGGTTGTGTCCTGCTGCTGGCAGCCTAGCATACCTTCCTGAGCTTGCCAAGAAAGGGGTGGGCATTCCACTTAGCATCAGCTTCTCCTTGCTTCTGTGTATTGATGAAAGGACATGTGCAGAGCTCTAGCGTGCTGTCTGTGTCATACTAAACGGGTGTTTTTGGAAATAGTAAGGGTAAGGACCATGAAGGACCTAATGATATCTTAAGACCAGCCTCCCAGGGAGCACCGAATGGTGGAGTGAGAGATTCGGGTCTGTGTTCGAATTTAGAGATTCTTCCACCACACCTGCCAGTCTCATGGTAGGTAGGCGGGACTATTCTAAAATTGAGGAGGATAAGATTTCCCCTTGGAAATCTCAAATATTTCCACTGTGCCTTGCTCACTGTATCTCCTCTACCTACAGATCTGAGGCGCTAGCAGGATGGACTACTGGCCAGGAAGGGTCACTCTGGGAATTAAACTTATAAATTTCTGGGCTCTATGCCTATAGACCCCGAGTCAGTGGATTTAGGTTAGGCATAGGAACTTAGGTTTGTAACTAACACTCAATGTTTCTGGATGGCTTTTAGGTTCAAGAAGTATTGTAAAAACAAATGGAACACCTGACTGTGAGCACAGGAGTCTTGGGTTGAATGAGGGACTGAATTATAGGCTGGGGAAAGAGTTTAACTCCATACGCAGTTCCACAATGGCCTGCTGTGGGGGAGTCTCCACCAGCGTTATTTCTCTGAGCAATCCGACAACATGAGCTTGCTTTCTGAGCGGGCACAGTCACAATGCATTGTCGTAAACATTTGCTCAACACTCACAAAGTGTCTGGCCCTATGCATTCAAAGACTGAGCCTCTCCCAGTCTAGTAAGGATGAGAAGTAAAAATAGCAACACAGTGTTATGAGTCCTGCAGCCCAGTTCTGTGTAAAGGGCTTCGGGAGCAGAGTAGCAGAGAGGGAAACTCATTCTGTCGGGATAGGATTAGGAGGAAGTGATGAAGAGGAAAGACAATCAAGATGTCTGTGTTTTCACTGGAAAATGATTTGTGAGCCTCCACTACTTGTTGGGAACTGTCCTGGGGACTGACTAGGAGAAAGCAAATCAGATCCTTGTCCTGATCATGCTCCAAGTCTAGTGTGGAAAGCGACATTCATCAGAGGGCTATGTGGTAGATATATAGAACAATTACATAAGTGCTATTTATGATACCCACGATGCCTTGAAAGAGGACAACAGGTAACAGTGACCCATCAGGGAGGTCAGGGAAGCTCTACATAGAGATAACTGAGCTAATATCAGAATAACAAAACAGCAAAAACACTGTCAGAGGGATCCGAAAAGGCTTGAAACATAAGATGATCTTATTTTAAAGCATTTTCAAACAAGATGCTTTGCTTGGCATCTTTCACTCAACCCACAGGTACCTTTTCAGATGAAGTGTCTCTACATGTACAGCAATGAGTTTAACTGCTTATTCACTGTTAAGTGTTGGGATATGGGAAAATAATGCACTTATTGGTGTTGTAGTCAGATGAACCATGGATCCACTGCTTCTGTGGAAAAAGAGCATAAAAGGACAGCATGGCAGACCACAGCAGTGGGTGGGAAGGAGTGTGGGGTGACGGAGCAGGTGTACCCACCCATACCCCCAGGACACCTTGAAAGCCTGTTAAAAGCTGGTGTGTACTGTGATTGCTGTGGGGTTGAGCAAGGAAGAGACATAGTCAAGGAACACTGCTATTAAGTGAGAGAACAGGCTGGAGAGGTGAAAATGGGAGATGATTTCAGTTGTTTGTGGAAAATGGTAGTCAGGTGACATTGATGACAAGAGAATGAGACACTAGGAATGGGCAGAAGAACTATCAGGCAGAGGGCTGTATTATATGTATACTACATATACTATATACAGATAACATATCTCTATTATAAATAATATATCTATGTATGCCATATATTGTATATAACATAAGCATGTTATATGATAGCTACCTATAGATATGTATAGATAAATAGATTCAAAATATATCTATGTATGCAGACATTTCTATATATCCATAGATAAGCTATATCTTCAGATATGCTCTATTTCTGTATCTCCTCTCTAACTCTAGTTCCATCTATATCTAAAAATATGTACTCTTTCTCTTTCTATATGTATTTTTTCTCAAAATAATCCCATCAAATAGTCTCTCTCTCTCTCTTTCTCTTTTTCTTGCTGTCTGACTCAAGCCTTCTCCCCTGGTGTTTTATAACTTTATTCATCTCCAGGCCTCTCCATTCTGCCTATTTAAACCTTGTCTCAGCTTCTCAAACTGCTCTTTCTTGCAAAAATCCTATGATAATGATAATACCACAGGTTTCTAAGTCTAATGGGCCCTGTCTAGGAGGGCAAAGGGTGGAACTCCTTGGTAGCTACTAACTCTGCTGCTCTGGATATCTATTTTTGTGCTGGGGTTTACCTTGCTAATCTGATATGCTCAGATGGCCTCTAATCAGTGTAAGTATTGTGCTGTACAAACATTGTGAGATCATGGAAAATAATCTGCTTGTAGGACATTAGGTTTATTATTTAACCCTGGCTCTTGGCATTCCAGAATAGGTATCTATAGTTCCCCTAATTCAATTGCTTCAAATAACTAGTCCTAATAAGGATTGGGGACTCTTCCCCACCTTGGAACATGAAAATATGATATACAACTAGCTATTGATTGTCAAAGGAAAATAGTGTTTTCTCAAAGAATCGATGTTCTAATTATAGTTGCAATTTTGAACAAAAGCACAAATAGATCATCAATAGAGGAATGGCTAAGATACCTCTGTTTCTGTATTATAATGGACATTCTGGATTAGAAGAAGCTGGAGATGGGCTACCTGGTTGAGTTCCCTTAATGTATTGATGAGAAATCTGTAGAAATTTTGCTGGAGGTCACTCAGCTGGAAGACAAGGTTGGAACCAATACCTTGTCCCTCTTGGCTTACATTTTTTGGCAGGATTCCCCTATGAATGACCTTAAAATGTAGTATCTAGATGGTGCTTTGCAAGAAGCTCAATTTCTTTTGGGGACAGTCCAGACAGCCCTTCTCAGCCCTATTATATTTCCGTGGGGGCTATGGGGTCAAGTGGGGGACCCAAATCCTCTCTTCTTTCAGCTTGCTCATCTGACCAGATGTGACAGATCTAGGTAAGGACTACACACGCACAGACAGAGCAGAGATGAAGGTAATTCCAAGTGATGTGTAGAGTAGTGCCACCCCCGCTCCTCTTCCACCTGCTCAACACAACTAGCAGTAAAATGAATGAGAAATTAGCCTTTGTCGGGTGAGGCCACTGAGAGTTAGGGATTTTTGTGCTATTATCAGTTAGTCTAACCTGAGCAATTCAAGTGATCAAAAAAGCCCATGTTGGTCATGCTCACAACCAAAGTGGGCTGTGTCCAGCAGTGCCTTGGACAAGGCATTTGGCTCAAGATGTTGACGCTCAGTGCTTTAGAGTTGTGGTTCTGGAATCCAATACCGTGGTCAGATTGCTCGCTCTGCTACACATCCACTGTTCAGTTAATCAGTTGTCTGGGGCTTGGTTTTCTAATTTTAAAATGGAATGGATAATAATATGGTGGTGTGAACATCAAGTGAATCAGTAGAACCTAGCCTGGCAATTCCTGTGAGCCCTGACAATTTGGCTCCAAACAGATACACTGGCCACCAGAGACATCCATTACCTCCTCAGCTAATGATAAATTTGTAGAAAGCAACGTTTTCAACTTTAAGATGGTTCTGGAGTCATTTTTTCACTGTGTAGTTCTCCTTTAAAAGGTATTTCTCCTCTTCTCCACTTTTACTTCAGTTAGGAGGCTGTTTGAAACTCATTTCATTTATCACTACTTCAGAATTAAACATACATAAAGGCACCACTCAGAGGCAGAATCGTAAGAGGTTAGACACATCTCTTCATCTTCTCCACAGACCTCACCATGTGGAATGGGACCCAAGAGTCCTCTATCACTTCTGTACCATCCCGTCCTTTCCTCTGCCCTTCCTCCTCCTTTCCTTCTGCTAATATATTCAGTGAGTTTCTAACACATGTCAGTTCTTGTCCTAGGCACTTGAGATACAGTCACGAACATGACAGGTGTCTGAAAGCTGCTTCCATTGTACAGGGAGAAGACCGCAAACACAAGCCCAGGTGTTCCTTAGTGCTCTAAAGGAGATAATGAGGGGTCCTCTGCACAGGTGACTGAGCTATTTGAGGGATGCAGGAGCCAGTTATGCCAAGAGTGAAGAACAGGGCCCTCTGGTGGCAGGAACAGGAAGCGTGGAGGCTCTGCAGGGGAACAGAACAGGAAAAGAGGCAGTGCCACTGGACCAGGGTCAGCCTTGCAAGTTAGCAGGGCTTAGTGGAGTGGGTGCATTTGGACCCTGTGGGAATGAGGGTGGGGACCGGAAAGGCAGAGTTAGGACCTTGAGCTGTAGAGCTGCTCCCATTGGTCAAAGCCATTGTCCAAGTCCTCAAATGGAGCTCTAGTCTTGCTGCCTTCAATTCACCTTTCTAAAATCTAAATGGGATCCTACACCCTCTGCGTGATCGTGTGTGTGTGTGTGTGTGTGTGTGTGTGTGTGTGTGTATCACTTCCATGATAATCTCAACTCCTTAGCAAACAGCACAGGCATCTTGTGATCTGGCTCTTCTATCATCCCGGACTCAATTATTCCCACCCCTGCACTTTTTTCCAAGTCCCCCGCAAACTTCCTGCTCTCTTCCATTGCCACACTTTGCAAAGTTCCATCTGCCTGGGCTGTGTGCTCTCCTTTCTCCTCTACCCACTCACCTGGAGGAGCCCTGGTATTTCAAGCCTTCTTGTGAGGTCTTTCCAACTCTCAGTCTCCTGCATTTCCTCCCTGAATCAATTTCTTTCTTTTCTGAGTGTCCATAGAGGCAATTAACTACCAGATCCCTGATCTCATTGTATTATGATGGTTTGTTTCTTTGAAATATTACAAAAATACAAAGAGTTATAAAGGGATACATGTGTGTGTATACATATATATATATATATGCACACACATTCTCTTATACTTGTTGACTTGTTTTTTAATATGTACTACAGGCTCTGTGCTGTGTGACCTGAAGGTCAAGCTTCATGCCTACCGTATAATAAGTGCTAATAAATATTTAACAAGTGAGTAAGTTCTTTTAGCACTTGGACTGAGCAGAAGAATGGCCATGTACCTTTGCATCTCTCCCTTGCTTATCTGCACCTCCGTCCCAGCTGCTAGTCGCATATACTTTTATCTCTAAAACACATTGCGTACCCGGCCACTTCTCCCCATCTCCGTGGCTAGCTCACCACTCCCTTCTCTCAACATGAACGGATCATGTTGTTCCCACCAACAGCTATGCCCCATGCCTCCCATCACCAGATGTGAACAAATCTAACGTTCTTATCATGTCCTACAAGTGTCCAATAATCTGTCTCCAGGTTACACCATCTGTCTCCGGCTTCCATCATTTAACCCTTGCCTCCATCGCCTGCTCCTTTCTGCACCCTCCCCTGCCTCTATCATCTGCCTCCTCTCTCCATCTTCTGCCCCCTGGTGCCATCATCTTCACACTGCCTCCATGATCTGGTCCCAGTTTCTATCATCTGTCCTTTACCTCCGTTATCTGTCCCTTGCCTCCATCATCTTACCTCTGGTGCCATCATCTGGCGCTCCATCATCTGCCCCATGCTTCCTTTTTGAGCCTTCTATTGAATGCCTTCTTTTTGGACTCACTGGTTTGGCAACACCTACTTTGTAGCTGTACACTTGCTCGAAACCTCTTTTATCTCTTTGCCTGGCGCATCTGTTCTTAGGTCTTGTTATGAATAGTTTACAATATTTAGGTCTCAGCCCAAGTGCATTTCCATTCATATTTCCTTCAAGGTAACTTGAACAATAGGCTTTTTCTAACCAGTCAACCTCTACCTTGCCATTCTGTCATACTGCCTTAGTAGTTCTCTCCATTCTGAAAATCCTCATTCTCTCACAATGCCCTGGTCATGGTGGTGTACGTGTTTAAAGCCTGCCTTTGTCAACTGGAATACAAAGTCCATGAGAATAGGGCCCCTGTGTGTCGATTTTGCTGGGATTCCCAGACTCTTGCACATGAATGCGTGAAGTTAACCGAGAGCTTCTGAAAACAGTGAGATCTTAAGCAGACATCAGTCGGTCAGTGCAGGTCACTGGGAAAGGAAGAGCAGGAGCAGCGAAGGGCGTAGAAAGTAACCACTGGTCACAGCTGTGACTGGACTTGGATACTAATTGCCCACTCACATAGCATTATCCAGTCCGACCCTCCAGCCACAAAACTACCTGAGGGGGAAACAATGATCAAGAAAAGCCCCTTATCACAAAAGCAGTAAGAAGTGAGGTGCATTTGATCAGTTCCTAAATAATCACCTACCTTGCTTTTGCTAGGTTACAAAGAACCCATGTAGCTGGGACTTTCTGATAGCAAGGAATTCTTTCCTAATTACCGTATGCTCTATTTCAGGTTCAGCAGAAAAGAAAATTAAAAAGCTCCATTTCACTTCAGGTTTAAATGAGTCAATCTTTCAATCAATCAAGTATTAATTAAGCTATGCTAGGCATACAGAGAAAGTAAAAGATGCTCTCTTTCTTCTCAGAGATGGTACCAGAAAATAGTTACAGTGTCTTTAAAGAACAATAAGAACACTTAATAGGTTTTCATTTTTTCTTCAATTTTCTATTATGGAATAACAGAAAGTCTGGAATGTCCAATTCCTTTATTCCTCTTTCCCCTTCCCCCTGCCCTCTTTCCTTCCTTTATCTCTTTTCGTCCATCATTACATAGTCTCCGAAGGGTTCATGTTATAGACTCTGAGAATAATGAGTCCCTTTTGGCTTACTCTTAGGCAGAATTACTAGAAAGCATGAGTCTTTGATTTCCTGAAAATTCCAACCGTGCTAAAGAGGATCCAATACAATATCTTTGGTCTGTCAGCAAGTCATCAACCCCCTCATATTTATTTTTCTCAGATCTTTAAGGCAATATTCAACTGTTTCTTTTTTCATAAAGTGAAAAACAACTTAGAGTTAAGAATTTTGCTTTGACCACCAGTTTGGTATGGGGCTTGAATGCATTCTTGTAAGGCCTTTGACTCTGGCATCTTCTCTTCACAGTGAGATTGGCATATTGCTCAGCTGCTGTATCCGACCCTTAGAATCTGACATAATGGCTGGTAGAATGGGGGCAGGCAGAATCTGCTAAGTGGATGGATGAATGAATGAATGAATGCATTTTTGGGTGGAGTAAGTGAGATAAGTAAATTTCACATAGTGGGTACTCACAATTGTCTTGAAAAATCTCCCCGTGTATATTACTATGTACTTCATAGTGTGTGAAAGGAAGAGCATTCTTTTGATGAGCTATTTTGTACTAATCATGGTGTGATCACTTTTTCACTAAATGGGTTTAAAGGGCAGGTTTCCCTCTCCTAGGGAATCGGGGTAGACACATTTGGCTCTCTGTCTTCCTGCTGCCTGCATTTCCATTCATTTCCGCCCACTGCACCTGCCCTCCGGGGTCTTATTTCTCTGGGGAATCCTTGTTTTCTTTGCTATCTGCTTTCTCCTCTTCACCTCATCGAGAATGCTGTTGTTTTCCTTTGACCAGCCTCTTTGACTTAGATACTTCAGAAGGCCAAAGCTTCCACACAGAGCTTGGCAAATGTCTTATCACCTCTCACAGAAACAGGGAATGATCTGTTGAAACCAAAGCCACCATTTGCTGGGTTTTTACTAAGGGCTCAATTCTGTATGCGATCAAGGCTTTTCAGACAACTTAGTCAACAACTAAAGGTAGGCCTTTCTAGCCCCAGTGTGCAGACAAGGAGGCCATCAGAGAATAAGGAGTTTGGTGAAAGCCATGGAGCCACTCAATGGCAGGAGGAGGTTTGTCCGCAACACAGGGATCCTGCTGGAGCCACTGAGCCAGGCAGCCGCCAGCCTCAGGAGGTCAAGGAGTTCAGTGCTTGGATCTTTCTTTCCAGGACTCTGTGGCACTCGCTCAATCCCTCATCTGTTAACTGGCGACCTCTGCTGTGTGTGCCACACCCTGACTCTATGTCTAGTGTGACCTCAAGGAGCTCACCTGCCCCCCTCCCCCACGATCCTCAGATCTCAGTCTCCTGAGTAGCTAGGACTACAGGTGTGAGCCACCAGCACCTGGCTGAGCTCACATTTTAATAGGACAAAACGTGACAGAAGGGTTTATGACCAGCATGTATGACAAGAGGTGACAGGGCCCAAAAGGCATAAAACTCCTTTGTGTAGGCAGAGTGCTTACCGGCATGATTCAGGAGCCATACTTAACATGAAGATATGCTTAATTCTTTATGTGTGTGTGCCAGTATTGGGCTTGAACTCAGGGCTCAGGCCCTGTCCCTGAGCTTCTCCACTGAAGCCTGGTGCTCTAGTACTTGAGCCGTACCTGCACTTCTGACCTTTGAGGTGGTTAGTGGGAGATGAGGGTCTCATGGACTTTCTTGCCCCATCTGGCTTCAAACTGTGGTCCACGGATCTCAGCGTCCTGAGTAGCTAGGATTACAAAAGCGCCCAGAACATTTCCTTTTTATTGACTTTCTGCCTCTGCTGTTTTGTTATATATGTTTCTCAAATTTCAGCTAGTCCTAAGACTTGGCCATATTACCTTCCCACATAGCCATAATCCCTTGGGATTATCCCAATTTTGGGTTGGGAATGTGGCTTAGTGGTAGAGTGCTTGTCTAGCACGCATGCAGCCCTGGGTTCATTTCCTCAGTACCACATGTACAAAAAGAGCCAGAAGTGGTGCTGTGGCTCAAATGGTAGAGAGCTAGCCTTGAGCAAAAGAAGCTCAGGAACAGTGCCTCGGCCCTGAGTTCAAATCCCAGGATTGGCCAAAAAAAAAAAAGCCCAAGTTCTCTCTGAGTCTCTTGTCTTCCCCGCTTCACTAGTCCCCTTCACCCAGCTGGCCGGGGGGGCACTGGAACCGTGCAGCCTCACCCCACTAACTCCCTCAAGAGTAGGGACTACACTGCCCATTCTCTGTGTGACCATCATCCATGCAGGGCAGGCCACGTAGCAGTGGAAAAATATCAAATGAGGACAAAAGGGAGGCCTGTGTTTTAAAAGCAGCTGTAACCTCTAGTTTGATTGACTGGTCCTCATCCCTGCTTCATCAGACAAATGATAAAGATGAGGGATGTCTGCACGAGGAATTAGTATATATCGAGATATCCTCCCCCCTCCCGTTCGGTACAAAATGCTAGCCGAGGCGTGAGGTGGAAAGAATATTAAACTTGGAAGCCGAGGATCCCATTCTACTTCCAGTTCAGTTGTCCTCCGTGCTTTTGACCTTGGACAAAATCAGTTAAGCTTTCTGAGCCCTTCCCTTGTCTGAGAAATGAGGTTATTACCTATCCTGGCTGTCTCTCACGATTGTTGTGAAGAACAGACAAGACCTGTGAAAGGACGCCAGCAAGGGAAAAATGGCAATCTAAATGCGAGTGAGTGGTATTCTCAGGGATTGTATTAAAAAGCTGAATTTAACCTAAACTTAGAACTCTGAGCTTCCCTGTCCCCTCCCCCACGGATGCAGCTCTCCCCCCCCTCTCCCCTCCTCCCTCCCGCTCCCCTCCCCCACCATGGTGTTGATGATGAATTGTCATCATCATGATCATTCATTTTATGCATCGTAGCCACATTTCCAGTGTGGCAGAATTCATGCGTGCACACATATATACACTTTTGTATATGCCCCTCCAACCACACCCTAGTATTAGTGCTCATAAAAACTTGTAGTCATGGTTACAGCAAACGGTCTTGGTTACTCAACTCTCATTTTCACTCTTCCCAACTGTTTCGTCAATGATTTTTGGAGCCAGTTTTTGTGGGTGTGGTAAAACGACTAGGTGAAGCTGTATTTTTGGAAGGTGTAAGCTCTGAAGTCATCTGTTAGCTAGAAGCCAGAGGGGTGAGGCTGTGTTTTTCTGTTCCACAAATAAAGGGAAAGTTCTACTCTGGGCTGACTGCAGACACTGATGCTTTTTTCCTCCTCTAGGAGGAGAAAGGTGGTGGGTGTTTTTGTTTGTTTTTTTTTTAGAAAAAAAAATCAAGAGGACAACCAAACACTTGTGTGATTCAGGGTCTCCACACAGGTGGCAATTTAAAACTCAACCTTAAATTAAAAGTTGCACAATTCTCTTTAACACCAGGGAAGGACATTTAGAGTTCTGCAAACTTTAACAGCAACAACAGAATGACAGGCTTATTTTTCCTAGTGGTGGTGGAGAAGAGGTTTACAGGCTGGAATTGTTGGAAACTAATGGAGTGGCAAAAATATGCAATTATACAATGTGAAAGAAGTATAGATATTGTTCTATTTTCCTTTCCATTTCCTCCCCTCATTTAACATTAATAAAAGTTCAAGGCAATTAAGTCAAATGCTGCTTTTTTTGGTGTGTGTGTGGTGGTGGGGGGGATAGGATGGCTTAAAATGCACAGGCCAAATCCTCCCGAGAGTGAGCAGAAATATTCTCATTTCAGTAGCAATTCATCTCTGTGGAATGTGCCATGTGATGTGTGTATTTCAGAGCCATGAGGCTCTGGGCCTCAACTTCTACACAGGAGGATGAACTTTCCCCTCCTCCTTGCATAGGCTTAAATCTGCATTTGTAACATTTCATGGTGGCTTAAAAAACATTTTGATAAGTAATAGTTGATGATGCAGAGCATGTATGTGAGTGAGCTGCTACTTATTGATCTACCTCGTAGGCCTGTCAAGCATCATTTCAGCATCCTCTTTCTTTGATACAGATGACATTCATTCAGTCTCATCAAGTGCACCTTATAAAGAGACGAACAGCCCTCAACCCTACTGCTTCATTCAATCTTTCCCTGCTCTCTTCAAATATGCCAACATCTTCTCCATCACTGAAATGCTTTCCTAAAGATGATGTCAAGCACAGGAGTGCCCTCTTAACCCAAGTTTAGACTTTCTGTAGTTCTAGTTGCCTTCCATAAAAAATAACAGAAAAATTCCATATGTAAGCCACTTTTAAGTTTTCAATTGTGCGCCATTCTGAGTACTACTGCCATCTGGCTCTAGCCCACTCTGTCTGGCTCAGGACATGAACCGTCTCCTTCTGCAGGGTATCTACACTGTATCTACACTGTGTCCACCACCTTCCAGATTCTTGAATAGCGGCCTGTCTGAGCATCAGCTTCACTGGCTGATGGTGGCAGTGCTTATGTTCAAATAACCTTCATTTTTAGCTTAATATTGGACCCACACAGCAGAACCCCAAATTTCTTGTAATTATTTTATTAATGGATTATTATAACGATTCTACATATTAACTGTCAATAATTTGCTGTGAGTAATCTATATATTGAACTTTATCATAACATCTATGTGCCTATATGCAAACTATACATACACATATGTGTGTGTATATCTATGTCTTCACAGTTACATTAGGATTTAACACTATTCAAGGCTTCAGGCATTGACTGCAATTTATGAGTGCACACTCTGATATCGCTCACACTTTCGAACATGCCCATCGAACCACATCCTAGTATTAGTGCTCATAAAAACTTTTTTTTCTTCTTCAAAAAACACCTTTTCTTCTCCTAGAGGAGGAAAAAAGCATCAGTGTCTGCAGTCAGCCCATAGTAGAACTTTCCCTTTATTTGCGGAACAGAAATATCCTCTTCAGATAATGGGGTCAACTCTACTGTAAATACGTGATATGGCAGCATGGATGGAAGAAATTGCTTTAGCTGGGAATTGCAGGGGAGTGCTCCATAAACACACACACACACACACACACACACACACACACACACACACACACACACACAGACCTTAGTTCCTCTTCATCCCCCACCTCTACTCCATCCATACCTGGAGAGCCAGCTTTCTGAGATGCTTTCATGAAAGCTGCTGGGGTGACTGGGAGCTGGATAGGATAGTGGGAGAGGAGACTGGAGACCTTGTTTCTAGGCTCTCTATGGTGTGCCCTCAGGGCTTAACGCTATTATCAGTTGGGCACCAATCTTGTTCTTTATCTCCCCTTTGCAGTCCAGAACACCTTGCTTATCAGACAAGCTGTGAAGGTATCACGGTCTTGAAGGTATAGGATGTGGGGTGGGACCACTTCGATAGAACACAACAGCCTGCACAGCCTAACCGCCCTGCTAGTCAGAGGGCAGGGAAGGGTCCTGGGGATCAGGACTGATTTTGACAACCAGGAAAATCATCAGATGCATGCCTACCAGGGATAAGCATTAGCCTTCTCGAAGAGTCTGTGGGCCCTACGCCTCCTGTTTTGGCTTTGGCTTTCTCTACGTTATATGCTTTGCAAGTTTTCATCTGAGTAAAATCTTGGCTAAAGGATAGTTGGCTTAAGAGCCACAAACTGAATAGACTGCGGTATGAGAAGCAAGTGTGACTTGTGTACACCTTTGGGAAAATGTCAGCTATAGTGAGCCTCAGTTTTTTCGTCTATGAATGGGGAGAAATCTAGAAAATGACATCAAGTGTGACTGTTTTGGGAAGCAAATTGGGGACATAACTTGAAGGGAGACTAGCTTTTCCTTCAGTCCTCTAGTCCTATTCTAATAATGTTGGTCACAGGCACTTGCTTTCCAAAGTAAGCCAACAAACACAAACAGCTGCACGTGAATCCCTCCTTGCAGGGTCTTTAGGTCAAAGCAGATACTGCATGTAAATGTGCACCTGAGCTATTAGGGACTACATGAATATTCAGAGACATACTTGGTACCATTCCAGGCAGATGGAGGAATATGGCTACAAAAATTAATCTTCAATTCCACTGAGTGGTCATAGTAGACTGATATTCTTGGAAAATGTGCTCCAGTAATGGAGGTCTCCTTGCCTTCAACCTAGAATGGATAGTGGAGCCCACTCCGACTCCTACCAGGGCAGTTCTTCCACCTGGCTGTGTGGTGACCTGAGGCCCATTGCCTGGCTCAAGTTGACGTTCAATGACTCCAGGTTTTCCAGGGCTAGCCAAGCATGTCCACCCTGTGGAGCAAGTTCTGACACCTGCATTCCACCCATTTCCAGGAGGCAATGGGGCTGCTCATGAGAGCAGAGGGAGGTGTACCTGCATTTGTGGCTGCCTTCTGGTTACCTCCAGCACAGAATGTGCACAAGTCCACCTTAGGTTGTTTACTGAGTCACTGTAATAAAAATAATTATCCTTCCTTATACTCTGAAATAACTCCTACTGCTAATAACGCTCCTTTCCATCAACCTAATAGACCATTCAAATGATTTCCCCCATATTGGCCCATGCATTTCATCTTAGGAAGTGTTAGTTAAGTGATCCACATGGCCTGGTGGGGGAGAAATCATCATATGACCCGGTTCCTATTCTAGATGAGTTTCCTCATGAACCCAGAACACTGTATGTCTTGCTTTGCTTAGCCAGAGGTAAAGCAAATCACGCCATCTCAGAGGCCTCGGGCTCCTTATCTCTAAGACGGGAAGCTAGTAATAACAGGGACATTACTCACCACCTAACGTCATTGTGAAAGTCAAACAATGATAATATGCATGTGAATTCTTATCCTGCACAGTTTAATTTAAAAAAAAACAAATTAGTAATGAAATGCTAAACGAAGTATCAGCAAGTGCTGGAATGCATGCATTATTAGGAAGAGACCCATGAGGTTCAGGTTTTCCCGGGTGGGAGGGAATGACAGGGAGTGGCAGGGGTGTCTGGGCCTTGTGCTGCCCATTGCTCCCCCATGCTGGTGGGGGAAGATCCCAGATGTTGTGAGCCAAGGACACCTAGTAGCATCAGTGTTTCAGTCAGTGATCACATGCTCACATCCAATCGCACTCATCATTTCACAGGGATATCTTGCCAGAATTTGAGATTAGGCAGGATTAAGCCCCTACCTTGGGGCTCCCTGGCAATCTGCCCTAACCAGCTTGGCAGAGTAATTGCAGAAATTACAATAAAACTCTTTTGTTAATAGCACACTTTCTCCCTAAGACAAAAATCTGATTACGATCTGAAATGAAATATCACCAAACCAATCAGAAGGAAACTGCTATTTATCTCTAGATCCCTTGGGAGTGGGGGATAGAGGAAGGGGAGGGGGGGTGGAATGAACACACTGCTGTAATGGCTTCTCCAGTCTTCCAGTTATTTATGATTGGAAAAAGACCCTGCAGTTAGAACTCATCGGAATTTTCTTTTTAAAGGCTCCTACAAGTATTTCTCCTGTTCATCCACTGTAATGGATAGGGGAGGGATTTCTCATCCTATTTCACAGGTGAGTAATTGAAAGAGCAAAACATTTGTTCAGAATTGTAACAATTGTGGTTCGTGGCCCCAGACAGACAGGTCGAATAGAGTGTTCCAGGTCTGTGGAATGCACTCTTCACAGCGCTAACACCTGAATAGCAGCAGCAGTGATTGACAGCTAACCACTTCCACAGTTTACAAAGCCCCCTCTTCTCAGGTTCAGAGAGTTACGGTTCCCCCCTGGCTTGGAGGTCTCACACAACCTTCTCCATCTAAAATCCACAACTGTCCCCAGCCTACAATCACCACCACGGGAAGGAGGCTCTCGTTCCCTATTTACCCTCAAAATCGTAGCTGGAACTTTGCTCCTTTAGGAAAATTTTCTTGACCTTTCTAAAGGTCAGAGAACCTGCTGTGTGCTCTCTTGCCAGCATCC
This sequence comes from Dipodomys ordii, assembly GCF_000151885.1. Lineage (NCBI taxonomy): Eukaryota > Metazoa > Chordata > Mammalia > Rodentia > Heteromyidae > Dipodomys > Dipodomys ordii. The sequence continues at coordinate 9,029,443 of NW_012267243.1, read as the reverse complement.
ATTAGGTTGTGCACTGGGGTAATTTCTTTTTAAATCATTATTCTTCCTTTCTGCTTGGACACTGTTCCCATCAGGGCATACCCAGGATCTGGGACATCTTTTGGTCTTGAGAATGACTTGCTGTATGAAGGAATGAACGTTTTCTTAGAAAACTCTGAAGTTCACTAAAATTAAATGACTTGTCCAAGATCACACAGCTAATATAAGATAATGTGCCAGTTCCTCCAACTCTGAATAGCCAAGGCTCCTACTACTCTGTCACACTTGTTTCTTGATTCACAGGAAGCACTGTCGTCAGATAAAGGGATACTCAGGAAAGCAATCTGCCATTTGGGATTTGGATAGTCTGAGTTTGGAGAACTCTTTTACTCTGGACAGCATGTTCACATGCCTGATATTCTTGGGTATTCTGGAGTAGACACATCTTTCAGGCAAAGACCGCGGGCCCCAGTGGACATCCTCATAGCATGCCATATCATGATGATGATGATGTCATCTGTAAGACTACCTTGACTGGCCATGTTCTTGACACTTCTCTGTGGTTGAATTGATGGCATTTCATCTGATAATTTCCAGCTGTCATGCCAAAGAGGACACCGCCACTATCAAGGCAAAAAGCTCTCTCTGATTTTTCCCAAAGAGAGAGCTCCCTTTGCTGGCATTCTCCTTCTATTTTTATGCCTGGACTATTGACACCATTGAGGCCAAGAAAGCCAAGACCTGCCCTTCCCTCTCCTTGTGCTACAGCAGCAGATAACTCACAATTCCACAATTTTGATACCTACTGGACACACCAAGACCTTCTTTCTTTTCTAAGACTTTCCGGGATAGTGCTATATGGTGAGAAATTAAAAACCTGCCTGCCAGCTATCTGGGTAAAGGATTCAAAAATGAACTACACAGCCAGGTGCCTCATGCTTGTAACCCTAGCTACTTGGGAGGCTGAGAGCTGATGATTGTGGTTCAAAGCAGCACGGGCAGGGAAGTCCGTGAGACTCTTATCTCCAATTAACCAGCAAAAAGCCAGATGTAGAGCTGTGGCTCAAGTGGTAGCATGCCAGCCTTGAGGGACAGAGCTCAGGATGTCAGTTCAAGGCCTGGTATTGGTACCTCTTCCCTGTGAACTGGAAGAATTGTCTTTTTGTGGTGGGAAGTGTGGAGCATTGGAGAAAACCACACAGGATGAGTTCAGTGTCCCACAAGAAGTTTAAACAAATGGGGGAAGCAAAAATGGGGCTGTTAATTTCACTGTGAAATCTAGGAAAGGCTTTCAGGAGGGTGAGATTTGAGTAAGTACCTTCAGGCAGCAAGAACAGGAAAGAAAGAAGAGTCTAGGCTTCTCAAGAGAGTACCAGTGTCCCAGGTTTCCACTTGGAATCCGGAGGTTTCCAATCTCTCCTGTTACCGTGACAACACTCAACCAGTTCCCCTCCCTCCTACCCTTCCTGGGCTTTTGGGCAGCCAGTCACTCTAGCTGCTAGGGCATTCCTGGGGGCAGCCAGGCACACGGCAGGGATCTCTCAAGGCTGTGGCCTGAGGAAGAGAGCTGCTGCTGGGAAATTCCCTCTCCCTTCGTATCTTGTAAGGTGTCATGACTTGAATGTGGGGGACATGGCCAGGGAGAGGGGTGATTGATGACATAGTAGGCCTGAGGATTTTTAGGGGCTGTTTTTCGTGTTTGACGGAGAAGGTCAATGATTATGTTAAGGAAAGTTGAGTAAGCAGCCAGTTTTCTCCCTTCTCCCCAGCCTCCACGGCAACCACAGTGCATCTCTGTGTCTAGTCCTAAATCTGGTGATAATCTTGATTTCAATTCTGTCACAAGGCCCTGGGTAACCACAGACAGTTCTACTTCAAAGTGACCTCTCTGTGCTTCACAACCTCCCCAACCCCCAAGTTAGCTTAGTTGTGAAGCAACATTGGCACAAGGTTTATGCAAACCAAATGAGATGATTATTTTTTTCCTCAAGAAGGGCAAGTGTGGACCAATCTGTGGATCAGGGTTTGCATATGGGAAGGCTGAGGGATAAATGTGTTGGGATTTGTGCCACCTGCTGCATTCCACTTCCAACACTGGACCCTCCCTGAGCTCACTTTTAGCTGGAACAGCTTGGATCAAAACCTGGACCCACCACTACCCTCTTTTTGTTGTTGTTGTTGTTGGTCATGGGACCTGAACTCTGGGCCTGGGCACTGTCCCTCAGCTCTTCAGCTCAAGGCTAGCACTCTACCTCTTGAGCCACAGCGCCACTTCCGGCTTTCTTCTTTTTGCTTATGTGGTGCTGAGGAATTGAACCCAGGGCCTTAGGCATGCAAGGCAAGCGCTCTACCACTGAGCCACCTTCCCAGCCCACCACTACCATCTTTTGACCTCAACTGAAAAAGGAGGATGAGAATAGACAACCCATTCTAGCATGGTTGGGGAAATCAGAAGAGATAACTAGTTTATATCACGTAGTTAAACAGTGCTTGGCACGGAGTAAATGTTCAGTAAGATTAGCTTGGCCTGTTAGTCTCCCTGTGGGCATTTGGGCTTGTGTTCGCTGCAGTGGTCCAATGGTGAGGAGCTACAGGACGCAGAAGGGACCACAGGGATGAAGCCTGTGTGTATCATGGGAAGCTGTTTCTCATTATGAGGAATATAAAGCTATAGCCAAGATTGACCCTCAGAAAAGAGGAACTGCTAGTTTTATCCCGCCTTGAAATTATGTGTTAGATAGAGATAATTCTAGCGGAAACTCTCTTTCCTTTTCCACTTCCTCACCTCCCTGACAATGTGTGGACGATTGTTGTTTTCTGATAGTATGGCTGCTATTCCCACTAGACCCAAAGCTATTTGAGAGCTTTCCTTCTGGATACCTCCTGTGTCTAGCACACACACTATAAGCTAGGAAGTGCATGTTGACACACGCTAGAAGCTAGTAAGTGCATGTTGGTTGACTGACTGGCTATCGTCTTGGGGGATGGAGTAGAAATGGAAGTGAATGTCTCTGTGAGAGCTGCGTGTTTCCTCCTCAGCGCTAGGGTAATCTATATTCAACATCATTGGCACCTCAAGCTCTCCTCTCTGTCCACACCTTTGCAAGCTTCTGCAGGGTTTAGATCACAGTGAGAAAGCAGGGAAGACGATGGCAGGATAGGGGAATGGGCCTGGGGCCTGGGCAGAATACGAAGGCTTTGAAACCGGTGGGGTTTGCTCAGTAAGCATGGCAACCCAGAGCAGCAGCAGCTCGTGGTTCAAGTAAATGAGTAGACAACCAGGGAGCCAGCCAAGAAGGGAGAGAACTGATGTCATGAATTCCAAAACGGCACGGTCCTGAGCCTGGTGGTGGGTAAAGAGATGGGGGCACAGGGAGTAGAGATTTCAGATGGACCCCTCCCAGGAAAGAAGCTGCTTCTTCAGGCTCCGAGAGGTGGGCGGGACTCCTGTGTGGTGGCCGGTTACGGAAGGTAGAGTCTGTGCTTGCTTCTTGTTTTATTTTGTAAAAACACAATCCCCATGACTCTAGCGCAGTATCAAGCACGCACAGAAGTATTTCAGAAATGCATGTGTTAAAAATGCAACCTAAATCATGCTGGGGAAGCTCCTGCCGTTTGAAGCAAGGCTACCAGGTCTCCTAAGAGTTCCTACAATCCTCCCTTCAAGAGGAGCTAAGGAGGACTGATCAAGTGCAGTTGATATGTAGTGCACACCCTTAATCCCAGTCATTTGGCAGGTAGAGGCAAAAGGCTTGCAAGTTCGGAACCAAGCATGTATTATTGTAACAATACATGTAAAGTTAGGGGACCCTATCTGTATAAAGTTAGGGGACCCTATCTCAAGAAAACCCCAACAACAACATAATTTCACAGTTGTGATTAAAAAGCAGCTAAGTTGAAATGCTATATTTATTCCATATTCCAAACCTTTTATTTCTGAACACGTGTAATTTTTTAATCTGCTTTTTAATGAACTGTAAATTGTGAATTTTTAGGTGCCCTAGGCATACCCCTGCCTTAAAAAAAAAACAACAAAAGAAAAACCGGAAAAACAAAATACAGAACTCTAGGGCTGGGCGTTCAAGTGGCCAGCACCTGACGAGCATACATGAGGCCCTGGGTTCAAAAAAAAAAAAAAAAAAAAGAGAGAAGAGCAGGTGATATGCCCAGATCTCACTGACTCTGGAAAACAGAGGTGAGACTTGCCTGGACTCTCTTTCCCCTGCTGGCTGAGTGAATTGCCTTAGGTGCTGTGTAGTCATAAACAAAACGTCTTTGAAGCAATCATAAGACCTTGAGATGAGATAGAGAAATTATGATTTTGCAAAGAGACTTTACCAGGTCATTTCTTGCTTAGGATCCCATGAGACTGCACAGGCTCCTCTTTAGGAAACCGAGACCTGCATCCGCCACTTGAAAACACCTCCCGCCTCTCTGCTGAACCTTCTCCCCTCCTGCCTTTTCTTCTCCCGTATACAGAGCTGTTTAGAGGCGGGAAGAAGAATAAAGGCCATTTTCAGCCTGTTCTTGTTTCTTTCTGCTAATCTCTGGGCCACATCTGTTTTGTAAAAGCTGTTGAGTTGAAATCTAGGTCCCAATACATGGAACCTGAACATAACAGCGGCTGGAAAGAAGTATAACAGTGCTGCTATAGTCAGCATTAGAGAAGGTCACGTGTTCATTAATTTATATTTAGCGGGTAGCTAAATTCTGCACCCTGGGAATACAATGATTGTGATGGAGGCTTAGACCTTACCAAGAGGCCCAAAGCTTATGAAAAAATGATAGAGTCTGGGAAGCGTGTTACCAAGTGTAGGGCCAAGTGTTCTTCTTCTGTCTTCACATCTGTCACAGCATTTATAACCCTGTATTATAATTGTCTCTTTGCCTGATTGTAAGTTCCTGAGAAATAGAACAGTTTCTTCTTTATCACTGGTGGCAACTGTAGGCTTTTCTGTGGGACATTTTCTTCACAGGAGCCCTGGAAAGCACAGGGCTCTTGGTAGAAAGCTCCATTTCCTCATCTGTAAACAGGGCAGGTATATTTTTCACTAGGACTTTTTTCACTGAGCCCTCAAGAGGGCTATATGAGAGGAAGTAGGTGAACTGCTCAGCGCTATGCCCAGCACACAACCATAAAGGTGGCTGTTGTGGGCTGTCATTTCCTTCTCAGTCACACTGAGAAATAACTTTTAACCATCAAAAAGCCAGAGGTGGAGGTGTGGCCAAAGTGATAGAATGCCAGTCTTGAGCAAAAAAGCTCTGCGACAACCCCCAGGCCCTGAGATCAAGCTACCAGTATGCCCCACATACATAAACACACACGCGTGCACGTGTGCACATGCACACACACACACACACAGAGCTTTTTAATTTACTTCAAATACTTTTTTTTTGTCTCAACTGTCTAAACAACTTCCATTTCTAGGACAGTGGGTTTAATGTCTCTTATGAAACAAGATAATGTCCCTTATTAAAATATAAGATCAAAAGCATCAAATAGAACAGCACCTTTATGAAAAATAAAAATTTATAAGTATGTTGATCCAACAAACATGGTGAAAAGGAAAGCAGCTGAAAACATTGGAAATTTCTCAAAAAATAAAAGGTAGGTTTATCATATGATTCAGTAATTTCACCCCCAGATATCTCTCTACCCAGAGGAACTGAAAATAGGAAATCCTTATACTGTTTGCAGAAGCACTATTTACAGCCGTCTGAAGTTGGGCACAACTCAAACATCCATCAACATATGAACAAACCGCCACGCATGTAGATGATGTAATATCACTGATCCATGTTACAACCTGAATGAACCTTAAAAAACACTATGCTAAGTGAACAAAGTCTGTCACAAATGGTGACAAACTGTGTGATTCCTTTGACAGGAAGTACCCAGAGAAAGCAGTAGGAGGAAACTTCTTAATGTGTTTTATTCTGGGGGACTGAAAATGTTTTAGGACCAGATAAAGGTGGTGGTTGTGTAACTCTGCCAATGTACTAAATGCCCCCTGAACTGTTCACTTTAAAATGATTAACTCTGTGAAATGAGAATTTCACCTCTATAAGATAGACTGGGAGATAATGCTAACCTTCCTTGAAATCAAGTAGGAAGTACATCAGACAGAAGGCTACACTGCTCATTATTGATCATGTGAGAAGTACAAAATGTTGCTGTGTACGCATTCATTCATTCCACTCTTTTACCAAACAGTAGTGGCCACATTACTGGTCCTTTACTTTTAAAAAATGTTTTTTTCTCCTTCCCACTCAGGCCCCATTTTGAAGGAATGATATTTTTCACATCCCTAAGATCTCATTCCTGGAAAATGTCAGTCAGAAACACCTGACATTCTTCCCTGTGTGGCACATGTGCTGTGACGGCTCTTCTCCTTGGGCCCAGACAGTCTGGAAGTGAGGTTTGTTTTTTCCATGTCTGGAATTAGAAAGCCATCTAGCCACTGAAAGAATCCACACCCAGCTTCCTCGCAGAGGTCAGTCATGTCCCCGTGCAACACGGGGAAGCACACAGCCATTTTGAAATCAGCCAGTATCCTCCGGAGCCCTGCAGAGCATTGCTCTTTTTTTCCTGACCCAATGAAGGCTTTGGTCCAAACATCCCGTAAAGCAGGATCTGAGATTCTAATTTGGAAACTAGGAGAGCTATGAGCAGCCTGTGTCTAGGTAGCACTGCGAGCAAATGTGCCTCCCTCTCCCAGGGGACGTTTCATTATGGGATGGTGTGGGTCACCTGCGCAACGAACCTGGAGGTTTTAATCTAGGTCACCGTAGCACTGTGCTGGCAACTGCTGCTCAGCAGATTGTGGGCCTTGGGGCAGGAGGGAATGTTCCAGGTCAGGAGTGGAAGATACAGGGAGAGAGGGAGGGTGGACACCATCAGTCAATTACAAGAAAAAGGCTTTTTTTCTTTTTTTGGTCAGGGTGAAGTTCAGTGCTGTCCCTCAGTTTTTTGCTCAAAGCTAGTGCTCTACCACTTTGAGACACAGCTCCATGACTGGTTTTTGAGTGGTTAATTGAAGGTAAGAATCTCATGGGGACTTCTCTAGCTTCAAATCAGATCTCCACCTCCCGAGAAGCTAGGATTACAGGTGTAAGCCACCAATGCCTGGCTTGCTGGTGGTTTTGAATATTCTGCCTGGCATAATGCTGAAGAATCAATGTTGTATTATTATTATTATTTTGTTGGTCGTGGGGCTTGAACTCTTGGCCTGGGTGCTGTCCCTCAGCTCTTCAGCTCAAGCAAGGCTAGCGCTCTACCACTTGAGCCACAGCACCACTTCCGGTTTTCTGGTGGTTTATTGGAGAATATAGAGTTTCACAGACTTTCCTGCCAGAACTGGCTTTGAACCATGATCCTCAGATCTCAGCCTCCTGAGCATCTAGGATTACAGGCATGCGCCACCAGTGCCCGGTGTACTGTACTCTTGACACTCTGGTGAGCGTGGGGTGGGGAACAGCAATGGCTACCATCTTTGTATGCCTTAATTCTTCGCAGCGCTGTTAGATAAATGGCTATTGAGAACATAGCATGCATGCTGAAGATCGATGGAGCCCAGAAAGATTACATGGACTTTTATTTCCTCCAGGTTCCTAATCGCTGGGAAGGTCACCTTGACCCCACTTAGTTGCTGAGTGGTTTCAGGCAATGTGTGAGCTGACTGAAGCAGGCAGGCTATGACTGAGGCTATGGGTATCTGGGGGATCACCGGCTGAGGGAAAGTCTGCATGTTGTCCTATTGATGGAATTGCATAAAAAGCTAAGATTACACCAGGCGTAATCCTAGTACTCGGGAGCTTGAGATCTGAGGATCATAGTTCAAAGCCAGTCCAAGTAGGAAAGGCACTGAGACACTTATTTCTAATTAACCACTAGAAAACTGGAAGTGGTGCTGTGGCTCAAAGTATTAGAGCACTAGCCTTGAGCAAAAGAGCTAAGGGACAGTGTCCAGGCCCTGAGTTCAAGCCCTACAACTATCCAGACAAGAAAAAAAGCTAGGGTGAAAGGGATAGCCTCAATACCTTCTTTGAGTCTGGGAGAAAATAAGTATACTCCTGATTAAAGAGCAGTGTTCTCTTCTCTTATTCAAATTGTCACTGTCATTTAGGCTAAGAGACAGCATCTCCAGTGTGTCATTGTGCTCCCCTAATATCAAAGCTAACGGAACTCCCAGGTCCTACTGCTTGTCCCCTTGCCCCCAGACACAGCCACGACACCTCTCTCCACACCCACGACCCCCATCTCAAAACAATATGTAGACAGAAGCATTTTATAACACATTACTATCTGATCGCCACTATTCGTATACTTTATTCCCTCTCTTCTGCCATTTTTTCTATGATTTTCCTGGAAACCTAAAAGAAATTGCTGATAGTCTTTCCTTAAACCTATTCATCTTGAAATGAGGGTTGTATTTGAGGAGAAGGAGAAAAATCAAAGAAAAAGATCCCGAAAAACACCTTATGGGTACTGAGGAAGAAGCAATAGACAGTTAAGCGCCCAGGCAAATCTGTGGGGGAGGGAAGGGTTCGTGGGAGAACCACAGAGGAGGGGGTAACAAGAAGAAATGTACTCATTACCTTGCTCATAACCCCTCTGCTCAGCATCTTTACAAGAAAATTCAATTAAAAACAACAGCACCGTTTTAGTTCTGATTTGGCCAAGAGTTGATAACAATGGTTAGATTTTCTTTCATTTCTTAAAGACAGATTCCATGGAGGGAGCTTGTTTTCACTGTGGGTGCTAGTCTCTTGTGGGGGGGGGGAGGGCGGGCGGGCGGAGATTGCATCTGGCCCATGTGTGGCCCCTTGGGAGTTGCCACCTGGGGAAAGTTTCCTGATGTTTTTGTGACGTTCACTTGGGCTCTGTGCCACCTGCTTCTGGTACTGTGGCATTTAGTGTCCACTCGGGTCCCAGCGGATGTCCTATTCAGATGGTTCAGACCCATGTGGAGGAATTGTCAGGCCCCTGTGCTGGTCTGCAGCCCTGGGATTTAGCTCCTAGAAGAAACTGCTGTTGACTTTCTCTTTGGTGTTTGGAGAGGAGAAAAGTCTATCTTGCCCTTGTCCTTATCTTTCTTACTGCACCCATGAGGAGGTCCAATTGTTCACCTGAATCCTTTCACATCAAACAGTGAGTTAGGGATTAGTGTTGGAGGTGGAAGGCTGACACTTAGGCTAGTCTCCAGTACATTTTTAATCTCTGAGGCCAAACAGGCTTTCGGTTTGTTTGTTTTGTTTTGAGACAGGGTCTTGTTAAGTCCCTCCGAATAGCCTTGAACTTAAGGTCCTCCAGACTTAGCTGCCCCAGTGCTGGGATTACTATGCCCATCAATCTTCATAATAAATTTGACAAAACATTGAAAGGGTTTTAGGTAATTAAGGCACCAAGTGTGGTCTACATTCTAAAGGGGTATCTGGAGCTCCTGAGGAAAGTATGAGGATTGAATTGCTGGAACAGAGGCAATGGGGGCTTGCATGGAAATTGTCCTAAAGGAGCAGCTCCACTTACATCTCCTCAGGATCATTGTGCACCTGTTTGCTCCTGAGGCCACGGCAGAAAGATTCAACCTTTGAGTGAGAGCCTTTCATTTCCTCTCTGCCAACATTTGAATGCCTACATGTGTTCTGTGCACACGAAGGTCAGGTATTAGAGACTGAGGTAATATGGTATATTTCTAAACAGATAGACAAGGAACTCAGATGCTGATCTCTCTATTAACCAGCTGTGTGATCAAGATATTTGCTTACCCTCCCGGAACTTTCCTTTGCTGGTCTGTGAAGTGAAGGGTGGGGTTGACTCATCTCAAAAGTGTTTTTCCATTTGAAGTCTCTGAGTCTGTGGTTACTTCCTCTTCACCAACAGTCAGACTTGACTAGAAAGAACTCTGTTCACTTACAAGTTTTTGGTGCAGGCACAAAGGTGAAGTTCTACTATGGTGGAATCTATCACTTTTCCCTGGGATAAGGAAAAGCCAAAAATAGACCTAAGTTACCAACTGATGCTCAGATTCAGGGCCACTGCTATCTTAACCAGCACCTTGAAGAGGGTTAGAAAGAAAGAGTCCGCTAAGTTAACTGCACTGCAAGTGGCACGCACCAGGGACTAGCAGGTGGAGTCCTGACTGCTTTCCGTCCCCATATGTCCCCAGAGTCCTTGTGTAGTAAACAACACGGTACATGGGTATGTATCAGCAGGATGTTCATGTGCATGGGTATCAGTGGGATGTTCATTTCTTTGAGATCTGGCCACTTTAGAGAAGGAGTAGAAAAGGACAAGGCTAGAATTGATGCACACTACTGATCCAACCAAAAGAGATTTTCATCATTACTGCCTTAAAATGTTTCAGGCAATTAAAAAATCCCAAGTTGAGGCCTATGATGCTGCCTAGATCCTGTGCCTGCTCAGCCTACCTGGGTAGCTTCACGGGGTAAGATTAGTAATAATGGTAATTAATAATAATAATGGTAACAGTATAAACCCATACATTTTATAGAGTCTTACATAGCACATTAAATGTTCTTTCTTTTTCAGTTGAAGTTTGATTCTAACCATTGCCCTGGTGAGTAATAATTTTCCTCATTTCAAACACAAGCTGAGTGATTCACAGTCTTGTTCAAGGGCAGCTCATAAGTGACAAGCCAGGAATCGAACCAACATTTGTCTAGCACCAAATTCAAGGTTCTTTTCTTCCTAGCAAGTTGCATTATATTGTGATCTGAACGTGGCCTTGGCATCAATACTTAAAGAACAACTCAGTAAGGGCCTGGATTTCTCCTGAGCAAGTCATCCTCCTCCTTTTAATGAGGTCAGGGCTGACTAAAGTCAGGTGTGCTGACTAAAGATTTGAGTATGCATGCTGAGAAACCTTTGCAGATCTCATAACTGAACTAAATACTCATCTTTCATAAGGAAGAGTGATTCCCAGAGATGAGCTCATTTAGAGAAATTTACCTGTGTCACGTGTGTACTATTAACTCAGAAATCTCTCCACCAATTTAGGAGTTACTCAGCCATACACCTTGGGGAAGCCTTAAGTCTGAGGAGAGCCGTCTCTCCAGATGGTATGAAAATAATAGCCACAGGCCACCACCACTAACAGAGTCAAGGCCTTTCAGCCTCATTGTGAAGGTGTCATTCTTACCAGGCCTCTTCAACCATATTTTGAAGGACAGCTGGTGAGATGGTTCAATTGGAGCAACCTTGATCCCTGGATGAGTCCCCAACCTGTATATCCAACTGTCAATCACCCAACTCCACCTGAGCCTATCCAAATTAAATACATCTAGCATGTACAGTGCCCCCTTCTCCCACAGCCTGCTTTCCAATCTAGTCTCTTTTAGCTGCTATGATTTCCATGCATGGCACCATGGTACACCTTCTAATCAACCTCTGCCCTTTCTGCTTCCCTTACATTCTCTTGCTCATGAACTGCTTTCAAGTCTATTTTCTAAACCCCATCCCTTCTTTCCTCAGTTTCTACTGCTGCGGTGGAGATCCTCATTGCCATCACTTTTCATCTCTTCCTCGCCAGCCTCCATTTCTCATTAATTCTTAATCCAAACACAAATCTCACGGTGCCCTTCCCTGCTTAAAGAATCCAACTGCCTTCCCACTGCTGCAGGAGGGAGCTATCCTCGGTGATGAAGCACTTTAATCCCCGTACATGCGGTTCCCCCAATCTGTCACCCACTTCATGTTTTTTCCCTTGGTCTAAAAATCCCCCCTTCCCTGGGAACCCTGATCGGTTTCAAGGCCTTGCTCACGCTTCACTTCTCAGGTGTTGACTTGCAGGCCATTTCTGGGGGAGGAAGTTCTGCTCCCTCATTTGCATACGTTCACGGCTCTTCTCAACCATAGTTTGTTTCTGTAGCATCTCTTTTCCAGACTGGGACTCTCCACATGCAGAAAATATCGCATTCAGTCTCTTGAACACCAAGGCCCCGGCCTATCCTTTTCAGATTATAGTAGGCAAAAGTAATAAAGAAGGACTATCTGGGCTGGATATACTCTTTCTTTGAAAAAAAAATCAGTAAATGTGCTTTTCTTGTGGTAGTAGGTAGCAGGTGCCCTACGACTTGAACCATGCCTCCAATTCTTTATGTCTTTGTTGTTTTTCAGGGAGAGTGGCTGTGGCCTTCCACCGTAGCTGTGACCAACCCTAAAGCAATGGTACCCATTATTGAAACAGGGTGTTATTAGTTTTTTGCATGGGCTGACCCCAAACCTCAAACCTCACAATCTCTGCCTGAATTTCCTGTTTAGTAGTTGTTCTCTTGAGTTAGCCCTGAGGGAAAAGTTAGCCCCCCCTTTTTTTTTCATTCCAGAAGCTGAAAATTAACAAGGTGTGAAGGCTGGAGAAACATTTGCTTTGCAATATGTCTCTTTCCCAGAACTTCATCTAGAGTAGGGATAGAAAGAAAGAATTTCAGATAAAAGGAGGGTCAGATTTTCCAATACAACCACCTTACCAGTTCATTACTGTACACATCAAGCCAAGTGGCTGATGGAGCTGAATCCCATTAGAGGCCGGTGAGACCTGGGCAAATTCTTTAAGTAGAACTTGCACACCAGGGGCAAGAGGGTTAAGAATAAGAACCAATGCTATTTTCAGTCCTGCTCCAAGTAAATCACGGCTCTTCCATTAACCAATAGGATTTCAGGCTGAGGATTCCATACATTAAGCTTTGGGTTCTTATGAGCTTTAGATAGGTGAATAGTCCTGGAAGTGCTCTGGAAAGCAGGTGCTTCTGAGATGGTTAAGTTTCCTCTCCACTGGCTTAGATATTATTAATTATTATTATTATTATTAAATTGGGACAAGTACTGGTCTCTGCTTTGGTTTGAGTTAGGCAGGGCTGGTTTTTACACTAGCTAACAACAACCTTTTACCTAACTCTGCTGTCCCAGAGCTTTTATGTGTTTGTTTTAAATAGAAATCCACGGTATTTTCACAAAGCCCTCAAAAATACTAGGGAAACGGGTCTTGTTCTACTCCCAAGGTGGGGGAGGGAGCCTGAGAGTAGCCATTTAGCCAGTCAAAAAAAAAAGGTTCAGAACCTATCTGTGCCACAGTGGATCCCCTGGCGGCTGGGAGCAGTGGACAGGTCCCGCTCCACCCTTGGCGCTAGCCAACTTTGGTTTATTTTTTACATTTAGGCTCGTTTGTTAGCTCCATTGAATATTTGGGTTTCTACACAATGATAACATCAGAGCCCAGGACGCTTTGGGAAAAGCCTGGGGCCTTGATTCTTTTTATTTGTATTATTTTTCTTGGTAAGAGACAGAACACCCATCTGTCCCTTTCCAAGTGCCAGCTGTGGTGCACTGGATTTGAGGTCTCCACGCCGCACTCTGGGGGAGAGGAGCTCCTGTGGGCTCAGCCCAGAGGCAGATGGCCTGCGGGGAACCCTGGCTTAAGGGGTTAGTTACAGACCGAGAGTCTACCGAGCACCCCGAGCACCCCGGGATCGCACGTCTGTCCGGGACGGATCTCACCCGGGGAGGAGTGGGAAGTCTCCCTCTCAAGAGAAGGCAGTCTGAAATGTTATTGGGGGGGGGGCGCAGAGAGAAGTGAGCAGAACCGCAGAACGTGCGGACACTCACCTTGGGTCGGGCCGGAGGGCTTCCTGCAGGCGTGGGTCCGCGCCGTCCCGCAGGATCGGTGCGGGCGACCCGGGCTCCGGGGACGCTGTCGGGGCTCCGCGCGCGGCGCCTACCTGCGGC
>NW_012267243.1:8852116-9015475 GCF_000151885.1 Dipodomys ordii | reverse complement strand
GTCCTCACCCCTCCGGCCCGGCCCGGCCCCGTGCGCCTCCTGCAGGACGCAGCGCCCGCTCCGGGCTTTCCCGACGCGAAACCGCCCCGGGGCAACCTCGGGTCTCACCGCAGCCTGCTTGGGAAGGGGGCCCGGGGCCGGGGGTTGGTGGGGCAGAGGCCCCCCCCCCGTCCCAGGACCTGTCCCAGGACCAGGGAGGGGGCGAGCCCCTCTGGGCACTGCAGTGCGCGCCCAGGGGTGCACACCACCCCCCCCAAGGAAAAATCGAGAAGATCCAGCACCCCCGGGCGGGGTGGGGGGGTGTCAGGGATGAGGGGCGGCTCCAGCTCCCACGCGTCCTCAGGGCGTGATCTCCTCTCAGGCCCCGAGGCTCTCAGGCTACTTTTTGTTTGGTTTAGTTTTTGGTTGGTTATGGGGCTTGAACTCGGGGCCCGGGCGCTGTCCCTGAGCTTTCTTTGCTCAAGGCGGGCCCTCTACCACTTTGAGCCATGGCTTCACTTCTGCTTCTTTTCCTTCTTTCCTTCCTTCCTTCCTTCCTTCCTTCCTTCCTTCCTTCCTTTCTTTTCGCTCTCTTTCCCTCCCTTCCTTCCTCCCTCTTTCTCTCCCTCCCTCCTTCCTTCCTTCCTTGCATTCTTGCGGTTAATTGGAGATGAGAGTCTCAAGGGGACTTTTCTACCCAGGCTGGCTTCCAGCCTCAGATCTCAGCCTCCCTGAGTAGTTAGGATTACAGGTGTGAGCCACCGGTGCCTGGCTCTCATTATACTTTTAATTCAGATCTCTTGGCTCAGGTTCTGAGCAGCTGGACCACTGGCATATGAAAAGGCCTGTGCCAACGTTGTAGATAGCACTCACACCACACGAAGCTCTGATGGTCCTGGCTAGGGGGCTGGTATGCCAGCTCCAAGGTTACAGCAGGTGGGGGGAAGGCTGTGATGGCCAGACTGGCTGTCCAGTACCCAGGGGCCTCCTCCTTGTCATCTTGGGAGGTCCTGCTATGACATGGATGTGGATTCTATCTCGAGTGTAATTAGCAGTGGCACAGGTATTACCTGCCAGGTGCGGGGCTGAGACTTGCTTTCCACTGGCTGTGTCTAAGCCATGATGTTCTCCAGCCATTGCATGGGAGCATTAATGACTGGTGCAACCAACAGTTACAACCTAGGAACCAGAGATCCCCGCCTGTTTATCCAGGAGAAGCTAACCAGTTTCTGAGTTCAAAGGCCAAAGAAAAAAAGCTAGCCCCCCAGCCAGAAATGCCAAGAATAGTCAGGGAAAGGGGTGGAGGTGGGGGGACAAAGTTCTTTCAAAGGAATATTAAAGGAGAGCTTCTTAGAAAGAACTAAGACTGGATTTAAATTTAAAAGAGGGTGGGGGACAAAGGAGTCCCATAAATAAGTAGCTAGCAAGTAGTCAGATAGGTCGGTAGGGTTTGAGAAGGTTGGCTCTTATGGAGATGGAGAATCCTTGGGAAGGGAAGAGTATTTCCACTGAGAAAAACTTGAACTATAAGGACATTTTTTTTAAACCTCCTTGTGTGGGATTGGTGCCTCCCAAATTCTGGACCTTAAGCCAGAGCAGAGGAAGACAGGTATGAAGGGAGGATAGGAAGACTGGAATGCAGGCCAGAAGGTTTGAACACAGGTCTCTTTCCACCTGTAGCTTTAGGCACAATGTATCTCACTTTTGTTTTTCAAATTCTTTATTGTGATTAAGTGATTACATAATTTCCCAGATGTCACTGTGTTGTGGGATAGTGATGCTTAGTTAAAGTCACAAACACATTCTAACTTTCATGGAGCAAATTGTCTATCATGGTCTGTAACATTTATGAGTTCTATGAGCGTTGCAATACAGTTATTTCTTCCACCTTGGGTGATATGTACATTTCTTTTGTTTTGCATAGCATCAGCTGTTCCCTCTTTCCCCACTCGTTCCCTCCCTCCCATCGCTGCCATTGAGTTACTTAGCTCATTTGATCAATGTCCAGCGCAGCGGATGGGTCCCACTGGCGTACTCTATGAGGTGTGATCTGATCCTCCGTTGTTGATGAGGAAACAGAGGTTGTGGGGAAGATGAGTGACTTCCTCAAGGTCGTAGCTAATAATGGAGCCCAGATTTGATTCCAAGCAGTTGTAATTCTTTGTTTCATCCTTTTTAGTATCATCTCAGCAGGATTGGCTTCTGTGAAAGAGTTCCTCACTGGAGCAGGGGTGATGTGCAGATCTGGGGCCATACCAGACGACATTGCTTAACAATATTAGATTGGTTCTTGCAGAGGGGACAGGGGTGTAGCTACTTTTCAGGGAAACCAAGAAGAAGCTAAATGAGAGAACCTTGAGCTCAGAGCTTCATAATTATGGCTATGAGATGGCAGGAAAAAAAAAGAAACTAGAGGCTTATCTCCAGGGTAGTAGCTCTGCTACCTCAGTTCATCAGGAGAAAAGGCTAGCTGGTACTGACAGCCAGTAGCTTCTGTAGCAGAGAAACCAGGGACTTTGTAGGCGGGCAAGATGATAGATTTACTCCCACTAAGTAGCCAAGGTTGCAGTCTCAGGTTCTGGACCGTCCTAAGAAGATGAATGATGACAGCAGCAAGGAGCGGCATCTGGCCAGGATGTCCTCATTCTGGAAGAATGACGCATCTCCTGTAAAAACACAGGTCAGAACACCCACCTACCACGTTATTCCTTCGGCAGTGAAATCCCATCTCCTGTAAACTCATGGATGGCTCTAGGCAACCACAGTGCAATTATATTTTTCCTCACCCTCATTATTTTTCTTGTTTCACTGAGGCTATTTGAAGGTGGTCAAGAGGTTAGTGGGCTCTAGATGGACTGAAACAGAGCATTAACATGTAATTAAGAAAAGAAAAGCCCCAAATAGCAAATTCATGAACTGAGACTGGAAATTGAAACCCCTGTTTCGGGTGACCACCCTCCACTAACTAGCACCTGATGAGCTCTGGTTTCATACTGTTGCGTTTTGGTCAAAAGATGTTGCTTCCCTCCCTAGGAAGAACCAATGGAGTATGAAATCTCGAACTTTAACCTGCTGTGAAGCCCAAGAGAGGCTCACCTGCTGTTCTCTCTTGGTGAGGCTGTGTTTCAGGCAGGTTGGTGGCAGACCCGGCCAGTTCTGCTTCACCTGACTTGTGTGAACTACATGTGGGAGACGTAGGTTTACAAACTGGAATCTAGAAGCCATTCCGTGTGTGTGTGTGTGTGTGTGTGTGTGTATGTGTGTGTGTGTGTGTGTGTGTGTGTGTATGTGTAAAATGTGGTTGCATCCAGGAGATTAGAGTACTGTACAAAAACAGGCCCCTTCATCTGGTGTGGGAAAAGTTAGATTGAGAACGTTATCTTACTCCTATCTACACCTGAGGAGTTTTCTTTTCTTTTTTTTGTGGGGGGGGATCCGGTTATGGGGCCTGAACTCTGGGCCTGGGCGCTGTCCCTCAATTCTTCAGCTCAAGGCTAGCGCTCTACCACTTGAGCCACTTCCAGTTTTTTTTCTTTTTGCTTATGTGGTGCCGAGGAATCAAACCCAGGGCCTCATGCATGCAAGGCCAGCGCTCTTCCACTGAGCCACCTTCCCAGCCCCTGAGAAGTTTTCTTAGCTAGAATGTTGTGTGAAAGTCTAGAAGGTGAAAGGAAGGCTAGAGAAAGTCCCTGAGGAGCACCCTGGATAACTAGAAGGAAGAAGGCTGCTGATAAGGAGGTGGCTGTTTAGAGGAAATGATGAGACTGTGAGTCGGGATAAGATGAGCACAGACTTGCTCCTCTGACCCGGAAATACAGCAATGACTGAGAGATGAAAATGAGGCAAGTTCAGGACACGTCGGTACGATTACTACTGCATGTAGCAGGTGAAAAATGTATGAAATGGATAATCTCCCGGAAGTGGCTAAAGCTGGAAGGTCAATGGGTTCCAGAAGGGTTGGGATCACTGTGTGAATGGCAGGGGATAACTGAAAAGTGCAGGAAGCTGAGAAATGTTCAACATGGTTGGGATTTCAGTGTGAACCTTGAGGTTCCTGTGGCCCAGAGAATCGTGGTCTCCGCAAAGCTTGGGCATGAGCCATGGTCAACAGGAACAACTACACCTGTAATTTTATATTCTCTGTGGCCATTGCTTTAGATTAGCAGTGGAACTGTTCCTTTTACCTAACTAAGCCTTATTGCTTCATCTTGGCTTCCAAACAGAATGTTTGCTTTCATATTGTTGTCTGTGTGTGTATGTGTGTGTGTGTGTGTGTGTGTGAATTAGATTTCTGTCGGACTATCCCTCCCAAACTATCTAATTCTAGCATAAATTATTCTAACTTTGTAAGCGCCTCTAAAAAAGACAGTAATAATATGCTCATCTTGGAAGTTCTTTTCAATGCAACATCTAAAATGTCTTCAGTGCTGCATTGCGGATGCCAGGGAAGCTGTTGCTTTTATGACCATAAGTCCAAACTGGCAATGCAGCATTAGGGGAACGTGGCTTTCTCCTCTAATAATCCACCTGTCTTCTTTTTCCATCCCCACCCACCTTGCCCTTTTGTCCCATGTGCCATGTGCCTTCTTTAGTGTCCCTATAAAGTCTGGGGATACCCTCCCATCTTCTCCACTTTGGACACAAGGGCCTATAGCTGTTTGGAAGGCCCTTTCCTACCTCTGGGACTCAGGTGTCATTTTCTATTTGTGGCTCGCAGTTCCCCCCTCTCCCAGGGCTGTATCTTTAAAGCTGTTTTTACAGCACTAATTCTGGTTGTTGTAAACTTGGCTCCATGACTCTTCAGGGCTTTGGGGCCAATGTAGGGACACAGAATCCACTTTGCTCAAATGGGAATTTGGATTCCATTTCCATGGCCAGGGTGTCAGGGAGGGAAGAAAACCCCACAGAGTTCTCCTTGGGGCTCTCTGTGTGTTTTCCCTGGTCATCCATTCTTCTCTGGAGAAATTTACTTATCCATTTATTGAGCGAGCCCATTGTGTGGGTTTCTTATAGCATTCACATGGCCCAGGTAGAACATTTTCTGGTCACTTTGTCTGAGATACTCTTGGGAAACCCCAGCTTGCCCTTCCCAGTGCTTTGATGCTGGCAGAAGTTTCTGTGAAGGCTGAAATTGTTCAAGCCTTTGCCCCAAGGGCCCACTAAGTAAATGTGGCTTTGAAACTTGCTTCCTTAACTACTTCAGTGACTCAGTACATGAGTGTTGCCACAAGCAAACTTCCTGTCCCTAGGCTGGCTCTTTCATAACAGGTAAAAGGAAAGCAGACAAAAAACATCATAAAACAATGAGTAGCCTTCATTAACCAGGTTGTAGAAATACATGTACACTCTCTCTATGTTTACTATTGCTTTATTTTTTTTCTATGTGTCAGGTCCTGTCTACCTATACGCATATACATTTATGTATATAGTTATAAATATCATATGTATATTGCACATATATCATACATATACATTTAAATAACTATCAATACAATGAGGTATTTCCCATAACTATTTAATAGATATGGAAACAGATACTAAAAAATGTAAAAACATTGTCAAAGGGTGATGAGTGACAAGCAGAGATTACAATAAATACTAAATAATTCAGTATATGTATTCAGTACCCGTGTCATGCAGAACATTAAACAAAAACAAGTGAGACTCTAGTCTGATGTAACTGACTCTAGAGTCAGATTTCAACAGACAATTTTCTGAACTCAGAGCTACACTGCTATGCATCTTCATCAACTGAGAGGTTTGAGGTATTTGTGGGACTTAATCAAATGATCCGATTTTGGGAGGATAAAACAACAATAACAACACTCAAAGCTTTGTAAAATTTCCACTTGCAAAGTTGCTTCACACTTTCATTATATTATTTGAGCAAGCATTGCTAAGGGGTAGAGTAAATGAACAGCCAGGGCTTGTAGAGGCTGGTTGCCCCTAGTGGTTGCATAGCTGGACTGGAACGCAGCTGTTCTGGCTCCTAGATCTGCAGTTTCTACTTGCATTATGCAATGGTGCATTCCAAAAACATGTTTTGGTGGGTGAGTGGAATGGTATCTAGAAGGAAAGACTAGAAGTGGAATATCATATTGGCCTTGTTAGGAATTCCTACTTTTATGAAAGCTAGGGCAGCTGGGCACTGGTAACTTACCTGTAATCCTAGCTACTCAGGAAGCTGAGATCTGAGGATTGAGGTTCAAAGTCAGCCCAGACAGGACAGTTTGTGAGACTCTTCCACAATTAACCACCAGAAAACTGGAAGTAGAGCTGTGGCTTAGAGTGGTAGGGCACTAACCTTGAGTTAAAAGCTTAGAGACAGCACCCAGGCCCTGCATTCAAGTGCTACAATCGACACCCTCCCCCCCCCAACACCAAAAAAAAAAAGAAAAGAAAAGAAAAGAAAAAGAACAGAAAGAAAGCAGGGGCTTATGGGAATGCTTCTTCCTTTGTCCCATCAAAAGAATCCATAAAGAGTAGGGAATTATTGTTTTAGGAAGATATTACTTAGTATCTTGTGGTTTCAAATACACTTGACACCTATTTCCATAACTGGTGTGCAGCACAGTTAGAAAAGTACAGTATTGGGTGGTGACTTGTGAAACTGCATAGAACTGTGGTCCAACCAGCAAACTAATAAAGAAAGCCCAGGGAATTCAGTTATTCAGTTATCCAACCACCTATCCAGTAGGAGCATTTCTGACTATAATCTCTACATAATTCTGCATGGTATTAGGTAGATTATGACATCATATGGCTTTTAGGGGTTTATAATTTAACAGAAATATTTAGCAGAGAGTAGAAAACTGCTTATAATGAAATAATAAAATTTGCAATTAGATTAAAGAGAAATACGGAGTAGAACACTAACTGAAACTTTGCTGATGAAGGTGGGTTGACCAGAATGTAGAAAATACAAATGAAGAAAGTTGGGCTGGAGGCATGGCTTAGCTGTAGAGCTCCTACCTAGCAAGCAGTGAAACTCTGAGTTCAAACCCCAGTACTGCAAAAACAAACAAACAGCCCCCCCAAAACACCACACCAAACCAAACAAAAACACCAAAAAAAAACCCAACAAAAAAAACAAAACAAAAAACCTTGCCTACACTAAAGGTGAAGAAAAAGAATAAAAGGTCTCTGTGCACAGCGTGATAAAAGTGTGGAGGACAAATAACCATGGTAGAACATTTTTAAAAATAACATCTCTCCTCTCTCTCTCTCTCTCTCTCATACACACACACACACACACACACACACACACACACACATACACACACACACTGTCTCTCACTTTTTCTCTTTCTCTCCTGAAAACTATGAAGGAGGGAAACAAAATATCCATAATCTTGTTAACCAAAGTTAACCAGTGTAACACTTTGTATGGGTTATTATAGACTTAGGGAATTAGAATTTGTATGTAGTTAAGTGAGGTGACTGCTGAGTTCGGATACTGAACTGGCTACTCTCAAAGAAAGTAAATCTAGTACTTTTGGCAACATTTATTTACATGAAGAAAGACTGGAGAACTGGGATTAGAAACTCCAATGGGTTGAAAAACACTATACACTCACGCTCTTGCCTTCACACGTGAGTAATGAGCACTAAAAATGTACTTTGATCACTGCCAAGATACCCATCACGAAATCGATTTACACAGAGCCTGCCTGACCCTCTGATGGATGCTGTAGAGGTGCTATACCTAGAAAGAGGATTTAGAATCTCTCTCTTCCTTTTGCTTTAATGACTTCCTAGGATTCTAGGCAATTCACATTCTAGTGGCAACTCATAGAGATTATGATATTCTCTTATGATTTAACTGCCATTGGTTTTGCTTGGTCCATATTGTTGGGCAATATGGTGTTACTGGACCATGGAAGACAAGCTAATGTTTTAATGCCAGGGCTAAGTTTTTTCCATATATATAATATATATTCTATAATATATAATATAAAATTATATAACATATAAAGATATACTATATTATATAAACAAATTTATATAAATAAATAAAATACATATACTTATTTAAATAAATACATAATATATTTATATAATATAACTGTAAAATTATATAATATGTATCAATACATTATACAGTTATAGATTTCATATTTAGTTTATTTATATTTTATTTAACCCATATATGTGCACATATATATGGGTTAAATACGTATAATTTAATTATATATTCTATCTATGTTATTGGAGAGCTGTCCTTATATGAGGACCATTTGAGGAGAAACTCACACCCCACCCAATTTCTTGTCTTCCTGACTCCTAACCCAGCCATGGTTCCTGCTGACCACCTTTCCTTGGCTCCCACCTACAAGACTCTATGCTTGCCCAAAGTAGAACCTGTCACACAATAAGGAAGTTCCCTGGGCAGCTGTCTCCATGCTCTGTAGGCAGAGCCAGCCTCTGGCAGACAACAACTTGCCTGGTGTAAGTGTTTGTCACTGGATGAAGACAAGGCTAGAAGGCCAGCTCCGGGGAGCTTTAGACTCTTCTCTGAGCATGGACGATCCAGTGTGACGCCTTTCTTATGTGCTTAGTTGTTTATAAACACCCAAAGCATGTGTTTTTTTCCTTTGTCTTTGGGTCTGCTACTTTGTGCCTCTAGGAAGGACTGAAAGTATGGTTGGACTGTTCATCAAAAGTCCATGAGTGGGATCACATAAATGGTATATATGTACACACCGGAGGAAACCAGGAGGATGACACAGAACTAGAGGGAATCAGGGAAAAACATACAACAGCAGGACCCATCAGCTGCACTGGACATGGACCAAGATGAACTAAGCAATTCAATGGCAGCGATGGGAGGGAGGGAATGAGTGGGACGCTATGCAACACAAAAGAAATGTACATATCACCAATGTGGAAGAAATAACTGTATTGTCAAAGCTCATAGAACTCATAGATGTTATAGACCAAGGTAGACAATTTGCCCCATGAAAGTTAGAATGTGTTTGTGACTTTAACTAAACATCACTATCCCACAATTTTGGGAAATTATGTAATCACTTAATCACAATAAAGACTCTGGAAAAAAAAGTCCATGAGTGGGGAACGGAAATGGCGAACAGTGGCTTGGGGCCAGGGTATGGAAGGAGCGAGGCTGATGGGCTCTTCTGAGCGTGGTCCAGGGGAACGCTTCTCCTAAGTCACAGGGATGGTTGTAAGAAAGCACCTTTTGCTCCTCCTTCATGGGCCCTGGGCACCCCCTTCTTACAGCACATAGTTCTGTTCCTGGAAGACAGAAGGCGGGAACTGGAGCTTATTTGACCTTTCTTAGATTCCTGATCTTATCAGCTGTCGGGAAGGGCTGGGCCAGCAAAAAAAAAAAAAAAGTCACAAATTTATTCTGCACAGGGTGACAGGCTGAAAGATGCTACATCTACCTTCCTGTGGAACAGGAGCACAGGTTCTGAGTGGAGCCCAAGGGAAGAGAAAACCTCTCCCAGTTCCTCCTCCATTCCTCCAATGGAGTCACCAGTGCTCAGAGGCTGTTGGAGAAAGATGGTTTATTTCTATATATGGCCAGAAAATAGTCCAATTGCAGGGCTGGCTTCCTGGTGGACATGCTCCAGATTTTCCAGACCTGCAGACTCCAGAGATGAACAGCCTGGACATTGGCTTCTGTGGTCTGCTTGTAATTAGGTCCAGCAACAGAAAATTTGGCTCCCAGTTTGCTGGCCCCTACGTCCCCCTCTACCCAACCCCTCCACCCTTGTGTCTGCTCCCTTGGAATGCTGCAGGGAAAAGCAAAGAATGAAGCTCTCACAGCTGCAGCCCTGCTAAAAATAGCAAGTTTGTTTATTTTCGTGTTCATGAAGCCATTTTCCTGCTGCTGCTGTTGTTATGAGTGGAGCTCCCAGACAGGAAGGGGAAAGACTAACTGCACTGGTCTCTGGCCAAGAAAATTCTAGACTATGTGTGTGTGAAGGGGGAGGGGAGAGGACAGATTCAGCACAGGAGGCAGAGCGAGGCAATCTGCTTTCCCTTTGAGCTGACACCTCAGCAGACACCTGCTCTCTAGCATTGGTGTGGGGAAGGGGTGTTTCTTGTTTTTGGTCCATCTGCTTGAATGAACTTCCCTTTCAGATACAGTCTTTCCTTTGTTATGATCTCATAGCAGATGTGCGGTCAGGGGAAAGGCCATTGAGCTAAGAGGCAAGAAACCTCTTTTCTTTTTTTTTCTGGTATCTTGCTTTGTGGCCCTGAGCAAATCACCTCCCCATCCCAAACACCCTCTTCCTCATCCTCATCTATGTAGCAGATAGACCAGTAGATGTATAGGAGTCATTTGAAATTACTGAGAATGAAACAACTCGAAAAAGTTCAAGATACCTGCAAATGGGTTTTACACTTAGGTTTCTGAAGTGCGTTGAGCAGATCAATATTTGCTTTTCCCCAAAGGGGCTCTCGAGTCTCCTTCTCCTTAAAAGAAGAGTGGGTAGGAGTAGCTGGGGAGGTATTTTCTGATCACGTGCCCTCCAAATTCATGGTGAGCTGGTCTAGGCTAGAATAAAGAATCCTGAATTAGGCTTTGGGGAGTTGAGGAAGGGAAATATTTACCATTTGGTTGGCTTGCTGTGGGCTTTGGAAGAAAAGGGATATTGTCATATATATTATCTCCCATTAATGAAGTCCCATTACTAATAGCTGATTGTCTCAGCTGGTATAGATCTCCACTTGCTCAGTTATGTAGCTCACGAAGTTCATACCACATACGGGGCTGGTCATATGTTTTCCATTGAACATCCTCTGTGGTTGTTGTTGATATTTTCTCCTCTAAGATCCTGACGATATAAGACTGTGTTTGAACCACTGTGACAATAGGGTTTACTTTTTTTTATGAGAACGATGGCTGGCCCTTGTACCTGGTTTACATCAGGGACCTGTATCTGACAGAGTTCTGGGTGCTAGATCATAAACTTTCAGTTTTGGTTGATATTTTAGAAAAACAACTTGTTTAAATTAGGGCTCTTGACATGTTTTTTCTTACTTAAACTGCAACGGGTGGATGCTTTTTCCCCCCTTAATAGTCTTTGACTATATTTTACATTTCCTTAAACTGGCTGTGATTTTAAAAGTCTTTGGAAATTATAGAGACTTCTGAGACTCACTGATCTCTTCCTCAGATCTATAGATCTGTCCTTATAGACTTGTATGCTGCTCAAAGACCTCAACTACTAGTTTAGGTGGTCAGGACTAAAAATGGATGAATAGTGCTGTGATCACATCACTGACGTTTATCCTGATAACACAGACTCTTCCTATTGTTGCTTTTCATAGTCTCCTGGAAAGCTGTCCCTCTGTACTTGCTGGGTTTAGACAATTATCTTACTTTTGTTATCTCTGCTTGTTACTCCTCTCCCCATATCCATATAATTAGAAACCAAAGGATAGATAATTCGCCTATCATCCCCCCCCCAATAAAATTTCAACTTTGGGTAATAATCACCTTACAATTGCTGGGTATGACATCTGTTCCTTAGGGTCAGACAGCCAGGACTTCCATATGGCTATCTGACAAGTCCTGTATACCATGCCTTTAGCACTGGGCATGTGGTCTTTGGAAAGCTGGTAGCACTGATTGTCCAACTTAGCCCCAGGGGACTGCCAACTCAGTTGCCATTGACTTTACTCATCCCTGTAACTGTTTCATTGTGTCTGGCACTAATTACATTTAATTACTTGGGTACCTCTAGGTTCAGGTGCCTCTAGCCTTGGGGGACTGTAGCCTCTGCTGCAGTTGAACCTGTCAAAGGCTTCACGCAGCTGGGGAAACGCCTCAGTTCTGACCTCTGACTTTTGATTCCAGCTCAGAGCACCAGCCCTGTACTCTCTACTGGTGTCCAACCTCCCACCTAGTCATGCAGTCAAAAGCTAATAGTCAGAGCCAATGTTCACTCTGGGTGGGGAAGGCAACTGTTAAGTAGTTGCTCATCTGCCCATCCCCCACCCCGCCTCCAGGGTGGACACAGAGGAGGACCTTTAACTCCACTGTATGACAGTTTTTTCAGTTAGGCAACAATCTAAAAGATTCAATTCTCTAATTCCCCATCAGCCTTGGGACACCCAAGAGCTGTCTATTCCTTTGTATTCTCTCATCAAAGTTATTGCTCTTTGAGGGGATCCCCCCATTTCCATCTTTTCTATTCCCTGTCAAGTAAGTGTTAGCTTACTTGGACATAGGTAATACAATTTCAGGGTAATGCACTATTAGGCTAGAACCTAGGGAAATAGGTGTGACTGGCACTAACATTTCCTCCATGATTTATCCTGCGGCAAGATCTAAGTGGAAGAACAGGTTAGTTCTTGCAGGAACAGGGCAAGTTGCTTGACCTCAATGGGCAGCTTCATGTATTACTAGGCTATTCCAAAGAATCTTAGCCTGGACATCGCTTGTCTGGCTCAGAATGCTGGAGAAGCCATTACTGATCTCACTGAGTCTTTAGACTCCCTTGCCAAGATGGCTCTGATAACCATCTAGCTTTAGACTCCCTTTTAGCTACACAGGAAAGAGTTGGTGCACTTACCAAGACCTCCTGCTGTACTTGGACGAAACACACCGGATAAGGGGAAGTAAACATCAAGGCTGTATATGACCAAGTAAATTGGCTATGTGGACACTTTCATCTGGGAGGTCCTGAGGTCCTCCCTAACCTTCCATAACTTGTTTTCTTCCTTTCTTGAGTCCACTTCTAGTTATTGTACTGCTACTATTATTAATCTTTGGTTCTTTTATTAAACTTTTGGTAAAGTTATAGCAGTCCTCAGTCAGTCAACATGGATGGTTCTTAGTGGTTTCTAAATTTGGTCTTCAGGGGAATCTATAGGTCTTAAAACCAGCCACCAGAATGTTGTATGCCTCCAAGAAACTGTAAGTTCACTCTCCCTGACATAGTTACGAAAGTCCCTGATGTAGCAGGATATAGTTACAAAAGATGGAGACTTTGGCCCGTGATTTCTTAAGAGGGCAGGGGTATGAGACAGAACACAGGGGGCCCTGATTCCACATCCGAGGTTTTATACTCTGATATAAGCTGTGTTCACAAGATGTGGCCACAGACAGCTTGGTCTTAGAACTACTGGCTTCTCCCCAAGCTAACACAGAGTCCTTCCTGCATTATCTCCATATGCAGAGAATGTCTGACTCTGACCACTATGTCTGCTGTCTTTCCATGAGTTTAGTATCAAAGGACTCAACACACATGAGCTAATCACTCTGCAGAATGTACAACTTGAGGTTGAGAGCAAATCTCAGACCGGAAAATCCTGGCCGATGTGCCATTACCAGGTGTTCCTGCGCAGGGTCAGCAGCGAGTCTAAGACTACGTCTGACAGCTTAGAGAGCCAATCCAAGAGCCCTTTGCTCTGTGCTGTCTGCTTTATGTCCAAGCATAAGCCCAATAAAGCTTTGGTTGGTTGATATTGCTTGCCTCTTCATGTTTTCTATTTTGAATTGAGCAACCCAATCCTTGGCTAATTAATAACATATCAAAATTACATTTCAGTTGTTGCACACATTCCAAATGTTGTTTATGCTTATTACCACTTCTGAATAACAGCAGTTATTATTCCTGCCATTAGAGTCACTTAATGCACTCATTCAAAAAATACACACATTATGTTATCACATATTAAAAAAAAGGAACCATTTTTATATAATCTGTTCCCTATGAATATTATTGTATGTATTTACTTTTTTTCTCCCAGGCTTTACCAGACCATCAGGTATATAAAAAAGTTAAGACTCCTTTACCTAAAGCATGCTAGCTAGCTCACAGCAGAAAAGGAGATTCAATTTTCACAAATGAAGAAAAATGAAAGTGTGAGAAGTCTTGTTCACAATATCTGAGAATTGCAAGAAGGCAACAGTAGAGTATTAAGCCAAGTGCAAGACCTGTCTGAACCCGAGGCCCTGGGATCATGCTGGAGAAGCTGACCCCAACTCATAGAATTACCAGGAAGGTCAAAGGGTGGCACAGGTAGGAACAATACACCGCAGCTTGTGGTGATGACCCTAGTATTGCACCTGCTGGGCACAGATGCTCCTGTGTGTCCCCACACCTTGCTGACAGTGAGTGCTAAAAACTACCCTTGAATCCAATGTTGCTGGTAAGCTGCACGCAGCTTTCGCCACTGCCAGATGGATTTGGTGTGGCTGCGGCTTTTATTTTTTATTTTTTTTATCATTGGTTTTGAATTTAAGGTGTGGTTCAGCCACTGTTATCTTGACACCTGTTAGCTACTCAGGAGGCTGAGATCCGAGCATTGTGGTTCGAAGCCAGCCTGGGCAGGAAAGTCCATATGACTCTTATCTCTAATTAACCACCCAAAAGCCAGAAGTAGCGCTGTGGCTCCAGTGATAAGGGTACCAGCCTTGAAAAAAAAAAAAAAAAAGCTCAGGAACAGCGCCCAGGCTCTGTTAAATAAGCTCCAGCAAATAAGTAAATTAATTAATTAATTTTGGGTCACAACCTGCCCACCAGTTTCAAGGGAGGCTGTTGAAGCAACCATGTATCATTGTTAGCTTCTGTAGAGGAAATCACTTCTGCCTTATGGGAAGAAGGAGTCCTGACACATAGGAAGAAGGTTCTGATGTGAAACCAAAAAGTATGACAAACTCACCCACCCAATGGGTACTCCAACCACTTCTGAAGAAAACCAGTGAGCTAACACAGACCAGGTGGCCATCTTTGCGTAGACAAAGCTGTCTGAGAGAGAATACTTTACATCCACTGACATGATTTCTAACTGCTTGGACTTTTGGATGATTTCTCAGAACAATGGGGCAGACTATTCAAGTGCCTATGGAGGTAGGCACTTTCAACTAGTAAGCATGAGACACGATTTTCTGTCTCCTTCTCTCAACAGAGTGATGAGCGGGGTATTCTTTAAGGGGTGCACGGACGGAGATGGCAGAGTCTGGCAGGAAGCCAGAGGAGTGCAAGCTGTCCTTTTAGAAATGGGATGGAGAAGGGGCTGCTCATCATCCGGTGGCTACCCATGGGGTAGCTCAAGAGGCGGGGAACAGGGATGCCTGCCTGACAGGACAGGGAACAATTGCTGAGGGGCTTCCTGTGAGTGCTTCTGAGAGGCCCACGGAGCAGCTTGTGGGAGAGTCCTGGGAGGGAACAAAGGGAAATGCCCTGTATCTAGCTCCTGACATGAACTGAGGTCTCTACCTCTCTATTTTTCTTTCTCTTCCCACAGTAAGGCTTGAGAGCTCTCCATGTTGAAGTTTTACAATCTCATTCCTGACTCTCTTTACCTTCCTAATTTCTCAGGAAGGTAAGGGGGAGAGGAGTTGACTACCATCTTTTGCTTGACTTCTAACCAAAGGCTAGAAGTATGTATTCTTTTCGTACTTTTCCCTGGGAGAGAGAAAATAATAATCCCTGCTCCCATCCAGCAAATAAAAGTTCTTTGGCAAAACAAACACAAACAATCCCCACTAAACCTTGATTACAATTTTTTTTCTGTTTTTAAAATTTTAGAATATATTTAGATTTACCAAAAAGCTGCCAATATAAGTTCAGAGACCTTACCCTTCTTGCAGCTTATGTGAACAGCCAATGTAACCAATGGTGGATTGGTCAAAACTAAGAAGTCAGAGTAGGTATATAATCCTATTATATTCTTTTTTGATTTCACCAATTTATCTACTAATACTCTTTGTTTCATGATCCAATTAAGGACACCATGTTGCACTGGGAAAACCTTAAATTTTGAGAGAGCTTTTGTATGGCCCAATGGAGGGTTTGAGTCAGAATTTAAAATTTTAATTTTTTGGAGTAAAACTATTGCTAAGATGCAAAGTATTATTGATTAGAAACTTGGAATATCCAGGTGTATTTCCTTACCTTAAATTCTAACTTTTTATACTTTGCACACATACTCTTACCTCCCATCTTCCTGTTGATCGATGTAAATTTGGGCTGAGTGGTTTTCTCTGAGATAAGGGCAGACGAGAATAAAAAAGATGTGGTTTCGTGTGTGAAGTCAATTGTGTGAGGACTGGTTTCTGAAGCCAATCGACTTTACTGAAATATCATATTAGTTTCTGTTTACTGATTGGGTCTTTGATAATATAGATAGCTTTTTGTTTTTTTTTTTCAAGTGAAACTAAAACTGGACTTACGGTTAGATGTTCTTGAGCTAATGACAAATCACTTTTGAGAGTCCACAGATCTGGACTTCTGATGTTTTACAGAGTCTGTAAAATTTCAGGAGCAGGGATTCTGGAACTCTCTCATATAGGACTAAGATCTCTTAGAATAATTCAGTAAGAGTTTTAGATGAGGCGACATGGACTAGGTACATTGTTATCATCCATGCTTCCTCCACTACAAAAATGTGTGCATATTATAGAACCATATGTATGATCTACCCATCTGCCCTGAGAACCCATCAAACAATTAGAGCTTACTTTTAGAAGTGATGACCACTAATATCCATTGAACATTTATTATGTCGTCTACTATCTTTTTTCTCTTTGTGTGGTGATACTGGCTTTGAACTCAGGGCCTTGTACTTGCTAGGAAGGCTTCCTACCACTGAACTCAGTCATTCCTCCAGCCCGTCTGCTATCTCATGGCTTTTCCTTTTCCTTGCACCAGGGTTAGGGCTTGAATTCAGGGCCTTACACTTTCACTTGATTTTTTGTGTGTGCAAGGTTGGTGTTCTACCACTTGAGCCATACTTCCACTTTGGGCTTTTTGCTGATTAATTGGAAATAAAAAGTCTTCCTTGGCTGACTTTGAACTGTGATACTCAGGTCTCAGCCTCCAGGTCAGCTAGGGTTACAGTTGTGAACCAGTAGGGCCCAGCTCTCTTTTGGCACATTTTGTTTTATGTAACCTTTTGTACCTTTTGTAGTGGGAACCATTGTCAATTAGACAAATTAAACAAAAAGTTTTTCTTCATTCATGATCATGTAGCTAGGAAATAGTGAAACCATTTGAACTTCAAATCCCATGTAATTTTTTTTTCTGATTACTTTGCCACACTGAGTTAGAATACACGGAGAGATGGTAAGTTCACATATACTTTTCCAGGCAATAATTCTCTATGCTCCCTTTACAAAAAAAAATCAAGTTCCAGAAGTAAATGGTCTATACCATTTATTGAGTTTTTCCTATAGAATGTACCCTAAACTTGACACTAAAAGGCAGGGAGAGATCATCCCTGCCTCCCCAAATCAACAAAAAGTACTGGAATGAAAAGAGCCTCGTAGACCTGAAATTTCATCCCAACTTACTCATGGGCTGGTTTGGCCATATCATGTAACCTCTTTGGGCAGCAAAGGGCTTATTTGTAAATTGAGCAGGTGGGATTAGATGAGCTCAAATACTCTTGCCAGTACTTTGATTCTGTGCTCCCAAGCTTTGTGTCAGATATGGCACAGAGTGAATGCCAGATGTCATCCTGCCCTCAAGGATCATGGAACAAAGCCTTCAAATGCATGAAACAATTAGGGAATCAGAGAGTGGAAAACAGTCTACCTTAGGCTATGAGCCATCAGTGGGCAAGTACCTACTTGAGCCTCTACATACTTAGCCATTCTAGAGATAAGTCATAAATTCTGCATTCTAGTAAGTATAAAAATTAGCTGGGAAAAAAAGACATAAGGGATTGGAGCAATGACTCCTAATAATGAGTAGGTAGTGCTGAATTGTATCCCTCAGTCATTTCGTGTTGGCGGTAAATTGGTAACACTTAATATTCACTGAGTTCTTAGGCAAATGTACACAATTTAAGTGGTACAAATGTAGAGTCTTTGTTGAGATAGAATCTCTGTAGAAAGTCTAGACTGACCTTAAACTGAGTTTGGGATTACAGGTGTGCATCACAATGTGTAGTCCAATATAAACATTTTATATACAAACATTCTATTTGTAAAATTCATATGTGTCTTGTACAGGTGACATGCAGAGTGGTGACAGTTACATAAGCCAGGTAATGAGTGTATTTCTTTTTGAACAGTGTCGCCCTCTTCCTCGTTTTCTCCCAGCTTTACAGTGCTGAATCCAAGGTCTCACATGAGGTGGTTTATCACTGAACTATCTCATCAGCCCTATTATAATATATTTAAAAGTAAAAGCAATCAATATAGACAATTCATAGTGAACAAAATGTAAAAAGTTAAGTAACTACTGGCTCATTATTACAGATCATTACAACAGATGTCTTTTTGTGTCAGGATCCAATATGTCTCACCACAGCAGGAGGTGCCAGGCAAGATACTCTATTGCTTTCATTGTCTAACTTAATCTTCATGATTACTTTTTTTTCACATCCCAGCCTTTTATTGCTATTATACGAACACTGCAATAAATAGCATCTTCTGACCTACATGTTGCATAGTCATGCAATTACTTCCCTGGAATAGAGTCTTAGAAAAACAATTGGTGTGTGGTGGGGGCAGGCAAATGGAGAGAGGAAAGGGAGGAGAATGCAGTCATAATATTCAGTATACATATGTGAAAATGATAAATTGAAGGGATGTCGGGAGGGTGATCGAAGGGGCGGCATTAAGACACGTTGTACTCACAAACTGATGTGTTGAATGGAAACTTCTTTGTGCAAATACATAAAGATAATAAAAAAGTGTGTCGGGGCTGGGAAGGTGGCTCAGTGGTAGAGCTCTTGCCTTGCATGCCTGAGGCCCTGGGTTCGATTCCTCAGCATCACATAAGCAAAAGGAAAAAAGCTGGAAGTGGCGCTGTGGCTCAAGTGGTAAAGCGCTAGCCTTGAGCTGAATTGCTGAGGGACAGAGCCCAGGCCCAGAGTTCAGGCCCCACGACCGGATCCTCCCCCAAAAAAGTGTGTCAATCAACACACCCAACACTTTAGAGTGATTGCCTCTACTAAATCTATTCTATTCCTACTGATATTTTATGGGTGATGAAACGGAAGTGGACAACGGGCTCAAATCCACTGTCAGATGATCTCTTATGAACACACACACACACACACACACACACACACACACAGAGTTCACTGCTTCAGAAGGCAGTGGTGTGTGTATGGGGGGGGGAGGGGCTAGCCCAGGGCAGCCCCTGCTTCTCCCCAGGGCCTTGGCACAGCTGTGCCCCCTTGCATCTGTTGCCTACTGGCTGGAACACTCAAGGGCTCCTTTCTCCCCAACCATAGAGGCTCAAACCACTACTGCGGGCCCCACCCACCAACTCCAGGGTGCTCTTCACATTCCCCGGAACACTCCATGGTTAGCTCATCCAGAAGTGGGATGCCAGGGTGCAGTTCATTCCAACTGTGCTTTCTGCCTAACCCCACAAAAAGAAGAGGCTCTCTGGTATTGACCCATCTCTCTCAGCAGGTGAAGCCATGTTGAATTCAGAACTTCTCTTAGACGTGTTTGTCATTTTAGGCTCCATCTGCAGCCCAGAGTTCTGTTTCCGGACAGGAAGTAACCACAAAGAGCAAGGGAGGTCTCGACTTTCAAATGACTACTTTGTCTTAGCAACTGTGGATCTGGCACATAGTTGCCTAAAATTGGAGGCAAGGATAGTGATCAGCTGGGGCTACTGGACACTTCATCTCAGCAGTGGTGTTTGGGCCAGCAATCTACTCTTGTGCCTTCTGAGACTAGCCATTTTGAACCCAATATGATTGGTTCTCTGTCAGGATAAAGACCAGAGATAACTAGGTGTCGAGTTAAAAATAGGAAAGACATACATATTAACTGTCAAATGAGAACTGACTTTGGAAGTTATCTGGTCCATTTCTCCATCTTATAGAAAAGGGATTAGAAGCCCAGAGAAATTATCTGACCTGAGGATAGATATATAATCACTCTGTGACAGATTTAGGACTGGAAATTGAGTGGATGACATAGTAAAGTTGTAACTTTAAATCAACCACAGAGTTATTTCAATGATGTCTAAAAAGAATTATTTTATAATTTTTTTTGTGCACGTGCCAGTACTGAGGCTTGAACTCAGGGTCTGGGTACTGTTTCTTAGCTTATTTTTTGCTCAAGGATGGTGCTCTACCACTTGAACCACACTTCTACCTCTGAATTTTTGAGATCAGAGTCTCATGGACTTTTCTTGAATGGTGATATATAACAAGGATACTATGGTACATTTATATTATGCAAATGCACACCCACAGACATATCCTTCATAATTGTCCAAATTCTTATGGAACTAACCTCAGTTCCCTGATTTCACTCTAATATTCGAGCCTGTATTTAAAGTGTTGCAGCTACATGAACTGCCACTCTGTTCACTTTTAAGGATTAGGTCAGTTGTTACTACTTCTAGGAAATATTTCCTTAATCTTTTAGGCAAAGAAGACATACCCATACATTACATATCCTTAGGCATTTCTCCAACATGACAGGTCTCTATTCTGTTTACTTATCGATATTAGCACAGGGCTTCTGGTGTCTCCATCATGGCTTTTCAGAGTGTAGTGTGGTACCTTGAAGCTGAACAGGGTAAAGCTGATCATGGGATCATTGTAAGGATGCCATTGTTCTAGGGCATGCTCTTGTAGGCTCTTAGGTTATGTGTGCATAGTGAGGCTGGGTCTCTTGAGCCCTGGGTATTGGAAGGAAATGATTGCAGAAGTCCTAAATACACATAGCCCTTGATACCTGTACAGCTTCCCCTTCAGTCTAGCAATTTTGCTGGAACTTCCCAGGATTTGGGACACCGTGGTGCAGTGCCTTAAGTGTTCATCTAAACTTGTGCTTGTAAGAGAAAACTTGATTGTTCAAAAAATGATTTCCAATTTTTTAAAAATAAAAAGTGCAATCATTATCCTGTGTGAGTTCCAAAGTCCCTTTTTATGCTGCTATCACTTCTCATCTATGTGATTTTTATGCTCTAACAACACAGTTGTCAGTCGGCAAGTATTTATTGAGAGCCCTGCAGGATGCAATATCTCACATAATATTTTTTATGCATATTATGCTTTTCTTAAGTATCCACCTGAAGTTATAACTCTGGCTCTGAATACAGTTTTAGAGAGAAAAATACTCACATGAAAGTGTTTTGAAGCTTATAATCCATCGATTGCCTATTATGAGGACAGGGACAGTGACAATTTATTGGCCTATTATGTGCCAGTCATGACACTCCGTAATTTACATACATTGTCTTAATTAATTTTCACATTCACTTCATGGGTTGATGTTGTGTTATCACACATTAGAGATCAGGAAGTAGGTTTAGAGGCTGACAGAATGTACAGCCACAAAGGATCAAGCCACTCACAGCTAAAACCCACCTTCTTTTCTGTATCTTATCCTTTTGTTGTATTAAACTACCCAACTCTTACTAAAGACAAACACTTGGAATGAATAAACTTTAAGTTAGAGGATAAATACCTCAGGGCTGAGACCGCATACAACTATAATGTGCCATTTGATGATTCCAATGCCTCTTTGTGTCCTTATTTTCCTGTATATGTGAAAAATAGGACTAACACTGGGATTCCTCTCTGGGCAGCTAGAAAGGATGTGAAGATTTCACATCCTATCTTTTCCCATCAGTCACTAAGAGCAATCTGCAGGACCTAACCCAGTCTCAAAAGCTATATGCTAACAATATTCATGATTCCAACCACAAACTTACTCTGTGTTTATGCGCCTGCTGTATAGTGCTCTTTTTTGTGAGCTATACTTTCTCTGTGTTTCTCTCAAAAGTCCTAAAGTAAAAAATATCATTATATGTAATATATAAGGTATAGCACGGTTATTTGTTCATGCACTCATTTGTTCTTTCAGTTTTGAGTTATTTTTTACATCAACAAATTATTTTATACTTCTTTTTTGTCTCCAAATTGTTTTACAAAGGGCTTTCAGCTTAACATGACCAAAGAGTGTCTGAAATATTCACACTGCCCACCTGAGAGGAGCTCTCAGGCAAGAACACACGCAGCTGACTGCAAGATGGATATCTATTCCTGTGATATTACTCCTGTGACCAAAGTCTAAGGGACTTCAAGAGCATGAGAAATTGTTGGTGTCTGGGAGGGAGATGCCAAGACCTTCGTGGAAGTCAGTGCCACGGAGGAATCAAGGCCAGTTCTCTCTGAGCTGGCCCTTTAGGGAGGAACAGGCAACAACTTTTAAAGGAGATAGATTTTGACTGAGAAGGGTTGGCCCTGAAAAGGCTCCCGGGTTTGGTGGTTACTGGGTAAAACATTTCCTGTCTTTTGAAATTGCTCCTTTCCTAGTCCTTTGGCTAGAGCAATAGAAGCTGTTGCTGAGGTCATTTTGATCTAAGCCCTTTGGTGTTTCTGGGTTGCTGGTTTGTTCATCTGGGACACATGGGCATAGAAAAAACCCAGGAAACTTACCACCCTACCATTTCTTGGGTTTTGAGGTTGCTAACAAGTCTGCCATTCTTCTAACTTCAGGGTCCTCTTGTCTTTATTTTATATACAATTCCAGGTTTTTTAGTTGTACTTAATAAGGGAGCAATAGATGTATCAATGTATGTGTACCTTACCTTCCTGGAAGAGTAAGTGTTATGTGAAAATATTTTTTTTAACTGTATTTTTTTGTCTTTTCTTTTTTGGTACTGGGGATCGAACCCAGGATGTTGCGCTTGCTAGGCAAGTGCTTTGCCACTGAGCTACATCCCAGACCAATATGAAAATATTTTAAATACAGTTTTTATATAAAACTCAATTTAGCAGGGTTCTGGTGGCTTGCGCCTGTAATCCTAGCTGTTCAGGATGTTGAGCTCCAGACAATAGCAGTTTGAAGTCAGCCAGGCCAGAAAAGTCTGTAAGACTCCAGCTCCAAAATAGCCAGCAACATGCCAGGTTGGAAGCATGGCTCAAGTGGTAGAACACTAGCCGAGGTAGCAAGATAGCAAGCGTGAGGCTCCAAATTCAAAACCTGTGCTAATCAATCCCCCTCCCCCCAGGCAAAAACAACAACAAAACCTCTCAACAAACCAGAGTGTCAATTTAACTTTTTGAGAATTTAATTACACAGTTAAAGCATTTTTACCAGAAAAAAAAGTTGTCTGTAGTTTTAGTCTTCATTATTCTTTGAGTTTCCAGTAAAAAAAAAAAAGTTACCATCTTTCACTCACATACACAAATTCAGGGTAATGTGATTTGTTCAATGTTGTAAACTGCTCCTCAGCTGCTTCCAACATCTGTTATAAAAACGATGATAATTTGTGGATCTTTCCAAGGCCTTGGATTAGAATATAAAGAGAAGGAAGAGAATAGACACCTGGCACTTCCTTATGGAAAAAGCATCATACTACACTGGAAGGAAGGGTTTGACAAGTTAATTTGTCATTTCTCTTACACCTAAGTACTTGTGCTGCTCAGCCTTTCTCCCTGTGGTTTAATGTCTCCAGGACAAAAATCCTCAGACTCTCCCAGCATTTTAATGCCGCTGCCTTCCATTCTGAGGACACAGGCAGGAGAGGGGACGGATTTCCCTGGGGCCTGACAAGTACTAGAAATGAAGGTGGATTTTAGGGTTGGGAGTTGTCATCTCTGGGCACCACAAGTGACAGAGATATTCACACTGTCTTCAGTAAGGGTGTACGTGTGTGTGTGTGTGTGTGCGTGTGTGTGTGTGTGTGTGTATGGTGGTTCAGAACAGAAACTCATATCTGAATGTAATATTGTTTTCTGCTAAGTGAATTACTTGGTGTGTGTGTGTGTGTTTGTGTGTGTATGTGTGTATGTGTGTGTGTGTGTGTGTATGTGTGTGTGCTTGCTGTACTGAGGCTTGAACTTGGCTAGGTACTGCCCTTAGCTTTTTATATTTTGCTTAAATCTGGAGCTCTACCACTTGCAACACAGCTTCTCATCTGGACTTTTCTTGTCTAGGCTGGCTTTGAACTTGGATCCTTGGATCTCAGTGTCCCGAGTAGCTCGGATTACAGGCTTGAGCCACTGGTGCCCAGCTCAGTGTATCTTTACAGGACCTTCTTTCTCATTTGTTTTCATGTAATCTGGCATAAGGCCATTGACAATGTAAATGAGGCAAGGCTAAACGTTTCCACATTCAACTGAGAGTTAATATGAAGTAAACACACATCAGGAGTGATGAGAGTTCTTTCTTTATAATTTACGACAGGATTTTAGTGGTGCTGCACCATCCTGTCTTTGTGTGGAGATCATGTGTGAGCACAGATGAATATTTTTCCTTCTGAGTGATTGGGGAAAGTGTTGGATGTTTTTTATGGTCAATTTCATTTTTTTCTAACTAGAGTCAAATGCTTGATATGATAATTAAAAATACATCAAGTCACCCAGAGAAGTAGCGATAGCAATTGTGTGTTTGGTTAGATGACAGGATAATTGCCAATCCTTATCTTCAATTTTCAGACTTAAATCGCTTTCCCATTTACTTTTAATTGGCTCTGGGCTTCCATACATCCTTAGCTTTGGGTTCATTTGTTGCAAATGTTTTATACAAGCTAAGTCCTTCTCCAATGGAAACAATAAACCGATGTATCTGATTTATCCGTGTTCTTATGGTTAATATTTTAAAATTATAAGCCAGACTCTCAGAGGTGAACTACAGGAGTGAACGTCTCTGCTTTCGGACGGCTTTGTCGATTCCTGGGGGCCAGGCTTCAGCTGTCAGGCCTTCGCTTATTGAAGCACGTTTTAAAAACCTCTTCCTCTCTTGACAAAGGAAGATTTTGTTTGCTCTGTTCTTAACTCCTGTTGATTTTTCACAGCTCCCATAGTGGCTAATTTTGGAAATTTAGATCTTGTCGTGATCTCTTCTATTGCCTGAATTGCCAATTAAAGCTAAAGTTACTGTGCTACCTTGGCTTAGGATGGTGATGGTGATACAGAGCTTGGTGTGGCCAGTTCACTGGCCATCTGACAGTGGTTATGACCTTTTAGAGATGCGGAGGGATCAGAGACATGGTATTCAAGCTATAAGCTCTTTCGGAAGAATATGCAGAGGTGCATGCAGCTGTGATAGTCTCATAGTTACCTCCAAGTTGTGCCTAACTTCCTTAGGCCCATTACCCAAAGTTAAGCCAATTGTGTTTAGACTATTCAGTGGCACAAGCATTTGTAGCAGCCATTATATGGTAATAATTTTGGTTTATTTATTTATTCATTCATTCATTTTTGTTTGGCTTGAACTCAGAGCCTGGGCGCTGTCCCTGAACTCTTATGCTCAAGGCTAGTGCTTGGAGTCACAGCACCACTTCTGGTTTTCTGGTGGTTAATTGGCAGTAAGAGTCTCAAAGACTTTCTCACCCAGGGTAGATTTGAACCACAATTCTCAGATCTCAGCCTCTTGAGTAGTTAGGATTACAGATGTGAGCTACCAACACCCAGCTTTGAATTACTTATAATTAGTGGTGTGGATGCTGTTTGGCAGTGGGTAGATATCAAGGTAAGGAAGTAATCATGAAGGTATTAATCATGAATCTAATTGGAAGCTTACAGCCCAAAAAACAGTGGAAAAAAGAATGCTACAAACCACTGAGCTTATAAAGGGAATGAAAGCCTCTTCCTCTGACTTCTAATGAATTGGAATTAAGGTATAATAAGGTTGATGAAACAAAGGAAAGGGATCTATGTAGAGCAGTTGTCTTTGAAAACCGGTGCTTTTAAAGGAGTCGAAGGATTTTGGTTTATTGCACACATAGCTGGGCTTCAGCTATGCAAAGCAGTGGAAAGAGATACTGTGGGTGATATGGAAAGAATTCCGAAGAGAGAGAGAGGAAGAAGGATGAGAAAAGAAGAAGAAAAAGATAGTGGGGGGGGGGAGAGAGAGAGACAGAGACAGAGAGACAGAGAGACAGAGAGAGAGAGAAAGAGAGAGAGAGACAGAGACAGAGAGAGAGAGAGAGAGAGAGAGAGAGAGAGGTGTTTTCATGTTGTACACTAAGGCATGCCAGTGAGAAATCCCTAGAGAATATTCAAGAAATAGGACAGCTACTATCAGATGTTAGATTGTTTGCTGTGCGGTGAGAAAATGTAACCCATTCCCCATGACCTACAAACCGTCAATAAAAATCCTGCTAACATGCCGTGCTTGTAAAAATGATTGCTTTTAGGGGAGAGGATAGGGCTGGGTGAAGAAGGTACAGGATTATGGAGAGCAGAGAATAAGAACTCAGTGAGGGCAGGAAATTGGAGCCATAGGTGAGAACGGAATAAGGTTACCTTGCAATTTTGCAGAAATCTCAAGGCAGACATTAGATTTTTTTCCCCTAGGCATAAAATGGGGGTTTGTAGTGAACAGATGTATATTTTAAGAAGCACACTGGCCCTGCTGACCTCTGAATAACGTTTGTGTGAGACATTTACCTTTCTAGAGCACTTTTCTGCTCATTTCCATTGTTTGTTCTCTGACTCTGGGCGCACCATTTCTGCGGCCTTGCAGGGCAGCCGGTGCTGGCCTGCTCTTAGTCTGGTGTGATGTCCATGCCTAGGGAAGGCCAGAGAGCATACGAGTGTGCTTTTAGTAAATGTGAGGGAGAGAAGACATTAATGCAACGCGGAGAATCCAATACTGATTTTGGTGAGGCCTGATGATTTGAGCAGCATTTGCAAAGCTTCATTACAAGGTTTCTAGGTAGCCATATCTAGTCTACGGGTATGACAGCTCTGCTTTTTTGTATGGTCCAAAAGGTCCTGTTATCATACGTTGGGGAGAGTGAGGGAAAGGAAGAGCGAGGGAAAGCTGATCAGTGGATGCAATTAGATGGGAAGAGGCGTTCCGGGTTGCTGTTGCAGAATAAGGTGACTATAGGGATATTTAAAATGTAATTATGGACTCTACAGTTGAGAAAGCTGAAATTATTTTGCATGCTTTTTTAAAAAAAAACCATAGTAAGATAATGAATGCTGGAAGAGAGAGGTAAGTTTAATCTGTTTTGGATATTGTACAAAGTATAAGTGGTTAAAATGTCACATGGTATCCCATTAACATGTGCAATTTTATGTAGTAGTTAGAATAAGTTTAAAGTTAGTTGTTATTGTTGGTGGTGGTGTTTTTAAAGAATGTCCTGGCCTGAGTTAGCCCCAGCAGCTAGGTAGGGCCCTGGAATTCAGGACGCGTAAAGCAGGACCTGTCAGAGGGTGGGATAGTAGCAGAAGGGCACAGGAGACCAGATGGGTTCCAATCATTCCTTTCTTCTTTCAGTCGCTGGCCCTGGGACAGATTTAGAATGCTGACTTGTGCTGTCTCAAGTGAAAATTCAGCATGCCTGTCCTCCCTTGCCTATGTAGTATGGCTTGTGCGTGTTTTGACTTTGCAGAGGAATTCCTTCCTGAGGAGATCTTTGGTGCTTGTTAAATAGATTCTGTGGGAGGGTGAATGAGGAGGAGAGTGACACAGAGCCACACACGTGGACAAAAAAATAATGGAGTGCTAGTTTTCAGAATCTGGAGGTAACTGATCTAATTTGGTTCCACTGCTGTGCTGTCTTCTCTTAAATACCTGTGGTGTTCTCCCTCCCTCCCCACAGGTGGGCGAGGGTCCGCCTGTGAGTGGGGACCACATGGAGACTGAAATGTGCCAGGAGTGCCAGCAGGCTGGAAGGGCTGTGGGGGGCGTGGGAGAGGGTAGATGGCATCCTGGGCTGGCCCCGCAGCGTGGGGGCATCCTAATGAGTGCACTTCATTTGCAGTGATTCATCCAACAAGTATTTACTGGGTTGGATAGTATGCCAGGTGCGGGGAATACAGAGATTAAAATGCACAAGCCCTGGAGGAGTGGAGCTCATAGCAATTTCGTTCCTGGCTGATGGTAGATTACAAGTTCTGGCAATAGCTTACAAGTTGTGGCGACGACGATGTCTGAGGTCCGGCATGACGTTGCCCCAGCAACCCGGACACTTCGTCCTTGGCTTTCTCCTGGGCTCCTTCTGACAGCCTGGACACTCATCTCTGCTATCCTTGGGACACAGCAGACATACTCTCACTTCAGTCTTCAGTATGGCTGCTCCCTCTGCCCTGGATGCCCTTCTGCATGACTTTCAATTTTTGTTCAGATGTCTCCTTATTCTCACCTATTAAAAGTGTCACTGGCCTTCTTCCCAGGACTACTGAACTCACCTGTCTCATGCTGCATTGTCTTCCAAAGGCATTCGGCATCTTCCACAGTGCCAAAAAATCGACTTGATTATTTATGTCTTATTATTTCTTATTTGCCATCACTTGTTAGAATGTGAGCTCCATGAGCATACAGATCACCGATGTACCCCCAAACATTTAGGCTATTATGGTAGCTCTATCCACTTGTGCCTGTAGAATGAATGAATGAATGAATAAGTGAATGAATGCATGGGCTTAAGCCTTTTCAGGGCTTTATTTGGACTGAGCTCTCCCTTTCCTGGCTTGACCATCACCCTTGGCCTTGCATCAGGAAGATCTATCAGGTCCTCTCAGTAAGCAATGTGGTCACATGAGGACTTTCCTTCCTGTGTTATGGCAGGAAGAGAGC
The DNA here is from genome assembly GCF_000151885.1 of Dipodomys ordii. NCBI lineage: Eukaryota > Metazoa > Chordata > Mammalia > Rodentia > Heteromyidae > Dipodomys > Dipodomys ordii. The sequence goes on along the minus strand of NW_012267243.1, from coordinate 8,987,046 downwards.
ACAGCCAAGTAGGAGAGGGGACACACAGCCCTGCGGGTACTTGTTTGCAGGAACTTGAGTATCTCAGCTTTGAAGACCTTAGCAAAGGAACTTCTTGAAGGAAGTCCCCATCTTTTGTTTAGGTATCCAACTGCACTCTTCTACGTATGATCTAAATCCCATCTATCTATTCATACCTACTTCTCCTTCAAGAGGTCTTAAACTCCATTTATCACCATCCTCCCTAGCCTGAGCTCCCTACTTGCAGTCTCTTCTGGTCTTTCTGAAAATGTCCAACAAATACCCACACATTCTACATGCCACCTAGGCTTTCTCCAGTCAGCTGTGATTCAGATTGCTCTGCCAACCATCCCTGACCTTGTTCTAACTACTTCTCTAGAGGTGTTTTTTTGGGGGTGGTTCTAGCTCCTGAGGCAAGATCACAGTCTACACGTAACCTTCTCTCAAACAGGTAATTCAGTGCTATAGGCAGGTGATAAATTTTACTGAGAAACTAATGTCGCCACAAGACCTAGAAAAGGGGAGCTTAGTACTGCAGCTCAGTGATCAGAGCTCCAGGTCTAGTGGCCATGCTTCCTCCTGGTGGGGAATGTCCTTCACGGGTCACCTCTCCTCTACCCCCTAGCCTGCACATTGTTTCAGGACCTGCTTACTGACAAGGTTTTCCTTGCATTCCTATCACCATCTGAAAGGTTCTTGCTTATTTATCCCTTGTTGGTTCCCATGTGGTTGCACATCTCCCCTGCCCTCTCCAAGACCCAGACATGTGCTTTTTTCTCTCTGCAACATAAAACCAAATGCAAGTTCCTCTGTTGACCATCATAGCTCCAGAGCCAGCAAGAATTGCCCCTGGTATATCACAGATGCTCAATAAACATCTGCAGAATGAGTACTCAAATTCCATCAGAAGGAATCTACTCTCGCGTATTTTCCAAATTTTCAAGAAAAGCCAGAACTCAATGTTGAAAGTAACATCTCCTAGTATTACTTTTTTGTTTTTAACTGTAAGATACACTGGACTCTGGTGGCTCACGCTTGTAATCCTAGCTACTCACGAAGCTGGGATCTGAGGATCATGGTTTAAAAATAGCCTGGACAAGAAAATCTGTGAGAAGCTTTTCTCCAATCAACTACTCAGAAACAGCTGGAAGCAATGCTATGACTCAAGTGGTAGAGTGTTAGCCTTGAGTATAAAGAGGCTGGAGGACAGTGCCCAGGCCCTAAGTTAGAGCTCCAGGGCCAGCACCCCCTAAAAAGAAAAAAAAACAAAACAAAAATCAAAAACAAAAAAACTTCACACATGTAAAACACTTGTTGTCAAAGTAATCATATCTGTAGGGTTGTCCTGCTAGCTTCCAGTTGGAGCTCATAACGCTATACTCATTGCAGAGACAATGTTAAATGGGAAGAGAGAGGCCAGGAACTTGGAGACAAGAGAGAGAGATGGAGAGATTACCTTTACTTAGTGGTCAGGGTCCCTCAAAGATATCTTTGGGGACTTGCCAAGATTTCAGGAGGTAAGGAGATCTCTAGGAAGACAGGTCAAAGGGGAATGGAGACTCTCAGGGCCTCCCTAAAGTTGGAAGTCTCAGAAAGGTTGGCATTCTAGAGATCATGTGGGGGCAGAATGTAGAAGGCAGCCACAAGGCTGCAAGGGCCTTGTCAGATTTTCAGTGCAGCATAAACATCCCCAGACAACCCTACTGGGCAGGGTGGACAGTAATGACCCAATCAGATTTTCCAGACTGGAGGAGGGGGAGGGACTCAGAGTCCGTCATAATGAAAGTGCATGAAGTTGTAATGCTTCCTGTATATTTAGGTTTGTGGGCTGCTATTTATTGTGTTACTTTCATGATTTAACATGATTTAACATTCTGTCTTAGCCAAAATGGAGCTGGTGGTTGTGGGGAGAAAGTATAACACCCAATGCCACCCAGCCTAGGGTCCCCTTAGACTCTCTTGGGTTTCTTCCAGCAGTAAGTGGGAGGTGTGATCTTGTCTTGGTCTAGAGCAAGATCCTGCTTGCTCATAGCCTCCCTCCTTAGGAATCTGCAGAGACTGCACTTGCCAGGCTCCAGTATCCAGGATGAAGTTTAGGTGTCAGAGGCATCTGTGGGCTGATGGGTCATGAGGTCCAAGCAAGCACATCCTTGGCTGTGTCTGGAAGGAACAGTACTCTCCTGCGAAGGGGAATTCCTAGGCTTTGTTAGCCCGGCCCTTGTTTTGGAGGAGGGAAGGGGAGAAACACAACAAAGCCCTGTGGGATACTTTTCATGATCCAAACACCTTTCTACTTCCCAGTCTTCCTCCCTGCTCCTTTCCCTGGCAAATGACCTGGAGAGAAGGAAACCAGATGGCTGAAGCTAGCAGACAGAATGGGACCTCTGAGCAGGGAGTTTCCATGGGTGGAAGGTGGAAGCTGTGAGTGAGTCGCTGCTCTGGGAAGGAAGCAGATTCTCTCCGGAGAGAGAGAGGGGGGCAGCTGCAGGGACACCTGCCATCAGATGCCCCGAAGGCCTCACCCACAGAGACTCTGAGGACCTCTGAGTAGAGGGTTACTGCAGGGTGGGATTGCTCCATGCTGGAATGCTGTCCTTTCACCAACGCTCGACATTCTCTGAGGATTGTTGAAAAAGAAAACATTGTCTGCTTGAGCAATGGATACAAAAGATACCCTCGGGCTGTTAGCGGCTGGTGCTTTCCTCCACATCTCATCCCTCTCACTCCACTTTCTCCTTTCAAGTGGAGAAAGAAGAGAGAGGGGGGAGGGAGGGAGAGAGAGAGAGAGAGAAGGGGGAAGGGAGAAGGGAGAAGGGAGGAGAGAGGTGAGAGGAGAGAGGAGAGGAGAGGAGAGGAGAGGAGAGAAAAAAGGCCCTTTTAATGAATGAAGGGCATCTTTGTAACTGCTTTAGAGGGACCTGAGGCCTAGTAATTCTAACCACTCCTCCTCCTCCTCCTCCTCCTCCTTCTCTTCCTCCTCTTCCACTGGGCCTGCAGTTTGAACTCAGGTCCTGAGCACTTTCCCTAAGCTTTTTTTGCTTCAGGCCAGTGCTCTACTACTTGAACTCCTGCTCCATTTCTGGCTTTCTGCTGGTTAATTGGAGATAAAAGTCCCACAGGCTTTCCTGCCTTGGCTGGCTTTAAACCCTCAGATCTCAGCCTCCTGTAGGCATAAGCCACCAAGGCCCGGCCCAACCACTATTTTTTGTTTTTTAATGTAAAGTATACTATATTTACCACTGGAAGTCATGCATAGCTGGGCCTTTCTGCACATTGTTCCAGGGAGCGAGACAGGGATTCGGGAGCCTTAGACGAATTTTCATCCTTCAGAAGCAGGAAGCAAGCATCACAATTTGGCCTGGAAAGGAGGTCATGTCTTTGGAGTGTGATGGTGTGAGCCTGGGACCTGTCAGACAGAGCTGTCCTGACCCTGACCCTGTGTACTTGGGAGGTGGGCGTAAAGAAAGAGAGAGGTAGGGGGAGGGAGAGGGAGAGAGAAAGAGGAGGAAAGGGAGGGTAGAGAGGGAGAGAAAGAATGAATTTCAAGAGAGAACCCAAAAAGTGCATGCCAACTTCACAAGAATCAGGCAGGAGCCCTTCAGCTCAGTGGTGGTGAAGCAGAAGGAGCCTGTGCTCTGTAACTTGCCATGGATACCCATATTCACCATGTTTGCATCACTTAGACCAAAATATCTGGCATATACACTTAGAGGAGGAGAGATTTATTTTAAAAGGCTTATGGTGACAGAGGTCTAGTCCGTGGTAGCTTGGCTCTTCTTGGGCAGAGCACATGGTGACAAGAGCCTGTGGAAGAGTCAGTGCACTTCATGGTAGACAGGAAGTAGACAGATTTCCCCTATCCCCAATGACCCTGCCCACCCCCACCCCATGACCCAGTTCCTGTAGCTAGGTTCTACCTCCTAAAGTTTCTAGAATCTTCTGAAGTAGTGTACCAGTTAGCACCACACGTTCTACAAATGAGCCTTCTGTAGAGAATATTTTATATTCAGACCATAACAATGCCAGACTGCCTAGCCAATGGGCAAAAGAAGATGTTGTAAGAGCCAGCTGGTAGCTACTCAGTGTTGGGCTGAGCTTGTGTAGGACAGCTCCAAGAAACTCCTAGAAATACTAGGGTGGAGTGCTTGGATTGGTGAGTTTTTGGGAACTTACATCAATAGGTTTATAACAGCCCTAAGAACAATGCCACCTTTCTTTTATATGCTGGGCTGGATTTTATAGAAAGCTTCATGTGCATGTTCTTATCTGCTCATTGTAACCCCCATAAGATAGAGCCAAGGATAATAATCCTCCTCAGTATCAAGAGGGATTGGATTTAGCTCCATCATCTCAGGTTGTTGGGAGTTTATCAAGAGCTATTTCTTACGCAGTACACTTCAAAGGCTGTGAAGCCAAGATAAAGGGATGGCCCGGGGTCTCTTTCTACAACCACAGGTCTGAACAGGAAATAAGACAGAAAAGATGGGGAAGAAATTATATCTTTATTACGGTGAGATACTAACTGAGCACTGACTTGGGTAGACTTGTCTATCTGACATAGCCTGAAGGGACATTTTTCCAGGTATGATTTAACTAGGTACCTAAATAGGTATAAGGGGACAACACCAATAGCAATGCTCTAGCAAGAGACAGCCGGAAGAAGAGTCTGTGTGACTCTGTTACCGGCCAAGTGAATGAGAGGTTGTATTGGTCAGCTTTTCACTACCATAACAAAATACCCGAGACACAATAACATAAAGGAAAGAGGTTTACTTAGCCCACTGTTTTGGAGGTGGAAAATCCAATGGCACTACAGAGGTGCTGACAAGGGCTTCCCCCTCACTTACATCTCCTCATGACCTGTTCTTCATCGTATGGACAGGAAATCAAAGAGATTGCATCCACAGTCACTTTTGAAGGGTACTTCCAACTGATCTAAGAAGTCATCTGTTCAGCCTCACCTCTCTTAAGACCCACCACGTAACAAAAAGACCCAAGTTCCTAACACAAGGACCTAACACAAACAATGGCAAGGGTGGAGAGGATCAAGAGTGTCACATTCATGGGTATTCCCCCACGTGGAGAAAACATAAAAGCTTGGGAAAACCTGATCCTGTTGCCTTGACGTACAGCCTCTATTGAGGGCAAGCTTTCTTTTACATTCACAGATATTCCTCAGTTTTCTTGCCTGCCACGTCTGTTTCAGTCAAGATTCCCCAGTGCTATAGAACCAATGGGATGGATGTAATATGTACAGTGTTTTCCCTTTATCTTCTGCTTTCTTTCCATGGTTCTAGTTATTATAGCCACTGGCAGTCTGGAAATTTTAAATGGAAAATCCCAGAAATAAACAATGTATACATTTTATTTTTTTCCATAAATTTCCCATGGCTTTTTATTTATAACACACTGCTAGACTTGTCCTATTATTAATTATTGTTAATCTCTTACTGTGCTTAACTTATAAATTAAGCTTCATCATGGATATTTACAGACAGGAAAACCATAGAATATATGAGCATACACAGATATATACAATAAGCATACATATATATATATATATATATATATATATGTTTCAATACTATGAGGTTTTAGGCTTTAATTGGGGGTCTTGGAACTACTATATGTAGGTGTGTGTGTGTGTGTGTGTGTGTGTGTGTGATGAAAATGGTCATGAAGGGACTCATTTGAAAGGGGTAGAACTTGGAGTCATTCTGGCTGGCTTTAAGGAAGTCATCGTGAGTTTATCTGTCCATTTTGAACATTTCTGTTTCTCCCCAGTGTTGGATGGGGGTTGGTGGAGGGCAGAGTGGGAACTTTCATATTGGTGTGTCCACAGCCTTAACGTAGTGTTTTGCCCGATGGGGGCACTGGTTATGTGTCAGGACAATGAGGTGATAGCTAGAGGCAAATCTGGGAACATAAACATCCGAAGAGAGGGTTTTGCTACTGTGTGGAGAGCTGCCTGCGATCAGAAGTGGGGCTCTCTCTGTAAAGTATATGCGAGAGGCTGGAGAGCTGCTTGGGACAGCCATGAGTGCTCACCTCACCAGGGCTGCTGGAGACACAGTGGGGCCTCATCTGTTACTCAGAGCCTGAGAGGTCCTGCTACTTTTCCTGGGATAGGAAGCTCTCTTCAGCTGAGGACATGTGTGGTCCAGGATTCCTGCTGAGGGGAGCTCCTTGGCCTTGAACTCACTGCCTCGTAAGACCTTCACAAGAACCATAAAGCATAAGACAGCATCACTGGTGGTAGGATTCTGGGCACAGGGACATTTGTTTGGGTGAAATATTCTTTTCTTCAGTTGACTTTTCCGAGAAAGTAGTGAGAGTCTAGACTCTCACTTTTGTTGTCTGTGACCAATAGGGGCTCAGTCCAAAGGGAGTCAGGTAGGTAACCAAGCAGGTCTGATCCATCCAATACTGCTTGCTTTCTTGAATGCCACATGGCATCACTGTGGACGATGCTTCATTAATCCCAGGATGTCTTTTCAGGTCTGGACTACCCTTGCTGGGCTTAGGGGACACTAGCCTTGGATTCCAAGGTTACAACTGTCTACAATCATGCGTCCATCTCAAGCATTGTGCCCAAAGCCCGGCTGTCGCTTTTAGTGGCTTTTAGAGGCTCTTGCTGCCCCCAGACATGTGCTGTACCAGAATGGCCTAGTCCTGCACATCTCAGACCCCAGTCAGTATCCTAGGTCCCCAAAGACACTGTCCATTTTGTCTTTAGTGCCTTTGTCTTATTTCCTGGCAACAGAATATGGCCAAGGTTATTCCTGTTTTCCTAATGTTAAATTATGGAGGAAAATGACTACGAATCTAGGTTCCTTCCTCCCTCAATGAGTCTGAGTTCCTTGTACACTATTGTTCTAGCTCCTCTTTCCTAAATATAAGCTCCACAAGTCAGAGACTATGTCAGGCTCCAAAAAGTTCAATGACTTCATTCCTCAAAGAAGAGGTCAGCAGCAATCTCCTGCTTGGATCCAGTGAGCTGGATGGTTGGCTGATGAGTTCTGGATCTGTCCACCTAGGTGAGTGCTTTGGGGCGGGGGATGGGGGTAGGGAGGAGAAAGGTAGGCGTGGTGCATTGGTACATGGAGACTTCCTTTGGACCCAGCGCTGTTCTGATGGTCTGCATCTCTGTACTACAGCAGTAGAGTTGGAGGAATGCCAAGTGTCACCTTCCTGGGCATTGATGAAGTACTTATCTCACCTCATTGAATCATCAGTTCAAAAAGTAAGAAATAATTCTAAATCTCAGAGCTGAGGACTTGACCCAAATAATGATGATCAGTATGTAATTGAGGTATTCTACCTTCAAAATGCATCACACAGCTTATCCGGTTCAGGCTACCATCATTGCTCATCTGCACCATTGCAATAACCTCTCAACCCATTTCTCTGCTTCCACACTTTCTCTTCTGGAGTTTAGTCTTCACACAGCAGTCTGAGCTGCTTGCTCAAAGCTTTTGAATGCCTTCCAACAGCACCTTAGAATCTCACCCACTCTCAGCTCTGTGGATGAGGCTCTCTACCATGTGGACCCGGCATACCTCTCCCTTGTCACCCTGTCCCTCGCCAGCCACTCCAGCCAAATGAGCACTCTCTTAATCTTCCTTGAATTACCCAAGCCTGTTTCTTTCTCAGGACCTTTGCAGAAGCTTTCCTTTCATCCTCCATTCCTCCATAGAGCTCACTTCCTGAATTCATTCAAGTCTTTGCCCCAAAGTCATGTTTCTTTTTCTTTCTTCCTTTTTTGTTTTTATGCTAGTACTGGGGCTTGAACTCAGGACCTAGGCACTATCCTTTAGGTATTATGAGTGCTAGTACTCTAGCACTTGAGCCAAAGCTCCACTTCCAGTTTTTTGTTTTGCTGGTTTTAATTGGAGATAAATGTTAGGAAAATGGAAGAGAAAGGAAGGAAACAGGTCAGACTCGATCTTCTACAGGAGATGATTGTTTATTCAGAGATAGCAGCAAGGGACACAGCCTTCCTGAGGGTTTGGAGACTGTGCAGAGATCTGGGACAGGAGCTGGGTTTTCTGAGGTCTGAGCAAGGATCGGAGAGGTTAGTGAAAAAGCCATGAGATCTAGGGAGGTGGGAGGCTTTTCATTTGGGCCCATGATGGAATGTTTACGCCATGCTGCCCTGCCAACACCAGGCAGTGTGTACTTATCTTTGGTGGCTTGCCTGGTATCTGTGTGCACCTGCGAAAATAGGGAGTAGGGTCAGTCCTTCACATTCCATCTTTGGATACCTAGAAAGAATGGGCTGCGAGGGGAGAGGCAAATCCATGAATGTCTCATGGACTTTCCTGCCTGGGCTGGCTTTGAACTGCGATGTTCAGATCTCAGCCTCCTGAGTAGCTTGGGATTACAGGTATGAATCACCACACCCAGCAGTCACTTCGCCAGAGAAGATTTTAGAAAAAGACACTGTCTGGCTTTCCCACCCCTATCATACTCTATCCCTGGTCACTCTATTTTTCTTTCATACCTTTTTGAACTGCCTTTGTATGTGTTTTCTTAGCCTCACATTTGATATTCTTTGTGAGCAGGGCTATGACAGCTTTTCTGGGGTGAAATCCACCAGACTTAGAACAGTGCTTGGCATGAAGCTTTTAAGAATGCATTCTGCATGAATGAATAGATGAATAGATGAACGAATGAGGCTGTGTCTTTAATTTATGGAATACAGGAAGTGAAATGGCTCTCTGAGTTGTGAAGTTAGGAATTTCCCTATTACAAGACATTTATTGGCTACCATCGAAGTTTCTAGAAGTGTCTGTAGGCATAAGCATGTAAACACACACACACACACACACACACACACACACACATTATAACCACATATACCACTGTAGTAGCAGTGGTGACATTAAATGGTATTATTGCTATTCTTGATTGCTATTCAAAACTGTGGTCTGTGCCTATTCTCAACCAGAATCTTCTCTACCTTTGAGTGTTCCTTCTGCTTCTAGAGGAGCTATGCCATTTGATTGCTTGCTTGTTACCACTCACTGCTCATGTAGATTCTTTAGGAGTTTTTCTTTGAGAAACGGTCTGGCTCTAACCTTTTAGATTTGAAAATAGGAACAGTTAACCGTCCGAATTAAGGTTTGGCCAGGTAGTTGTTGCATGTGACACTGACGCAGGATAGACAAGGGGGAAATGAGGTCTGGTTGGCTTACTACAATGACAGGAGCTTTTCATTCCCTCAGGATTAAGGGACCAAAGTCATTTAGGGTAAAATGAGTCAGGATAACTTAAGGGAACTGAGGTGTAGTGAAGGCAACTCAGAAATGTGGTATCTAGACACACAGAAGTGCCATCTTGGCTTCAAAGATGGATAACAAGATGCGTTCCTTCCTGAGGGATGCCTTCCTCACCCCCAGAATTAACACTGGTCTGACAGAATGTGTGCCTTCCCAAGAAATGCTTCCCCAATGCTTAAGCGCCTTCCTTGAATCAAGATGAGGATCTGTTTTATGGCAGGATGCATTCCTACCTGGAAGAAATGCCCCAAACATCCGGAAACTCAGAAAGTAGCACCCAGAGTAATTAGAGCAAAGATAAAACACGCATCTTTGCATGACTTTCAAGCCAGATTCCCTGCCTTTATCCTATAAATACCTCTAGCAGCCAAAGAGCTGGGATTCTCTCTCTTTCTCCCTCTCCCTCTCCCTCCCTCCCCCCCACTCTCTCTCTTTTTATCTTTCTCTCCTCCTACCCCATGAGAGCACCCACACTCTGTTAGAGTATGCCCTTGCCCTTCTGCTTGTCTGGATGCTTGTCAGTTGGCCTGCTTGCTTACTCAATAAAGCTCCAGCAAGTTTTCTTACCATTGTGACTTGTCCAGAAATTCTTATTCTGTGATTAAATGTAGGAACTCTTCACCTACGTGAGGAGTTCCTACATTTACAGGGAAACTTCACTAACCCTCACCTGCACCTGTGACAACACCAGCTGCTCATTGCACTCAGCTGGTTCTGACAACAGGCTGGGAGACCTTACGCTTCCCTCCCATGTCTGCTTTCTTAATGTTGTTTACCACGTTTTTTCCTCCACAGTAATAACTGGGCCTCCTTACAGTGTGATGGTCTGAGGGTAGTTGTACTTTTTATATAGTAATTTATTTCAAAGAGAAAGTGGCAGTCCAAACAGAGTTCTAGGCTTGACTCAACTATTTCTTTGTGAAACTGGGCAAATTATTTCAATTCTCTAATCTTAATCTTCTCTGTGAAGATTGCCATTAATCTTCTCTCATCTTCTGTAAGATGAGAATAGAAATACACATCTTTGAATGTTACTTTAGGAGTTTGAAGTGTTTAAAGAATGGAACACTACTAGAACCTCTTGCCTGCGAGTTTGCGATGGATCGGAAGTGCATCACTTTGTTTTCATTTTCTTTCCACTTGCCAGAACTGGTGATAGAAGATGGATCTGTGACCAGAAATATGATTTGGGCATATCCAAGGACAATTTCTATTTCAAAGCTTCATAGTATTCTTTGTATTGTTTAGGGTGGAGCTCAAAGAAGAATCACATGAAAGTGTACTTTATAATTATTGAAGGCAAAATCCAGGGAGAAAATGTGAGATAAAGGGATCTAAAAGCACTTTGCAGATGCAGGTACAAAAATGTCCATTTTCTGGATCTGGAACTCTGAGAGAATAGATAATAGCAGAAAGACCACAGTGAGAGGCTGGGATCCAGGTACAAGGCAGCCCTAGAATAAGCTCTAGAAGATGAAGATGGTCAGATCCTCTTTTGGCTTTATATGTGATATTAAACTTCAGCCTTTTTCCTTTTCTAGACCGGAAGCTATCAAACCTGCAGAAAAAGCTCTGTACTGGTGCCAAGGGAAAGCCTAAGGTGAAGGGGGTAAACTTAACCCTAAGAAAACTGAAAGGAGGGGAAGAAATGGATAGACATTTGAAGAACATCAGAACCCATCTTAGACATTCTGGAAGAAGCGCTAGACTTCTCTTAACTCAGAATATGAGATTGGGGATCACACTATTTTATTGGTTGACCTCAGGGAGGCTAGAATTGCAGAAATTCTGTATAGGTATGGAAAGAAGTTGTTCTCTTGCCAACTTACCTTCAATGGTGACTTCTGCTCTTATTATTCAGAGATCAAGGGAAATGAAGCTTAGCAGGATAGTTAGTATTCAGATCCAGGTTTGTCTAGTCTTTAGGGCTTCCCTTTTTCCACTATACCACATATTTCTTTCAGGTCCAATGTACTTGCTTGCGCCTTTATTTAGAGAATTAAAGTCAACTGAGAGAGCTGGTGGTAGAGTAAATGCAGCCAAGTTAAATGGTGACATGCCTCAGGTCAGTCCAAGGCAAAGTAGGGTCACTTTCACGGCTGGATGGGGATTGCCCAAGGGTACTTTTCCTTGATTATTTTGGGGTCAAGTCTCTAGGCATTAGCAGGCTGGAAACTCTCCCTCTGTTCCAGCTCTTTCAAAAATCTTGTTTATATGCTAATTATACTCCACCCTCAGCAGAGGTTCTATCATCTCTCAAGTAAATAGTGACCATAATGAGGGAAGAAAGCAGAAATGCAAATGAAGGGAAGCAGCCTCGGAGTGAGCAGGAGTCAGCTAAGCGGAAACATCAATTCTTGCTCAGAGCCACGCTGTTTCATATCTAAGCTCACACCTGTATTTTTTATTTGCTCTGGCAGAAGCAGCTCTCTTGGCATTAATAAATGATGCTATTAATGTTTTAGCAGGTGTACCAGTCATGGTCACTTTGAAATCTGCCATCGGTCAATGGAAGACTCTTAAACTTACTGATACAAATACTGAGTTCGAGTCAGGTTACCATCTTTCTTTACCAAGGAACTGAGGATTTTTTTTTTCTTTTGAGACTGTTGATGACCAACAGCCCTCTTCTCTTTGCTAACACATACTTGTCTAATGTCCCCCAAGAGGTATTAACCCTTTTTTCTTAATTGAGATGTGTCTTCTCAAAACCTCCACTTCCTCTGCCCTCTACATCAATAAGGCTGGTGGTTCTTTCACATTTTAATCAGAAGGAAGATCCCTACTCTTCAGCCTCCCACCCCTGCCTTCATACCAATACTTATCCACCTCGGGTAGGTCTGTGTCCCCATCATCTACTAATCCCTTACGAAAAACAGGAGAGGGTCATCCGGAACATTTCCCCTCTCCTTGTTCAGTTACCACCAAATGTGCTTAGCTTTTGCCTCCCACACAGTTCTTAACTTTATGCTTACCTTTCTTAGCCCTACAGCGCCCCTGCCCCTTTGGAACGCCATTACTTCTCTTCTAACCACAATAAAGCTCCATTTTCTCCCTCTGCTGACCTTTTTCAACTCTCCCAACACATAGACAGTAGAGTGTTTGCCTGTCAGTGTCAAGTTTGACAGAGATATGTCATGTCCATTCATGGCTTCTAAGTTTTATTTACAGGATGCATTGAATGCTCATGTCAATGGCATGTTTTCAAGAGGCGAAACCTTTGTTCAATGGCTTGCATGTTTGTTTCCCAGAATTTGTGTCATGGAAACTTACTCCTTAAGTTTATATGTCAGTGGTGCTTGGATGTGGGACCTTTAAGAGATGATTAGGACGTGCGGGCTGTGCCTTCATGGGCTGCTGAAGCCAGTCACGGATTATTGAATAATGGGTTATCCTGGGATAATCAATCCTTGCCCTAAGAGTGAGCTCCCTCTGGCTTGTTTGCTCTCTGCCTCTTTCCATGTTATAAGACAGCTAGAAAGCCCTGACCAGATGCTAAACAGATGTTGTCTCCGCACTCTTGGACTTCTCAGCCTCCACAGAACCACAACCTAAATAAACTTCTATTCTTTGTAAACCACCCAGACTGTGGTATTCAGTAAATAACATGCAGTGAATGAAGACAACCTGCTCGCGTCTCCAGGTTTATCTTCTGGCGACCTTCCTCAGTTTGTTCTTCAGCAATAAAGTGGCTCATTTGAGTCCTGTATATACCGCATTATTTCCCAAATGCAAGTACACATGTACAAACGTATATAGTGCCTTGTCTATGTAATTGCCGGAGGTAGATGTCATTTCTTAATTTTATCATAATTCCCTGTTATTGAAAACAAACAATTATTCATATCTTGGTTGGCAGCTACTAGGACACACTAAGGATTCCTTAATGTTTGACGAATGAGAAAAGGATGTATAAATATATCTTCTAGAGGGTTCAGTCTCCCAAATTTGTCTATAGTTTGGGCCACTCTGTAGTTTGAACTCAGAGCTTGAAGAGTAACCTAAGCATTGTGTCTATAGACAGCTCTGAGATCACCTTGACACAATTCCTATGTTTCTCATCTTCTTCTAATTTTCAAAATGTTTTCTTCTTCTCAGAGTATAGGAACATTTTTTCATGAGTCTGCATGGAGGAAACAATGTAAGTGTACAATTCTGGAGTTATTTGTATAAAAGTAGAATGTGCATTAATAAATGTTGTGTTTATTTTCTGGCTGTCATGGTGAATGTTGTTTTTGAATTCCCTACCTCCACCCCTCTCCTCCCACCCTCCTGCCTTGGAACATCTGGATGAGCTGCATTAAGATGGGCGTCCAATCCCGTTCAGAGATGTTGCTCTCTCAGTGGCTGGTACCTCCCTTTACAACCCATCTCCCAGATGAGGACCTTGTCTACTTTCTGAATAGTTGTAAAAAAAAATTCAGAGCAAGGTTAAGTCCTGGGCAAGCTAATACAGGTGGACTCAGATGCATTGTCTCCTGCCCCCTGCTTTCCCACAGCACAGAAACAGGAGGAAACTTCAGTGAGTTACTGGCAACATTTCAGGTTAGGGAAAAGAAAATGTATAATATGGGCAGAGCTATGTTCTAAGGTAATTGCTTACTTGGCCTATTTATCAGGACAAGGAAACATTGTCATTGAGCAATACGTTTTAAGGTACTTCAGACTTCCTGCATATTCTTTAGCTTTTTTTCAGGAATGTAGGCTTTACAAACCAAATGGAGAGGGAGGGGGTAATGGTGAAAAACATTCAGTTTGTTGTGGTTGTTTATTACCCAGGAGGCTGATCTTGAAGTTAAGAAGTAATTTGAAACTAGGGAGCCTCCGAGGACAAGAGCAATAGAGACTCTTGCTACACAGTGACCTACGCTAGTCTTCTCCTTCATTTGCGGCACACACATAAATCATGACTACCTCTTTCCAGGTCAAGGAAGGCCTGCGAGTCATTCACAGAAGTTTCCACATGTGCCTTGTCAGACAGCCCGGCTGTGACCGTGAGCCATCCAATTCCTTCTACTTTTGAGGCAATAAAATGGAAAAAAATCTCAAGAATGTACTGCCATTTATTCCAGGTCTTCTGGGCTAGGTTTCCCTTAGCTGCTGGTACTAAATAAAAGATTCAGAAGTACACTAATGGAGGCCTCTTAGGTAGATGAATATTGTTGCAGCTTAGTACTATATCCTTCAGGGTGCGGGCAGTAGGGGATGGAACAGAGATTGGAGGGACATGCTCTTTTCCCCTTCTTTCTTCATCCAGTCTTCTCATGAAATACCTGAAGTCTCAAAGCTGCAAACATGATAGTATATTTTTATCTAAGGAAACAATTCTGCTTTTGATTTTAGGAACATATGGTTCTACAAACAGGATAGCCTTGTTAAAAATGTTCAAAATATGGATGAGTCATAGACTATAACCCACCATATGGCTCTCTTAAGAGATCTATAGTTCCTACACTCAACTCTAACCCCTAGCTTCATCTATGAGGCAGCCATAAAGTTCAATATTTTAGCCAGAAACTATATATAAAGAAAGCTTCAGATTATTTTCGTTTATATATACAGGTATAGGAATTCTGAATAAGTTACTAGCAGAGATACTGGACAGAGATACAAGTTGATAATTATTTGTACAGTCTTAAAAGAGAGGCGGGAAAGGAAAAGGTGAGTAGAAGGGCATAAAAGACAAGCTATTCACTCCATTATTTGAATCAAGGAACACCCTGGTGAAATGAAAGCAAAGGACTTTGCACCCACGTTATCAAAATGATAGGACTTGTTGTATAAGAGAATGAGTTTGAAAGCCAAATCTTGGCATTCCTATCATCTTGTTTCAAAATGAAAGCTGGATAAAATAGTTGAGTGTAAAGGTGAATCAAGGGTATTTAAGAGATAATACATTGCATGTTCAGTTAGCAAGAAACTTGTTTAACCACTCATTTGCAGTGGGATCTCAGAGAAGTCACTTGACCGTGAAATGATGTTATAGGTCTAGACCAGCTGCTCTCAAAGTTCAATGTGCTGGTGAATCACCTACGATTTTATTGACATGTGGACTCTTACTCAGTACTTCTGAAATGGCCTGACACTTGCATTTCTCTTCAGGGTTTTTGATGATTTTATGGCTGCTGCTCTGTAGATCTCCCTGTGAATGGTAAGGATCAAGATGACTTCTCATCTTCCAGTTCAGCTTGTAGATGGTGTTATCATATACTCTTTTACAGGCCAGTTCAAAACGTGTGTTATAGGGATGAAGGTAAAGCAATGACAAGAACTGTTTAAATAAATTTTTTTAAAAATTAAGAGAGATGAGCAAAAAGACGGATCTAGTGGTAACATTTGATTCAGCGACTCACAGTGAGTCAAAGAGGTAATACCCAGTCAAAGTCAGAGAGTGAATCTCAGTCCACAGGATGCAACCAGGGAGAAGGAAGTGAAAGGAGAATGATAACTAGGAATTCTATAACATGGCATGCTTTATATTGCTTTATATCGACAGCTATATCAGAAATATAGATAGATGATAGACATTGTAGTGCATTCAGGAAAGCCACTCATATTTGACTGACAGACATCTTTTGTTGAAGGCTAGGTTCCAGGAGAAGAGAATCTATAACATAAGCCTGTGTTTGTCTGAAAACCAAGGAGGGGAAGGAAATGGAGGGCCATACCCGGTAAGATGGTGGCTCAAAAAAATGCTTCCCACTTATTCAGTGGGACAATGACTTCCGTATTATAGCAATGGCCACTTAGTAAGTCATTTGACGTTAAAGAAAATTTCTGTGAGACAGGAAGGATTATCTGAAATAAAAAAGAAGGAAATCAAGTTTAGGAAGATAGATATCACTTAGCCAGTTAGCAATGGAGATGAGAATGGTTTTCTTCCTTCTCCATCAGTGGACTTCCCTCTAGCGTTCTATATCTAGCACTACATTTGTTTAAGTGTGTTGAATTTGGCCTTTCTCTCACGGTTTTCATATCTTTTATGGTTATACAATTATCAGATGCTTTGTCTCATTATTTGATAGCAGGATGTTTTAGAAAATAAATGGTAGGAGTGGCAGTTATCATTGGATGTCAGTCCTAAAGTATCCTTTCTTCTTTGATGATGGCGTTTTAAAATTTAATTTTACTTTATTGTACAGGTGATGTACAGAGGGGTTACAGTTACATAAATAAGGTAATCAGTACATTTTTTTTGTTGAACATTGTTACCCCCTCCCTTGTTTTTCTCCCACTTTTCATCCCCTTGGGCTCCCCCAAGTTATAAAGTTCATTTCCCACATAGTGTCTTGGGAGTATCACTGTTGCATTGGTTCACCCTTTGTCCTTTGTCTCACTACTTTATTATTCCCTTCCCCTTCCCCAAATCTGATAAATGTATATATAAGACATAGGGTATCCAAATAAAAACCAATGATAACAGGGGACAAAACAAGAAAAAAATGAAAGAAAAAAGAAATTACTTCACACAGTATATAAAACAACAACAAAAACCCCTCTTGTTTCCATATCTTGGAGTTCATTTAGATTAACATCATTTTATATGGTCGTGTGTACATAGCTATTGAGCTATTGTAATCCTCTGCTAGGACTGTCTTAAGTGTGCAAATTATTATAAATTATTGCAAATTATTATTTCCCTTATTACAAATAAGGGAAACCATGGACCCTATGTTTCTTTGGGTCTGGCTTACTTCACTTCATACAATTTTTTATTTCCAAGTCTTTCCATTTCCTTGCAAATGGGATGATGTTATTCTTTTTGATGGATACATAGAATTCCATTGTGTATCTATACCACATTTTCTGGATCCATTCATTTACTGAGGGACATCTGGGTTGGCTCCATATCTTAGCTATGATGAATAATGCTTCAATGAACATAGCTGTGCTGGCAGCTTCAGTATGGCCTTGTTTGTGATCATTTGGGTAAATGCCCAGGAGTGGGATTGCTGGGCCATAGGGGAGCTCTATGTGTAGTCTTTTGAGGAATCCAGAAACACAACATATCAAAGAAAGGCTGGATAAATGGGATTACATTAAGTTGCAGGGCTTCTGCATGGCAAAGGGCACAGCTAGCAAGATAAATAGAAATCCCACAGATATTGGGAAAAGATCTTCACTAACCCTTCAAGAGGCAAGGGCCTTATATCAGAAATATACCTAGAACTCAAAAAATTAAACCCCCAATAACAAACCCTAAAAGAAACAACCACCCCATTAATAAGTGGGCTAAAGAATTAAAAAGAGACTTCTTTGGAAAGGAAATAATAATAGCCAACCGACACGTGAAGAAATGTTCAACATCTCCGGCCATAAAAGAAATGCAAATCAAAACCACATTAAGGTTCCAACCCACCTCAGTTAGAATGGCCATTATCGAGAAAACAAATAATAGTAGATGCTGGAGAGGATGTGGCCAAAAGGAATCACTACTGCATTGTTGGGGGAATGTAAACTGGTTCAACCACTCTGGAGAGCTGTATGGAGGTTCCTCAAAAGATTAAACATAGAGCTCCTCTATGATAACAGATCTTATTCATCTACCTGTTCTGCAGTGGCTGAAACCTTTTGTAGCCCTAGGGACACTGAATCTTGAATGGACTAAGCTAATCCAATTTACCACTTGATTGCTGTGGTGAAAGTTTGTGATGAAATTGAGGCTCAAGAGACATGTGAGGAAGTTGACTTTTCACTGAGTAAGAGATACTTTATAGAAATTAAACCTCTTCTACCTTTAGATTTTGTTCTCTGCAAGTGATCTGAGGTCTGGAACTGGGACAGCATCTTGGAATTCGACACAAAGAAGGTAGTATAGAGGAAAAAGGGAAAGAATCATAGTTCTTTGATAATGTCATTGAGGCCTTGATTCAAACATACTCTTCTATCAGACTTTTACTTTCCTCCTCCTCTTCTCCTTCTCCCTCTGCCCCCTCCTCCTTCTCCTCCCCCTCCTCCGCTTCTTCTGCTTCTTCTTCTTTTCTAAATTTGTACCCAGAAGCATCTCAGTAAATGTAGTGTGACTAGTGTGACTGAGATTTACCGTGTTATAGCAAATCTGGTATCAGACAACCAAAGTTAGAATCTCAACTGTATTACCAAATGGTTATGTGACCTTGGAAAAATTATTTTCTCTCAGAGCTTAATTACTTACAGAAGTACAGATGGTAAAATACATATTTTACAAAATAGAAGTTCTAACATAATGTATGAAAAATACCCAAAAATTGTTATTATTCATATTTCTTAATATTATGCAATAATAATAATAGTACCACAATCAGGCTTTATGATGAGCAATCTTCAGTAGGAATGCTGTAAAGGTATCTATATTTTTAGGAAAATCAGTGCATCTTGGAACAACTGTACCTCTCCTTTTTCCTAAGGGCACAAATAGAAAAGCCATTCTGGTTCATTTGGGATAAAGGATTCTTTAATGACCTACAAAAGCAACATCTTATGATAAGCAAAAGAGATTGCTTTGGTGGTTAATAATTTTAATAATATTTAATATTCTAATAATAATAATTTTAACACATAGGAGTAGGCTGCAATACACATCAGGTAATTTTTGTCTACATTTTCTTTTGTACTGAGAAGTGGAGCACCCCCACAATTTGCAGGTGAAAGGTCACACCTCTGACACATATGGAAGGGAAATCGAGGAACCCGACTGTACCATATTAGTGTGAATACTAGTTCACCAACTAGAGCTTCGAAAAGGACTGTCTCCCACCTTATCATTTCATTTTACACACTCCCTTGGAAAAGACCATTGTCTCAGTCAGCTTGAGCAGTCTATGGCTAGTGTCATAGACTGTCTTATAAACAACAGACATTTATTATTGATCATGGGATTTTAATTAGTTTTAGCCTTTTCAAGGCATAGTCAAATAGGTGAGAGTTTGGAGGCAAAAATTCCAGTGATTTTCGTGTAAACATAAAGTGTAGGTTCTTCTTTGGAATAATGAAGGCTTTTTACTGCTTGCAAGGTTCTTGCAGAGCTGCAAAAGTCCTTTCTCCAGCCTTCTTCTTGCTATTGGCTCTTGTCTACTCCAGTCAGATGAAAAACATAGAGATAATTTTTTTTCTTAGACCCGTAGTTGAAACTGAGAAGCAGACGGTAATTGTACCAGGCTAGTCAAAGCGATGCATCAGAGATTTGTGTTTTATAGTTCTGGAGCCTAAAAAGTCCAAGACTCAGAGAGTCTAAGTGTGGATCCTCTCCTGGGTTATAGTCCACTGTCTTCTCATCACATCTTCACTGGGCCAGAAGACAGGAAGGGAGCCCCCTAGGGACCTTCCCATAAAGGCACACATCGTATTTGTAAGAGCTCCAAATTTATATTTCCCTTTCAAATGACCTACCTCAGAGTATGATAACATCAGGCATTAGGATTTCCATATATAAATTTAGAGAGATTTAAACACTGAGCCCACTGCAGCCAGTTCTTAAGCATCCTCTGAACCCTGCAAGATTTGCTTAGTATTGAGGGTCAAAAGGATTCACAAATACAGGGATGGGAGGGAAAACTGGGAGTGAGGGAAGGGGTGACATTGTCCAAGAGGAAATGTACTCTTTACCTGACTGATGAAACTGCAAGCCCTTTGTACATCACCTTTATAATAACAATAAAAAACTTAAAAATTTGCTTAATTTACCTGTCACCATTTCCCCCCTCCATTTTTATTGCAAAAGTAAAGGTTAGAGGAACTCTACATTTTGTGTGCACTTAGGATAGAAATAGCCTCTCATTCTGGACTGGGAAAAAATATGTAATTTCATTGACTAGGACACTTCGGAGGACTCTGCTGTAACTGTTTGTGGAATGAGCTCCGGAGAGGGCCAGCACTGGGCTTGGACTGCCTAACAACAAGGAAGAACCCTTGGGACCATCGCTTGGCCCAGTTCCATTCCAGAGCTCAGTAGTTTTTATGGAAGGTGAAGAAGGGAGGAGCGGAGCTCATGGCCAGCTACCTGGAATAATATTTCTAAATTAGTCCTCCTCCTCTGGAGGTTCGGTTTCAAATTTAATTAGCTAGCTAATGATGATAAATGATCAAAATTAATTGATGAATGCTGAAGCGCTTTGACTCTACTAAACACTACACATAATTTCTTGAGCGGTTAACAGCTGATCTAACTTTAAAGACTAATCTAAGAAAAGATGTTTTTACAGTAATAATAATAACATGTTTAATGGTTGGCCTGGAACATTGCCTTAGGGGAGTAACTCATGGAGTCTCTGGTTTCCCACTTAGTGAAAATCCTTCTCACTTTGCCAGAGGCATCCCTGGAGGAAGAGAGCCAGTGAGAGAGCTGTCAGTGTGTCTTTACATTCCAGTAGGTGAGATAGGAGAGTAAACAAGCGTTTATCATCCAGGAAGATGTATTCTGGGGTAGGGTGGTAGGGAGGTATTGAGGGAGTGTGGGATCCTGGAAGGGCCTGGAAGTGTCCCAGTGGGAGTGGGGATGTCTGGATCAAAGTTCTTTTCCAATTAGAGATGGGGATAGAGGACATGAGAAGAACAGTCTAGACAGGTAGAGTAACACAGAGGTGTGTATGTGTGTTTGTGTGTGTGTGTGTGTGTGTGTGTATGAGTGTGTGTGTGTGAGAGAGAGAGAGAGAAAAAACAAATTTAGTATATTTGAGGAGAACCCATTTGCAAGCAGTGTTGGCAAAAGATGCAACTGAAAGACTGGTGGAGGCTGATATTTGAAGGAAAAAGCTAAACACATGCATTATAGCTCCTCTTTATCAAACCGTATCAAAAGGATTACAATAGGAATTATATAAAGACAGAAGCAGTAAGAACACACATAAAAGGTAGCAAAACCATTACAAATTTTCAGAATCAAGGCTGTAGATGGAAGAACACAACTTGATTTAGCCGACTGGAGGAACTGCGATTTTAAGTAAGCAGTAGGCAAACAAACAAGGGAGCTGATTTACACCTGAGCTTACTCCCACAAAAATCTCAGCTTCAGAAGTTATGGGCACTCTGGAACTAGAAATAATGGAGGTTATAAAACCAGGAGGATTGGTCCAATTTTTTTTAAAGAAAACTATAAACTGCCAAATCATTTTCCCTATCTGTATAAGATGATGACTACTTCTGCTTTGATAGAGAACTAGAAAGTGATTTTCCTAAAAAGACAAGTTAGATACCATGTGAATGGTATCACACTGGATGACAAATTAGTGAAAATTTACATGTCAAGACTGTTTTCATCTCCTACCAGAATCTTAGAATTTGGACAACCATATCTTAATACTCAAGGGAGAGATTAGAAGAACCCTCTCTGGAGATAAGACAAGCTCAAGAAAAATGACCTAAGCACATTGCCATGAGGGTTTCCCCAGTGTAAATCCAGTGAGAACCCATAACAAAACCCACATTACCACCCAGGGACTCAGTGACTCTGATCAACATCTTACAAAATAAGGGATTGTGAGGTCCATGAGAAAAGGCACAAATATGAAAGACAGAGACACAGTAAACAGATATAAGAAGTTTATGTTACCAACCTTCTAAATTTTATGTAGGATGGAGGGATAGAAAATATATATTGGGAATAGAGAGAAAGAGTAAGCTATCTCCTTTTCCACAGTAGAACATCAATAGGTTATGCATAGTAATGAAAAATGAGGAATTGGTAATATAATGATGATCTTTCTCAAAATGGAAAACCTAAGAGAATTATGAACAATAAGACATAATTGAAGCAGAAGGTAATAAGACTTAGCATGGAAGTGTATTTTTTTGAGATACCCATGAAACAATCAAGAATATAGATTGTTCTTTGAGCCTAGTGTTAACAACCTCAAGAAGGGTTCTTGGAAAAAATTAAATCTCACAGGACATTGTGTGCATGTGTGTGTGTGTGTGTGTGTGTGTGTGTGTGTGTGTGTGCACATGTGCGTGTGTGTGTGTCTGTATGTGTAGGTATGCTAGTCTGGGGCTTGAACTCAGGGTCTGGGTGCTGTCCTTGAGCTTCTTTGCTCAAGGCTAGTAGTCTACCACTTGAAAGTCTACTACTTCTGGTTTTTTGTCCTTAATTGGAGAGAAGAATCTCATGGATCTTTTTATCCAGGCTGGATTCAAATCACGATTCTCAGATCTCAGCCTTTTGAGTACTAGGAAATTATTTTCACAATTGTTTTCTCAATTATTTACCAAACATGATAGCTACTCTGATTTTGTACACCTAAAATTTGGAATTCATTCATTACATGCAATGAATATTTAAGGTGCTAGGTCATAATGCTCTTGCAGAAACCAATTGAGAAGGGCTGGCTGGTGGGATTGGAAATTGAAATTCAGAGTCATTGTCAGGAGGGCAAGTGAAGAGTAGCAAGGACAGAAGCTACAGAAGAAGGTACTTTGGAGAAGATGATGTTCCAAAGCTATAGACATGTTATGTGAAATAAAGGCTGCAAGGTGGGACACAGATTTTACCTATGAGGAAATTGTGTATGACTTTAATTATGGCAGTACCACTGAGTAGATGGTACTCAAAAGCCAGATTGGCATGAACATGGAAACCAAGAATCAGTCAGATAAAACCAGTTATTTCTTGATGTCTACCTCCCAACCTATTCTTAAATGTCATGAGTGCTCCAAGTTACATCTAGTAAGGATCTATGTTTTCACCCAGGAGATTACTTAGACACAACATTAGGTTTCTATGATGACTTTGTGAGAATAAGTCTAGAGATTTGTAGACCTTGGCCAATCTTTAAACTAGTTATTTTTATGTTTTTTTTTAAATGTGAATCCTTAAATTGGATAAGAATCTGAAAGTGACCAGGGAAAGAGCAATGAATTACTTTCTCAGCACAACCTCAAAACTTTTCACCTATAAAGTAAGAGTTTTCCTGTAATGAGAATAGTTGGTGTTGAGTATCACTGGAGCCTCTGATGATGTTGAATGACTGATCCCATCTCTCTCTTTCATTCCTCCCCCCTCTCATTTACCTATCTGCTGGGTCTTTATAGTAGAATTCTTGCCTAGCATCACAAAATAAGAAAATAAACGAACAAAGAAAAAAAACATGGAGTAGATATGAATTGCACTTTCACGAAGCTTATAGCAAAAGGATGAGCCGGGTGGTTAAATACTCTGGCACAAGGTAAGGAACAGTCTTTTTGTGAAGGACCTTCTATCCAAATCAGCTATGCATGGAAAGACTTGAAAATGATTCAATCGTTGCAGAGTTATATGAGTTGAAACTCGCAACAGATAAGACTTTTTCAGATAGAGCAGCAGGCTATGCATGTGCAAAGAGAGAGAGAGAGAGAGAGAGGGAGAGAGGGAGGGAGAGAGAGAACAGACTTCACCTGAAGCTCATGTTTGACATAGGTGATAGCCCTACCTCCCTAAAGAATAGGGAAAAAAAATGAATGTTGCCTGACTCTCAAACTCAATAAGACACAGCACCTCTAGTCATCAGAATGTACCCCTAAGCAATTCCATAAATCATTTGTGAGGAGACTCCAGCAGGATGCCCTATAATTCAAGTAATTTTTACACTACTGCCTAGAGAGAGCATCAGATGACAGGTTGCAGGCTCAAGTCTCACAGCCCTGAGATACCTCACTTCAGATGCTAGTCAAAAGCCCCAGGTTCTGACCCATTGACCACGAGTCAGTTTCCATGACCTTCTCTATGGTTTCGGTTCATTTGCTCGACTGGCTCACAGAGCTCAGGGAAATACTTTAATGACGTTTGCTCTTTATAACAAAGCATACAGACGAACAATATGCATAGCATGAGGTGCATGGGAAGCAGCACAGAGCTTCTAAATGCTGTCTAGACATCCCTTGGCAGTCTCCCTAGAAGCCCCAGACTCTGTCCTTTGGTGTTTGTATGGAGCCTCCATTACGAGCCCGTGACTGATTTCATCCTTAGTGATCTGCTCAACCTTCGGCCCGTTTCTCAATCTCTAATCTTAACTTTGGTCTTTCCCACCCCTCTCTGGAAGCTCTCTGTGGGCTTCAAGCTCCCAGTTACCTCATTACCCAAGATTCTAGGCTGCCAAAGGACGTAGGTTCAAAAGCCAAATAGATATGCTACCATATCACACTCCCTATTACCCATTCCCATACCAATAATCACATGATACTTGTTACTTGCTGGGTGCTCAAGGTACCTCTGTTTAAATGAGAAACCTCAGTTCTTCTCCCTGAAAGGTTTGCATCTTACCTATCTGTTACCATGAACTCAAATTAGATGTATAGTTGTACTGCAAGTGCCAAAGCTCAGAGCCCATCCATCTATTGACAGATACAAGTCCCCTTGTTTCCAGGAGATTTTTTTTTCTTAAATATTTCTGGGCCCTCTCTCAGAGCTTTTCATTGTGCCAAACGTCTCTTGGGCTGACCGTAGTGGGAGGAGCAGTTTCTCACAGTTGAAATCAGAGACGCTGCCAGCAACTCTGACAGTCTGGGGTCCTCAGTCAACCCTGAATGCTGTGGATTCCTCTAGCTGGCCTCCTGGCCTCTGACAGGCTACTCGCACTGAGGCAGATGGAAACTTTCCCTTTCTCTTCTCTCAAGCTCTTCCAGGAATGCTTTGCACAGCGGAGCTAGTCAAACCCCACTGGTCAGTCCTCTCCTTTGCCCTACAGCTATGCCTTCTGCAGTGGACATCTCCTCTAGCACAGGTTTGTTTGAATGACGTCAGGTCCACATCCCACTCCTCTGAAGCCTTGGTTTTGTTTTGTTGCTGGGCTCATCACAGGCGTATCAGTATCATAGATGCTACTACACAGCAATTTTAATGCTTCCCAGGAGACCCTTCCCCAGCTTAGGGTTCTCATGTATGGCTCATTTGGATAGAAGGCTTTCTATAAGAAGAATGTTCCCTAGCCCTTTAGTTTTTCTTGGAAGTTAAGAAGTTCTCTGAACATGCCCAGGGAATCCCAAGAATTATTTGAGGAAAACATTGCCAGACTTCACAGCACCAACCCAGGCTATATATTAATTAATTAAGTTAATTTTAGGGAGCTACTGGGGTTTGAACTCAGGGCCTTGAACTTTACTTGAACCATGCCCTCCATTTATTTATGTATTTATTGTGCATGTATTTATTTTTGTTTTAGTTTGCTGTAAGATGTCATGTGTTTTTAGAAAAGATCTTATATATGTTGCCTGGTCAACTCCCAATATCAATTTTGCTACTTTTAGACCGCCTACTTCAGCTTCCTGAGTAGCTGGGATGAGTAGCAGGTATGAGACTTTATTTAGTTGTTTGTTTACAAATCATGGAAATAATAGAAGGTAATAGAATTTTTTTTTTTGGGTCCGGTTGTGGAGCCTGAACTCTGGGCCTGGGCACTGTCCCTCCACTCTTCAGCTCAAGGCTAGCGCTCTACCACTTGAGCCACAGTGCCACTTCCAGCTTTTTTCGTTTTGCTTATGTGGTGCTGAGGAATCGAACCCAGGGCCTCAGGCATGCAAGGCAAGCGCTCTACCACTGAGCCACCTTCCCAGCCCAGGTAATAGAATTTTTAAAAAGTAAAAGTTTCTGGGCACCAGTGGCCTACGCCTTGTAATCCTAGTTACTCAGGAAGCTGAGATCTGAGGCTCACAGTTTGAAGCCAGCCTAGGCAGCAAAGTCTGTGAGACTCTTATCTCCAATAAACCACAAAAAAGGAAAAAGCCAAACATGGAGCTGTGGCTCACTTGGTAGAACACAAGCCTTGAACACAAAGATTTAGGAACAGTGTCCAAGTCCAGAGTACAGACCCCAGGCCCAGAAAATGTAGTACAAATGCATAGATGATGCTCAGAAGGGTTACTGGGGAAGAAGGGTTAAGTAGATATGTAAGATACACACAGGAGGTTGTGTCAGAACTTTTCAACCAGAGCTACTGGTTTCAGCAAGTTTGGCTAATGACATTAACATGCTCTCTAGCTGACTGGGAGGCCTCAGTTCTCTATGACATGTATCCTAGACAGAAGGCAAAATATGTATTATAGGGCATGGGAGAACACATTGTAATTGAATGTGAAATGAAGATATTGGAATATGCAACATGTTGAGGGAAGAGCGCAGGTGTCATTCTTTTTGGCTGCCCATTCAATCCCTTTCCCTACTTTATCTTTGAGACATTTTCTGTTAGTCTTTTCTGCTCTGTAGAATATCACCATCCCAGTCTTTCTTATAGCTTGACCTCAGCCACAGGATTCATATTCATGGATCAGGCCCATCCAGGTTGGATTTTAACTAGGAAAATAGAACAAACAAACAACCCTGGAGCTCTATAGACCCCCATAGTGAGGTTATGGGTGTCAGGGGTAGCTGATCCATTTAAGCGTCTTTCTGATCCGCTAGAGCCTTTTAATGGTTCCCCTTCTGCTTTGTCCACACAGATAGCAATGAAGAACCCTGACATATGCCAACAAACAAAACAACCAAAACCTCATAGATAATAACGGGCTTGGAAAGGGTGAGGGAAATACAAGGTTTCATACTCGTACCATTTTTAACGCAGATACAATGAGTTTATGTTTCGTGTGTGGCATGTCCCAAAGGATCTCCATAGAACGCTCGGTGTCATGGGGACAGGGGTGGGGGGTGGGAACTCCATCCTAAATGATTTTTGGAAGTTTGGGAAATAGTCTGATAGCAAAATAGTAGCTAGTCTGTTTAGATAACTTCTCAAAAATCTGTAGTATGTTAACGCACTTGAACAGACTCCAGGAAGAGATAAACAGCTACATTTTTCCCTCCCTGGGAAGATTCTGAGGGATGTGGAGGAACTCATTTTGCAAAATACTGCCTTCTGTCCTTTCTGTCCATCCAAGTCATCTGTATAATGGTAATCACAGAGCACCTGCACTTGTATGCTGTTTGTTCTCTACTGTGTATCATAGAGAGCATGATGGCAAGCCTTCACAGGGAAGGAATGTCTCTCCTTTTCTTTCTGGGGTCTCTAAGAGCAAACGTGAGCTCATGGGGCAAGTGAAAAGGTGGGACCCCCTGCCCTGAGCTACCAGACATGCTCTGGGCTGTCTCTGCCCATGTGCATTCTGATAGAAGCAGATTGTCAAAACTTGAAATTAGAGTCAAGACCTCCAAATCCTTTTTAATTTGTTTGGGCATTTTCAAACTAACTGCAAATGCATATGCAACTTCCTGGCTACTTCCCAAGCTTAAGTGTGAGGCCTCGCACAGTGATTTGATACAGACTTGAAAGGAAGAAAGAACACCTGATTTTGTCAAAAGAGGAAACTCAAACACAACTGTCTGCAGCAGGATTTGTCATGCAAATGGACACTGAGTATTCTTGTAGCTTCCAATTATACCCAGTGTGGAAAGGGCAGAGATTTAAGGAGACTTAGCTCAGAGAAAAGAAAAATAATGGTTCATCTGTGAAGCACTGGCTGTTCAGGGGAAAATAAAACCTTTTCATTCTATTATATTTTTCACCTGCTGATTTGGCCCTAGGAAATACGACGTTCACTGATAGCTGTATCCCAGCTGCGCTACATGCCTCTGCTGGTTAGAAGCTGGTCCTGAAAAGACATTGCTATGAATCTCCTTGCAACATTTACATTTATATCATAAATTTATTATGTTCATATTCAACAAAGACGGGAATTTTCTTTCCACAGCTGTATCCCCAGGATGTAGGTACACTATAAATATTTGCTGAGTTAATGAAATCTGTCTCTTAAGAGAAAGAGAGCTAGCTTGAATGGGCCCCACCAACAGACATTGAGCCCTTCTAATCTCCACAGGCTAAAATTCTGTGTGTGTGTGTGTGTGTGTGTGTGTGTGTGTGTGTGTGTGTATGGAAAGGCAATTATCATTGTATTTCTTTAAGTTCCTTTGGAAAAGATCAAACTGCAGATCTCTGCTTTTTCTTGTTTAGTAGGAATTTGCTCTGACTTCTCTCTTTTCTGCAAACTTGCATATTTAGAAAACGAATAGCTCTGTTTCTGGTCATTTAATGGCTATGTACCTGGAACAATCTTCCTACCAATAACAATTAAAAAATCTAGTTAATGCCTATTCTTAACAAGTCTTCAAAGCATTGAAGCATTGGTAAAATATAGCAGCAAGGATTTATCAATGTAACACCTAGGAAAATGTAAGAAGCAAGAAAGAGCAGCTGAGCTCTGAAACTAGTTTTACCCTGAGGGCTGAGGCTGAAAAACTGCTGAACTTGATTTTCAATTTTCATTTTTGTTTTGTTTATTTTAAGGACAAGCACCTGTGTGTGTGTGTGTGTGTGTGTGTGTGTGTGTGTGTGTGTGTAAGGGAGGGAGGGAGAGAAGAAGAGAAGGAGGGAGAGAGAGACAAAGAGAGAAAGAAACACATACATTTACATACAAAGAGAGGGAGCAAGAGAGTCAAACAGACATAGATTGGGGAGAGTTGAGACACAGAGACAGACAGTAGTAGAGGGAGACTGAGGGGGGATGAGAGAGAGAGAAAGAGAGAGAGAGAGAGAGGACAGATAGTGTAAATGTGTGAATGTGACTCAGCACTAAGCCTCTCTTTCTCCCTTCCATATACAGATAATTTCAGAGCAAGTTGCTTAAGCAAAAGGCTAAAGTGGGTTAAAAATGAAAACACACAAACAAAAAAGCAAACCAAACCCAATCCCTTTTCTCATTAAAATCTTGGTCTGACCTTCATGTGGATGTGCTAGTCAAATTCACGTGGCCTGGTTGGTCAGAACACTTGAAGTCAGAATTTAAAGTGTTCCAGAGTGGCAATGCCAAGCATCTGGTAAAAATAAGCTCAAACCCTCTCTGAAGAAGTCCACTTTCATCCAAGGCCTCAAAGGATTCTACAAAGAAAAGAAAAAAGAGCATTTAAACAATGAAAAATGGCTAGCTTTATAGAGAGAAGTGGACCTCTGAAGACTTTGTTATCGTAATGAACAAGCTAATAATCCAAAATACACATGTTTACTGTGATTGAAGAAAAACTGAAAATATCTGTAGGGAACAAAAAATATATAGTGAGAGAATAAGCTGACTTAACAAACTCAGTCCCTCAGCTCTTCAGCTCAAGGCTAGCGCTCTACCACTTGAGCCACAGCGCCACTTCCGGTTTTTTCTGCTTATGTGGTGCTGAGGAATCGAACCTAGGGCCTCATGCATGCAAGGCAAGCACTCTACCACCAAGCCACCTTCTCAGCCCTGTCAATAAAGTTTTAGGCATGAAAATTATAATAAAGAATTTTAAAAACTCAGGGACTTGGTTCAACATCAGACTAGGTAGAGGTGAATAAAGACTGGCCAAGCAAGTTCATTTTCCAGAATGTAGCTCAGACACACAGAACAATAGAAAAGCGAGCTATGTAGAGAGGTGGGAAATAGAATGTGAAAGCAAGGCAGGAAAAATGTGTGAAGGGATAACAGCTGAGATTTCCAGACAACTGTTAAAGATGAAAATCTAGTCAACAGTGCCCATAAATCCCAAGAAAAGTAAGCAGAAAGGAAGCATGCACACACAGGCATATTTGAATGAAATTTTAGGACATTGAAAATAAAGAAAAGTCTTTTAAGCAACCAGAGAGAGGGACATAGACAGATAACCTTTAAAAAACACATTAAGACATTCAAATAGAAAGTTTTGTTATTTTATGTATTTTTAAAAAGCAGAAACCATAGAATCTTGGAATCAAAGATTAGTGTTCTGGGAGAAGGAAAAAAAAAAACTCTACTGATCTAGAATTCTGTACCCAAAGTGTATTTCAACAACAAGAACAAAATAGAAACATTCCAGAAAATCAGAGCTTGATGCCAGAGATTCCTCTCTAAGAAAATCCTAATGGATCATCTTGAAGCAAAAAAGGAATGTAATCACAGAAAGCTGCAATCATAGGGAAAGAGTGACCAGTGGTGAAGCCGTGGACAACATTACATATTCATTGGCTGCCCAAAATAAATAATACTCTGTGTTTTACTTTTCTTACAAGCAAGATGGAAGTGAGTGGCTTAATTAAAATAGCATACAAGCTTAGTTTGGTGAGCCACACTTGTAATCCCAGAACTTGAAAGGTGGAAGGAGAAAGAACAGCTTGAAAAACAACAACAACAACAAAAATAGTGAAGCCAGGAGGAAGCTACATGTACTAAAGTGTTAGTACATGTGTGTTACCAAAGTATTCTTTAATTTTTCTTTTCAGTGCTGAGGTTTGAACTCAGGACTTCATGCTTGCTGGACAAGTACTCTACTTCTTGGTCCATGCCTCCAGCCATTTTGTGAAAATACTGTACAGAGGGGTTACAATTACATGGGCAAGTTAGTCAGTACATTTCTTATCAAGCATTGTAGACTCCTCCTTTGTTTCCCCTTCCCATACTTCCCATCCTCCCTCCCCCCCCCACTACGATCTGGGTATTTTTTAAGATGGAGTCTCACTTTTCATCAACACTGGTCTGAACAGTGATCCTCCTGTTTTTGCTTGCTGCCATAGCTGGATGACAAGTGCTTTCCACTAGACCCAGAGTATTCTGTTGAGATGGGTTTCATGAACCTTTGTGTCTGAGCTGGTTTGGAATGGAAACAATCCTGATCTCAGCCACGTGAGTATCTGGGATAACAGGTGCTCAGCATCTTGGCCCAGCTATTGGTTAAGAGACTGTCTTGTGAACCTTTTGCCTCGTTGATCTCAAAATCTGATGCTTCTAATATCTATCTCCTGAGTAACTAGGATTGCAAGTATGAGCCACTGGTGCTTGGCAATAAATTCAGACTTTGATAAATTAGTACACCTGCTGTAATGTCTGTGGTAGTCACAAAAAGAACAAGAGTGTGTAATTTCCAAACTAGTAGAAAGGAAAAATATATGAGAAAGTTTTCATTCAATTTTTTTAAAAAGCCAAAAAGAGAGAAAAAGAAAGAGAACAAGTACAATAAAATGCACAAAATTAAATGAAGAAATGTACAAGTGGTTTCATTAAATGTAAAAAAGACAGTGAAAGTATATATGGGGCACATAAAGTTCACCAACAAGAAAATAAGTCAATTACAAAATAGACAAAAATCTGAACAAAGATGACAGATAGCTGAGAAATAAGCCTATGATAGGTGGGAACACAAAACTAAAACAATAGTGCGACACCACTATCACCATATCAAAATGGGCAAAATCTAAAAAAAGAAGTAAAAAAAAGGAAAACAAGCAGACAAACACAAATTCAAAGCACATAAAATTCTGGCTATGATTTAGCGAGACAAGAACGTTCATTCTTCGCTGGTGGGAATGAGAAACGGCCCGGTGAGCTTGTGAAGGCTTTGGCAGCTTCTTTTGAAGCCAAACACAGTCTACCGTATCATTCAGCACGTACTCACTCGTCCTGAACAGGTACGGCCTCACAAAAAAGTTCTCAGAGTTTGTAAGTGTCCTTGCTAATCGCTACACATAAGAAAGATGTCCACAAGTGGGCAAGTGAAAAAGCTAACTTGTGCCTCTATTTCATGGAGTGTGGTATACATTAATGCTAAAAAGAAGTGAGTTATTGAGCCACAAAAGACATGTGGACTCATATACATATATATATATGCAAAAGAAGCTATCATAAACACCTAGACAGTAAAAATAAAAAGGTCAATAGTCATCAGAGGATTAGGAAGAGGGAATCAGGGCTGAACAGAAGAAGCAGGAGGATTTCGTAGGGTAGTAAAACCATTCTGTACAATCCATATGGCAAAAAAGTCCAACTATATAAAGAATGGTGGACATAGACCCGTAGGCTTTTATGAAAACATATAGAACTTAATACAGTGAATGTGTTTTCCAGAATGCAGCACAGACACACAGTACAATAGAAAAGCAAGCTATCTAGAGAGGTGGGAAATAGAATGCGAAAACAAGGCAGGAAAAGCGTGTGAAGGGATAACAGCTGAGATTTCTAGACAACTGTTAAAGATGAAAATCTAGTCAACAGTGCCCATAAATCCCAAGAAAAGTAAGCAGAAAGGAAGCATGCACACACAGGCATATTTGAATGAAATTTTAGGACATTGAAGAAAAGTCTTTTAAGCAAAGTCTTTTAAGAAAGTCTTTTAAGAAAAGTCTTTTAAGAGAGAGGGACATAGACAGATAACCTTTAAAAACACACATTCAGATAGGAAGTTTATTTTATTTTATTTTTTTATTTATTTATTTTTGGGTCTGGTCGTGGGGCCTGAACTCTGGGCCTGGGCGCTGTCCCTCAGCTCTTCAGCTCAAGGCTAGCACTCTACCCTTTGGGCACAGTGCCACTTCTGGCTTTTTTCTTTTTGCTTATGTGGTGCTGAGGAATCAAACCCAGGGCCTCGAGCATGCAAGGCAAGCACTCTACCACTGAGCCACCTTCCCAGCCCTTATTTTATTTTTTAAAAACAGATACAATAGAATCTTGTAATCAAAGATTAAGAACAAACTTATCTAGGAGTCCAAGGAGATCTCAGGAAAGAATGCAAATTTTGACAACAGACACTGTGTCAGAAAATTATTTTGGAAGACCCTACTAAAGGGAGAAGGAGATAAAGGTGAGCTTCAATCGCGTTGGAAATGAATGAAGTTTGTGAGATTAAAGGCAGAAGTAACTGAATGTAGGCACTCTAGTCTCATGGTGATGCAGGTTAGCAATTCTGGTAATACGGTGTATATATCCTGGAACTGAATTATTAAGCAGATTGCAGATGAAGTTGTTGGAGTCCTAAAAAACTAGTGGACTCTAAATATTCAGATAAGCATAGAAATGAGGCTGAAATGATCCATATAGTGAAAGATTAGCATTGGAGACATTAGTAGAAACTTGGATTTAGCCTAATCTAGATAAAGAGGTACATTTGAGTTAATATTGACACACCATTTCTTTGCTTTGTCAGCACAAAGTGCCTAAAAGGAGCAGTACCCCAGTAATAATGAACACATCTTTCATCGAGATCTTACTTAGTAATACCGTTATCTGATAAGTGCAACTAGGTTTATAAAGAAATGGCTGATTCCATGACTAGTACATGAAGTACACAGAGAAATCTGAAACATCTCAAGCCAGGCCCCGGTGGCTTCACGCCTATAATCCTAGATACTCAGGAGACTGAGATCTGAGGATCACGGTTCAAAGCCAGGGCAGGAAAGTCCGTGAGATTCTTATCTGCAATCAACCACTAGAAAACCAGAAGTGGTACTGTGGCTCACTCAAGTGGTAGAGTGCTCACCTTGAGCTGAAGAGCTGAGGGACAGCGCCCAGGCCCAGAGTTCAAAAGATAAATCCGAAACATCTCAACACCAGGAAATGTTCAAAATGTGTTCAAACCCAAACTAGCAAGTATTCAAAAACAAACACATGCAAACTGAAAAACTTCTCCATGTGTAAGCAGATCAAACAGAGCTGTGGAGAGAGTTCCCAGTGTCCAAGCCACAGCAATATGAACAGCAAAGTAAAAAACCAGTATTGGTTTATAACTCAAAGTATAAAACAAGTATAAATGAGTTTGTAAATGCATAAATAAATTATTGAATGAATGAATAAATGGGAGATAAAAGACAATTTTCTCCTGTTTAAAGATTCTAAATAATTTATGTCGAGACTTTGCCCTCAAGGAGATGATACATAAATCACCACTGACTAAGTGGGGTCTAGACAGTGACAAAGAATATTATGAACAGGGGTGGGCATAGCTGAAGAGTGGGAAGACCAGATAAGAACTATTTTAGCCAAATGAGTAAGTTCACCATTAATAACAGTTGACAGTACGCTCCCCGAAGATGACGAGATAAAAATGATACTTTGTTCCTATGACATTTCATCCTAATAAAAACTATCCTATTCTCCTCATAAGGAATATGTCCCACACACCCCAAAGGAGAGACATTCCATAATTCTAATAATCCTCCAAACGGTCAAGGGGGTCAGAAACAAGGGAATTCAGAAAAATCATTACCACCAAGAAAAGCCCAAGGACACATTGTGAATAAATGCAATGTTCGGTCCTGGATGGGGTCCTGTCAGAGGAAAAGGCTATCAGGTGACAACTACAGAAATCTGACTTGAGTTGACAAAAATGCATTCACATTAGTACATGAGTTATAAGAAACCATGCATTTGTGCACGATGTCAATGGGATATAAATATGGATGTGAGATTTAGAGGAACTGTCTGTGGTAAATTTTCCACACTTCTATCAGTCTAGAAATATTCTAAAAATAGAAGTAAATGTTATAGATAAGAGAAAAAAGATGGCCTAGATAAGACACAAAAATCTAGCTATTTCTATCTATTTAAAAACATCCAAAATCTAAGGGTATAGGAAGAATACAAAAAAGAGAATGCATAAAGATATACTGGGCAAACTCTAACCAAAAGGAATCTGGTACAGTTATTTTAAGGTCAACAAAGCCAAAATCCTGACTGGAGAGAAAGATATTTGTTTCATAAAATAGTAAGTTCAGTCCACATGTACAAAAAATTTAAAATTATGTATGTCTTAGTAATAAGACTTTAAATATTCTGACAAGAATTTACAGGGTTTCAGGTAGAAATAGACCGACCCATAATTATAGTGGACATGTCATTTTAATATTGCTTTCCCAGTAATTGATTGAGAAGCAGATGAAATCATGAACTGGAATATAGAATCTTTGAACAACATGATAGAAATATTGGGCTTAGTGGACATATATCATTGTCTTGATTAGTGTAGCATATGCATTTTTCAAACACACAGAATATTTACCAAAAGTGATTGTATTCTGAGCCATGAAAGCAAACCTAAACAAAACTTAAAGCACTAAATAATTTAGATGGAGTCTTCTGAGTTCAATTCAATTAAGCTAGAAATCAATGAGAAAATGTAACTGAGTTAGAATTGGAAAGCACTTGCAATAATTTTTGGTTCAAAATAAAAATACTTATGGAAATTACAAAATATTTAACTGAATTGTAGTGAAAGTACTACAAATCAAAATATGTGAGTTGAAACTAAAGCAATACTTGGAGACAATTTTATACCTAAAGTTAATGTAAGTAAAAAGAAATGTTAATCAAATTTAACAATATAAAAATGGTAGTCCATCACCGTAAAGCTGATTTTATCTCAAGAATGCAAGGTCTCAGTATAGAAAATTTAAATTTAGTGTTATCAGATGAAAAAAAGAAATTATGTCATATTCTTGATAGGTGCAGGAAAATGTATTTACTTATAATAAATTTCCAGTAACCTGGGAATAAGAAGGAATTATTTAGTATATAAAGAGCATCTTCCAAAAAGGAGGGTCAGAAAAATATAATTCAGAAGAGTAAAACTTCCAATTTTCTCTTTAAGGTAAATAGATAAGAATGAGATAAGAATCCTATCTCATCATTTTTGTGGCACTTTTCTTATGGATTTTAGCCAATGAAATAAAGCAGGAAAAAAAAGGAATAAAACAAATCGTTTAAATAGGGATACAGGTGGATCCATTGCAACAATGAGATGTACAAGTCGTTAAGTCGAAAGTGAACTTTACAACTTTGGTGTGGGGGGCGGAGGGGGGGAGCGGGGAGGATTGGAGGGTGTGGGGGGAGGATGGGAAGGGATGGGAAGGGGAAACAAAGGAGGAGGCTACAATGCTTGATAAGAAATATACTCATTGTCTTGCCCATGTAATTGTAACCCTTCTGTACAGTATTTTCACAATAAAAAAGAAAGAAGTTACCAGAAAAAAAAAAAGAAATGTACTCATTACCTTGCTCATGTAATTGTAACCCCTCTGTATGGTATTTTCACAATAAAAAAGTGAAAAAAATGTAAAGATTAGAATAGATGAGATGATATTTTATGATTCGATAATATAATTTTTGTATATGGAGAAATCCATAGACTCTTAGGGTAGATGATTAAGATTAATGACTTTGTAACATTCCTGGATAGAGAATATGTGACATTCAGTATTTCCCTAGAACAGCAACAGATACTTAGAAAAGGAAATGGTTACAAAGGCAATAATTTATAAGATGATGTGAAGTACTGTTGCAGTAATTTATGAGATATTTTGAAGCACAAGATTACGTGAAGTACTATTTACAAAAGCAGCAATTTACAGTAGGAAGGATGTGTAGTACTGAGCCTTTCCAATTGGTATGTTTCCCAGTGGGTATGCTGAGAATGCAAGGCCCTGACAAGAATTCAAAGCCCCTTGAATGGCCCACATTCGATAGTTGTTTTTTGCAGCGAAGCATCATGAAGGCAGAAGGGCAAGTCTGATGATCACTGGCAGTAGAACAATGGATCTCCCAAGATCTGTGTTCATTGCCTGTGAAGCAAACTCACTGTGTGCATAGCATCTCCCCCTGGCCACCATGGAGTTTGGGTTGAAGAAAACCAGTGCACATTCTGCTTGTTGTGCCAGCAGTAATAGAGATTTCATCTCTGCAGGAGTCTCCTGTCTTCTGCCAGCATACATAAAGCAATAATAGGCTGACTTATTAGCTTGTAAGTACTGTAAAATCAAACTGCATACCCAAAAAGGACCTGGCAGTAAATCTAATAAAAGATATATAAAACCTCTTTTAGGAAAATCATAATCCTTTATTGAGAGACATTAAAGAAGACATAATAAGTTGAGGACTATTCATTGATTGGAAGACCCAACATTGTAAAGAGGCATTTTCTTCCAAAGTGATGTTTTGGAAGATTCAATGCAATTCCAATAAAAATTCCAGTAGTGTGTCTTTTTTTTTCTTGGTGGATTAGAAAATGTACTGGGAAGTGCAGAGAGTCAAAGATAGCCAAACTCTCTTGATCCGAAAGAAGGTGAGAGCTCTTGCCTTGTAGCTATCAATAATTATTTTAAAGCCATAATAATTGGGATTGCATGGTAGTAGAATTTTGACTGACAAGAAGACTACACTAGAGTATTATTAATAGGATCATATTGAAGATCAGTGGCTAAGGATAGACTTTCAAATAAGCTGTAACAGGACAACGTACTATTTATATGGGGAAAAAAAATAAGGAAAGCTGGTTCAGAATGAGGCCTAGAATCCTATCTTGTGTTGTACTGCACTGTGTAGAATTGCCATTTTATAGGTCAGAAACAGTAAAATATAGGCAATTTCACATAATTCTACCTAGTAGAAACCTCATGTAGATTGAAAGTTTATAATATAAAAAGCAAAACACATGAATTTGCCAAAAATTACATGGGAAAGAATATATTCATGTCTCAGGATCCAAACACAAGACCGACAGATAATTGTCATCAAGGAAAACACTGGTACATCTGAGTACATTGTAACCCAGAACTTGCTTTTATTAAAGTTACCATTAAGAAGGTGGAAAGGAAGCACAAGGTACAATAATACACTTAGAATGCATGTCACTGACAAATGCTTCTTATGTAGGGTGTATAAAAAAAGTAACCCCTAAAATCAGCAAGAAAATGACAAGCAACTTAGGAGGAAGAAACAACTTAATGAGTTATGCAGATCTTCCAAATTTGATGTATTTATTATACAATATCAAAAAATGACAAGATTTTTTTTCTTTTGCAGTATACTGATCTCATCAGAAAAGTTCTTCAGCACAGAGAGCTGTCAAGCTTAGTGTGGTAGATTGGTTTTTCAACATTCTAATTTCCTCTTGAGAGCTCAGATTTTATCACTGACTACAAATACTGTTGATTTTTTTCCTTGAAGTGACAGGCCCACTTGGCTCATTTCTGAAGAAATGTCTGCCAACTACCCAATCTAAAAGCTGCATAGTTTGTCTGTCAGTAGTAAAAATGATGTTTCATGAAAAAAAACCCAAAACAACCAAACGTGTATAATCCGGCTGGTGACTTAAAAAATGACACAAGTTCCTTTTCTCAAGACATTTACTGTACTTGGGTATGCTTAAGTTGAGCTAGCATTTATTTATTTATTTTTCCTGGGAGTAAGAATTATAATTATTCTGGGTATGGTTTATTGCCATTGCTTTGATTTGTTTCTGGAATGTATCTCTGTTTTTGGTCCATACAGGCTGCTGCTCACATTTGGAGTAGAGCTCTCTGAATCTCTGAGGGTTCAGTATCTTCCTTTCTTCAATTAAACTCCTAAGACTTAATTGGTTTAAAGCCTTTCTTTTGACAATATCAAATAACAGAAACTCACCAGGTACTGGCTTAAACAAAAAAGATGTGTTCATGTATTCAGATCACGTTTGATGCAACAACAATGTAATCAGAACCCAGCTCCTTCCTTCCTTCCTTCCTTCCTCCCTCCCTCCCTCCCTCCCTTCCCTTCCTCCCTCCCTCCCTCCATCCCTCCTTCCTTCCTTCTCTTTTTGTTTCTTTTTCTTTTCTTTCTCTCTCTTTCTTTCTCTTTCTCTCTTCAAAAAATTATTGTAAATGTGATGTACAGAGGAGTTACAATTACATAAGCAAGGTAATGAGCACATTTCTTTTTGGACAGTGTTACCCCTCCTTCATTTTCTCTCACCTTCCCCACCCACACCCCTCCCCTCTGAGTTGTAAAGTTCATTTCCAACATTGCATCTAGTGAGTACAACCACTGAATTGGTTCAACCTTGTCTCACAGTTTCTGTGATTCCCCTTTCCTTCCCCAAATCAGATAAACTTACATACAAGACAAAAGGGACAGAAATCATACACAGTGTCACAACAGGGAATAAACCAAAGTGTGGAGGGGGGAACGGTGAGGAGAAAGAAAAAAGTGATGTCAGCTTCATTTTGAATCTTTTTATTTTTTCATGAAGGGAAAAGGAATGCTCCAATCCACACACCACAAAACTCAAGAGTGATTACAGGTTTGTTCTTTGAAACCAACCTAAGATAGTGTATATTTTGGAATGATTTGGGATGTGTGTTTACTCCAGAACTGGTAACTGTGGTTGGGATGAGATTTTTTTTTTTTCTGATTGGCTGGATAGCTGAGACTGGCATTTTTGCTTGTTGAGATAAGGTCTCCTTATGTTTGTGGTTCAGGTTAGCCTTGAACTCACTACCATCTTGCCTCTGTCTCTTGAATGATGGCATTTCAGGTCTGGGCTTTAGAAAATGTTTTTTAAGGAGGTATGGTTTTGCCCCAAGAGCATTTCTTGGTTGTAACAATGGAAGGGAAGGAAACTGTGCTTCCATAGAGGAGGTAGAAGCTGAGGATGACCTTATGCATCCTATGGCGCTACAACACATGCATCCGTGCACCACCTGCCTGCTCCTAACATTATCAAGGCTGAGAAACACCTGTCTAAAGGCAGGTGGCAATATCTGCAGGACAATGAGGAACCTAGAAGAGGAAATGAATGAGCATTATGGTATTTTTTAAAAAAAGATTTTCCTACTTCAGGGTTTATTCCTTGTGGAAAACTTAAGTATATTTTTCATTGGCCTCAGATCCTACACAGGAAATTGAGAATAAGGTGAAAACATGATTCAAATATTCTTGATTGCCTCAAGATAGTATAAACCTTGGATAACTATGATCATATCTTAAAAAAAAGAACTATTTTTCTTTGTTTTTAAAATCCAATCTCAGGGCTCAAACAAGGAATTCCAGCTACTTGGGAAGGCAAGGCTGGGAGGATTATAGTCAGCCTGGGCAAAAGTTTATTGAGATTGTATCTTAATAAACAAATGGGACACAGTGGACACAGAGACCCAGGAGATGCAGGAGGGAGGCTGGCCCGGGACAAACATGCTAAGATCCTATCTGAGAAACACCTAAAACAAAGAAGGGTCTTGGGGCATAGGTCAAGTGGTGCAGAGCCTGTTTAGCAAGCATGAAAGCCTGAACTCAAACTCCATCACTACAAAAAAAAAAAATCCCAAAACAAAAACACATCTGTTTTAGGCAGACTCCAAATCATGATTTTCCTGAATTAGTACGTAGTCTGTCATTTCCTTTTATAACGCCTTTTGGTCTTTTTGAAATGGAAGGTTCTGTGAAGCAAAATGCCTAAAAGATTTGCAGTGGAACATAACTGCTGCTCATGGTGGGTGGGGGATGGGGAAGACTCAGACCGCTGAAAACACACCTCAACTCTGCTCAGGGCCATTCTATTGTCCATTTTGAAGAGGCAGGAAGTTGGTTGTTTTGGGTTGTTTTTTTTTTTTTTACAGTCTTGGGGCTTGAACTCAGGGCCTGGGCTCTGTCCCTGAGCCTCTCTGGACTCGAAAGCTCTACCACTTGAGCCACAGCATCATTTCCAGACTTTTCTGAGTACTTTATTGGAGATAGGAGTCTTCCTACCCCAGGCTGGCTTCGAACTGTGATCCTCAGATCTCAGTCTCCTGAGTAGTTAGGATTAGTCCTGAGCCATCAGTGCCCAGCTTAGGCAGGGACTCTTAAACCTCCCACACCCCTCCTTGTGTTTTTGCGCCTGATTTCCTTTAGGCTCCCATGAGTAAGGATGGCTTATATTCCTCTAGCAGTGGTATCTGCTCTATGAGGTTCTGCACCAGCTGTTCAGTTCTCCAAACTGTTGCTTTCAGGGTCAGTAATGGGACCCTCACCTTGAATTGTCTTTTACCTGCTTCTCAGGACATCACAGTTCTCCTGGGTTTTCTTTTTCCTTCATAAATTCTTTTCATGTTCCTTTCCCTCTCATAACCCAAGTTGGGGTGCCATGGCTATTAATTTGAATCCCCAAGTCTGCCATTAAGGAAAGAACCCCAAACACAGTAAAGGAAAACATTTAAATTAAAATAGTACATAGAAAATATCTATTTTACAAAAAACAACTCAGTAAGGAAGGAATAGAGGAACAAAATTAAGATATAAGTCATTTATGTACATGCATAGGTAAAATCTATCTTATCATTAATTACATTAAATAGAAGAGGATTAACTGCTCCATTCAAAAGACAGAAATTAGTAAATGGATGAAGACATTACACAAGTCTACCAGGTGTGTGCTTTACATTCCCTGAATAAAATAGGTGGAAAGCAAATGAATGATCCAAGTGTTTATACTAATATTAGACAAGATACACTCATAGACAAAATTGCTTCTAGATACAAAGATAGCTTAGAGTGATGAAAAGGTCAATCTAGCAAGGAAATAGAATGGTTATAAACATCTATGTTTTTAGTGACCAATCAAAATAAATGAATCGAAAACTAGAACAATTGCAGGGAGAAATATGCAATTCAACAGCATTAATTGTACCATTCCAGTACCCTGTTTTCAACAACAGACAGAATAGTCAAAATAACACCAAGGAGACTTAAAGACATTGTAAACAAACTAGACCTGACAGACATCCACAGAACATTCCAATCCAAACTAACAGAATACTCACTTACCTTAGAAGCACGTGAGATGTTCTTCAGGATAAACTATCAAACAAGTCTTAAATACGTTAAAAGGATTTATATCAAACATTCTCTCTGTCTAAAGAAAAGGAGGGAATTTGGGAAATTCTCAAAATCACAGAAATTAAACAACATAATTAAACACAATGATCTTTTTTTTCCATACTCTTCTCCCCTCTCCCCTCTCCCCCCAACCTCTTATAGTTAAGAAATGGTTTGTCTTAAAGTGAAGAAAAATCTGTACAGTTAAGAAAAACCTGTCCAGAATCCTGGACCTGGCACTCAGGAAGAATTTTGAAGCAAAAATATGCTTCATTTTGCTGTCAGTGCTAATCTTATCCTTGCTCACTTTCTTAAAAATCTATCAGGACACAGGAGATTGTGAGGTATTTGAGGATCTCAAACATCACTATCATCCATTTTTGTCTGCCAGGTGTAGCAACAGAGCCAAAGGTCTAATTTACAAGTGACTCTTGATTTGCAACTTAATTGATTCCTGGAGAGACATGACAAGTGAAACCATTGTAAGTTAAGAGTCCTTCTCTGTAAGCGCGTCTTATAAATTCTATTGCCTGTTTGCAATCCAATCTCATACCCTCAAAATACACCAGAGTAATTCCAAAACAGGGGGAAAATGAACCAAATCCAAACACAGTCAGATGCTTTCCCAACATTTATAAACTGTGTAAGAAGAAATTTAATAGAAAAACTGTAATGATGTCATGCTTCATTGGAGGAATCCTTTTGTTTTCTGGACTGAGATGGATTGGCTGAAGAGTTTTAACATGTTGTTTCCATGAAGTCTAGAATGAAATTATTTTTCATTCTATGGCAAATCACCCAGCAACAGTGTTTTTCGAATGAAGGTGATTTTGTCCCCAGGGGACATAAGGCATTGACATCTTCAGCTGCTAAAACTTGGTGGGGAGATGGAGATGCTATCAGAATTTAGTGGCTAGAGACCAACGATGATGCTACTATTCTGCAATGCTCAGGATAAAACTCTACAACAAAGATATATCACACCAAAAAAGTCTGTAACCCTGGTGGTTTGAAACTCTGCTTTATAGGAGCATTTAAAACTGAGTTAAGGTTCAGGTCTTTTTTGGGGGTGGGCAGAGGGGCTTGAATTCAGGGGCTGGGAGCGATCACTGAGCTCCTTCACTCAAGGATAGCGCTCTACCACTTTGAGCCACAGCACTACTTTTGTGTGTGTGTGTGTGTGTGTGTGTGTGTGTGTGTGTGTTTAATTGTAGATAAGAGTCTCATGGACTTTCTTGCCTGGGCTGGCTTTGAACTGTGATTCTCAGATCTCAGCCTCCTTAGTAGCTAGGATTATAGGCGTTAACCACCAGTGAGTGCCTGGCTTTTAGGTCATTTAAAAAAAGAGGGTAGGCTGAAAAACAGATGTGGTTGTCTCTCAAAATGTTTAAATGGTCTAAGTGAGGAGCTGGAGATAGGTCATGAGAACAGGTAGTTTCACGCTGACTTCTTTAATGATCCCTTGCTCTTCCTTGTCCATAGGTCTACCGAGTTGCCTTTCAGTGACAAACTAGGTTGTCATTGTTGCCAATCTGTGTAGGGTAGCTGTGGTTATATGCAAGTTTTGGTTATTACTCCATGAATTTTATTTATGGAGAAGAAAAGTCAGAAAAAGTGAATGAGTGAAAGCCATAAAAAGTGCGCCAGGTATACTGGAATACTGACAAAATCTATACACGACTTTGTGGTTTTCACTGTTTCTCGTGGATCTTTACCTTTTCTGTACAGCTAGCATACTAAAGTTTTCTAATTGCAACAGCATTTCTTGTCATTTATACCTGTTTCTCAGCAGCCTTTAAAGAGGTCAGTGTTTTGTCGTGAAGAACAGACCCAAAGATTTCACACAAGCTACAAATAAATGCTTGGTGGTAATCTCTGATGATAGTAATTTCTATTTGAAGTATTAAAGGGCATCAACATCTAAAAGTTTCAGGACCTCTGGGGATCCTCCCCTCCCCTCTAGAAGGATGCTACAGTAATCAGTCCTTTGGGAAAGTTCTGTTAGCTTGTGGATGCCACTGTTCTTAGTGTTCGAAGCATTTGAAATGTGTTTGAGTTTAAAAAAGAAATGTCAATATTGAAATGACAACGCTCATCCTAATTAACTGAGCTCTTTCACTGTGTATCTCTTCCCAGCTCCTCAGGAACACATAAACATAAGTTGGAAATTTTCCCCTAGACTATTTTAAAAGCTTTGAAGCAAAGGGGCCTTCCTCCTCAATGTGTGGGCTATCTGGATTGGAGAGTGAAGAGTCAGGTAAAAATTGGGTGGGAGAAGAAAGAGACCAAAAGAGAGCTGACCCATCATTTTCAGAATCTTTATTCTAGAGTATGATGTCCCCATCCGCAGGATAGCCCACGGAAAGGAG
This sequence comes from Dipodomys ordii, assembly GCF_000151885.1. Classification (NCBI taxonomy): domain Eukaryota; kingdom Metazoa; phylum Chordata; class Mammalia; order Rodentia; family Heteromyidae; genus Dipodomys; species Dipodomys ordii. The sequence goes on along the minus strand of NW_012267243.1, from coordinate 8,943,095 downwards.
CCTTTCCTGTTCAGATTATCACCTGCCACTTGGTTACGTCAATCACGGGATGCCCAGAGTATGCGTTATGTCACTGTGTGTGTGTCTGGGGGTGTGTTCCTGGAGGAGACAGGCATTTGGATTGGCAGGCTGGGTAAAGGGCATTGCCTTCCCCGGTGGGCAAAGTGTCATCCCAGTAAGGATAGAAATAGAGAAGAAATGCTGAGAAAGGAGGAATTTGCCTCTTACTCCTTGTCTGCCTGGTGAGCTGGGACACTGGCATTTTGCTGTGGGACTTGGATTTACAATATCAGCTTCTCTGGTTCTCAGCCCTTGACAGCTGGACTGAGCTATATTAGTGACTTTCCTGGGTCTTTGGCAGAACCTAAGACTCAGCTGCTATAATCTTGTGTGTCAATTTGTTTCTCTAGAGAACTTGAACACAAACTAGTCCCAAACAATGTTCCTGGCATGTAAAAATATGGGATAAGGGAATAGAGAGAGAGATGTCAAGTTTCTGCCGGGTAGCACTTTAAAGTCACCTTCCTATTAACGGGAACTATCACTGGGTGTGGTATGTAGTAGGTGCTCTTTGAATGTGGGTGGTAAGGATGAATGGAATCAGAGACGGATTTGTGTGTGGATTTATGAGCCGGGGTAATGGGGTATAGGGTACGTGTCACAGCAGAGGAGAGACACAGGCCAAGAGGGCTATCATTTTGTGGTAATGTCTTACTGTTGACTGGCAAATTGGCCACTGCTACAGCATAGGTCTCCAGGGCCAATGGGGCATCGTGGGAGAAAAGATGCGATGGGGTAATTGCACTGATTACTAATGCTGCTAACATTTCTCTTGCTTAATAATCCACTTTTAATTTTACCCCTGGCAATTCTTAGCTCCCACAACACAGCAATAATTAAATCTGTGTTCAGATGGTTGTAAATGCACCCAGAGGTCTTAAGCAATGGGTGAATTATACTCATTTAAGTTAGAACATAATGCTAGCATCCAGCCCCCTCAGAATAAACACTAATTACTGAAGGTCCTCTCAATTCCATGAGATCTCTTTAGTATCTGTTTCCATTTTCTAGATAACATTCAAGTTGAGACGATCTCTGTTTTGGTAGTCACTTCTCTGGTATGTATGTAATCCAGAGTGGTTTCTTCAAAACAGTGCCTGGAAATGTGGTGGCTGTTCTCAACAAGGGTCTTCCTTGTCTGACAGCCCAGAGAAACCTCTTTTCTAAGGAACGAGGAAAGAAAGGGTCTGAGGCCCAAGGAAAGGGCTAAGACAGTGTCTCGTTGGTTCTGTTTGTGCACAGCACCTTTGGTGGTAGATTATCATAGAGCTGGACACTGGGAGTTTTCCCATGTTTTTGTGGTGCAAGGGAGAGGCACACAGGAAAAACAATCCCTTCAAAGAAAGGCTTCAATCCCTTCTTAAAGTGATTTACTCTTCCTCCATTTAACAAAGGACGTGAACAGAGTCCTCCTCTGGCTTTGAGCATTTCACAATCCTTGCCTGGTGCCCCCCGGAAGCTAATAGAGATGGATAGGAAGTATTCCTGACCCTGCTTCTGCAGGCTGATGCTTGTTCAGACTGCTCCTGCTTCATTCTCTTCTCCTGATCGTTTCCATCATCATAACACCTGGCGGTGTTGGCCTTCCCAAGGCAGGAGGAACTGCTTGTCTTGGTTTATGGGATTTTAGCCCAATCTATGGCTCAGTTCTCTCCATACTTTGAAGCTCTGTATGCTCTGGAATGGAACCAAATGGAAATTTCCCTTGGAAACGACTCTCCTCTTGGAACCATTCCCTTGCTGAAATCTACCTGATGCAACCTAGAGGTTAAAGTTGGTCTCACCCTCTGCACCAGCTGGGAGAGAAAGCAAGTAGGTTTTCCCATGTGGCTAAGTCTGAGAAGAGGTGTTCACGAGAACTACCATCAGAGTGGCTAGCGAAGAATTCATTACAGCAGATCCAAACTGGGGCGATGGGGCCTGGCATGTGCAGGGCATTGACTGAGCAGAGGCAAGGTAGGCTTAACAAGTTGGGGGCTGTCAAATACTCTCAGCCAGTATCCGTAGGTGGCAATAGAGATTTGCAGACAAAGCTTTTGTTGGACACTCCATCGTTGAGGGAGCCAAAAGAGAGGGCAGGAAGGAGGCAGGGAGGCTGTCTGTGAGTTACTATCTCAGTGGGGAGTCAAGGCATAGACAAGACCAACATGTGGGTGATCCTGGAGCAGCAGAGGTTGCCTCCCACTGGGGATGGCAAAAGCAAGAAATAAGATGGTGCATTCAGTGATGGATGGTAAAAAGCAAAGGATGAGATGAAGAATTCAATGGTGGATGGTGAGGGAAAGGGAGCGAGACTATGAGATATACAGGAGTGTTAGGGCTCTAGAGAGAGGACTAGAACAAGGTGGACGAGGGACATGGAGAGCAAGGCCGTTGGGAATGCGAAGAGCTTGTCTAAAGGGATAATGCCGAGGAGACAGGTTGGTAGAAGAAGGCTAGTAAATGCTCAGGAGAGGGTGCCCAAAAACACGCAAACAGACCAGTCATTAAGAAAGTCATGCCCCAGAAATGGAGGGACCGAGGTTCAGGCAAAGGCAACAGTAGTACTCACTGGACACTACCTTGAAAACCTCTACACCTTGTGTGTGGGGATGGGAGGGGAAAAACTGGGAGAAAGCAAGAGAAGGGGTCAATTGTCTTAAAAGAAAAGTACTCATTTCACGACGTATATAACTGTAACCCCCCTGTAGATCACCTTTATAATAACAATAAAAACGTAAAGGCCTTCAGAATAGCCCACAGGATTCAGAAAACACACAGCACTCCATCAGGATCTTTTATTAACGCATAGAAAATGTGTTTTAAAAAAGGAACTATACAGAAGCTAAAAGCAACCAGGACTAAAAATACTAGTTAACAATGGTTAACAGGCAGAGGAGATTCCAGTCTTGGAGCTACAGTGTCATGAAGCGATGGGCAGGCTGGTTTTCCCTCTCCTTTCTTCCGTGTGATTCCGTGTTAGCTCATTACAGGGTGTGTCACCTGAGGAGCAGGCGCTCCATTTCCTTCTTGTTTTTGTGTCTTTCCCCGCCCCCCAGTTTTTCTGTTAAGTACTCTTTTTTTTTTCAAGTACATTGTAGCTACAAAGTCAGTAAATTGGTCTTTGTTATTTTACCTGAAAAGGCTGTTAAAGGTTAAAACAATAAACTCAAAGTCTGAGGGACTGGAGGATTTGGCGTTTATGATTTCATAAAAGAACAATCTAGAGACCACCGGGGCGAGTTTTCGGCTGCCAAAGCCCCAGGTAAGGGTATTCTCAGATGCTGAGGAGACTTGTGTAAGGTGACTGGGAATTCCTATGGGCCTGGCAGTTGAGGTTGGAGTAATTTGGTGTGTTTGTGTCAATGGGGGAGGAAGGAAGAATATGTGGTAAGAATAGACTCATACAGATGTTTCCCTACAGCTGTGGGCCCTGTGTTGGTTCTAGGGCACAGAGGGAGACAGCTGGGGAAGAGGTTGACCAGGAGGACTCTGTCAGCTGACATTTTAATGGGAACCTAGTATGTGCTGTATCTAACCTATGTCCTCTGCTACTGTCCTGGCCCTATGTCACAAAAAAGTAGAGATCTCTCATGGGACGATTTATCCCTTTTTCATCTCAGAGAAGGGTTCATTTGAGAAGTTATGACCTAGCACCTGAAGCCACCACGTTATTGAGTTCTTTCTACATTCTTCAAGGTGGCCGAAGTGTGCAGAGTTTGAAGCCCCCCCCCCAGCTATGGGGGGACAGCAGGTGGGGAAGGAGTCGGAGGAAGAAGCTAGGGAACAAATAAAGTGGATTTCTCTTCTGTTTTTCTTCTGCTTTCTTTGCTCAGACATTTCTCTGATGTGCTCCTGCAGAGAACTCTGGAAGTATTTGTATCTCTGGGAGTTTGGAAAGGACTAGCCCAAATGTTTGTGTAGTCTGTATAGCTTAGCCTAGAAATTCAGGAGATCCTTGTGCTACCTACTATTTGTAGTAGTTTGAATACATCCATAATATAACTTTTGCTCCCCAAATGTTATAGTGAAATGACTGCTCCAGAATATGTACCACATTTATTCTGAGCTTTCTCTCTGCTATACCTCCTGGCATAGCTCCTGCTCTAGTTGGAGAAGGATGACTCTGGAATATCCATTCTTCCTGTGTTGGGTGGGAAAGAGGCTACCATGTTCCCAAAAGAATGGGAACTGGAGAATCACAGCTGTGTCCCAGTCCCTGTCTTCTCCTCCAAACCTGGCGTTCCTCTCTGCCACTCCCCAGATTTAAAAAGAAAGGAGAAAGTTTCCAGAATGAACTCCCCATTGGCGCTCAGGATCCCTGGAATAGTGGCAAAAGCAAAGCAAAAGCTCTTGAGAAAATGAAGGGAGACAGAGGGGCACTGTGAGTCCTGTTTCAAGCATAGTAGCCAAATACAAGATGGTGGCCACCTGGCTAAATAAATGTAAAACAAGGCCTCATGAAGTAGAAAACTCAAAGGTTCTCAGGTTGCACAAAGAGGTTCAGATTGCAGCTCTCCTTAGAAGAGGCCTTGGGGACTTATCACTTAACCTTCTTATGTCTGATGTCTAGGTCTATGAAAGGGTTCAGTTCACTCAAGATTGTCGGGAGGATTGAATAAAGTAATAATGTGCCAAGCCTTTAGTAGGATCTGGTGGACAGTGAGTACTATTTTCCTCAATCTTTGCTTAAGGACAAATCTTAAAAATTCTGTGCCAGACCTGACTTCAGCTCTGTTACTTGGGCAAGCTGCCTAACCTATCTTGGTCTAGGTTTACTTGAGCATGAAAGGAATGGATGGAGTTAGACCATCTCTAGTTCCCTCTGTCGCCGAAGGTATGCTTCCTGTGTGTGCCCGGAGTCAGGGTGGATCAGACCAGTGTTAAATGACGGGATGTTAAAGACCAATATAAGATTTCCTTGGAGGTTGTTAACACGGTGACAGAGAGATAACGATCCTCCTGATTTAGCATTAGACCAGCCTCACAGTCCCAGGCAGTAGGGAGCTGTTTTATTAAGTTAAGAGAGGAGACTGAGTTTGCCTGAGTAATAGCCGTGTTATTTGGATACCCAGCATTATTGAGTATGGGGAAAGAGAGGGTTTCCTGTTGGGAGAAAATGTGATAGTGTCCAGAGATGGTTTGTGCCAAGGACACTTGGACAATGAAGTTCTGCAGGTACAATGAAGTCATGGTTCAGGCGTGATCCTGAAAAAGAAATCAGAAATGCTGGAGATGTCAGATCAGGCTGTAAATGCTGGTGAAGAAAATGTGAGATCCAGGCAGGATTAGTTGAGCAAGCAAAGAAGCCCCCAGGGCGTGCCGTGTGCAAAGGCCTCGGTGTCTATTTCCTCATGTGGATTGAATGCACTGCTAAAGAGCTCTGGTTTGGGGCAGGCTAGAACTTAAGGATCGGGTGCTGCTATCTTCATTATGCTTTTGCCTGGTTTATATTTGTGCTGGAGGATAAGTAGAAAGCCTACTTTTACTCTATAAGGATCCATTGCTTCATTTATATAATTCTTCCTTCTTTCTGTTTTTCAGAGTTTGGAGAACACAGACACTGGCTTGCACATATCTGATGTGGATAAAATTAGAACAAACTGGAACCATTTTTTCCCCCCAGTTGGAACTGAACCCACACCAACACATCATCTTAAAGCCCAGCAGCGCTGCTGACCCTGTACAGCTTCTGGAAGTTTTCATTTGGTCTTTGAGTTCTTATTTGGTCTGATAGTTTTCAAAATGCTCCACTGCCATTGAGGGAAACTTTATCATATGTGTGAGGGGTGGTTTATGAAAGATGCAAAGGTTTGGGGAAGCAATTGGTGAAAGAGCTTCAGGAATACAGCTCCCCTGCAGAATAGCTAGAGGTTACAGGCACAGCCCAGAAGCCAGCCCATGACTCAATCCCCTTTCTCTATTTCATCCGTGTTACCCGGATGGAAGTGGACCACCCAGGATGTTAGGTAAGCATTAGGCTAGGCTTCCGAGCTCCCCAAGACCCTTCTGACAGTTCGACAAGTTTGAAGCAAGTGACAAATGATCCCACCTCCTGCTGAACTACTGAAATGGAAAGGAGTTTGGATTTTTTTTTTTTTTAGAGTTTTCTTTTTCAAAGTTTTCCAAATGGACAGTGAGATGCAAATTGAAGGGGAAAGTGGTTCCTCTTCCCTCACCTCTGGAGGGAAAGAAATGGAACTCGAGAATTTGATTGAATAAGAACTTAGCAATAAGAATTCAAGCAGTAGAAAAGCATATAACCTGGCTAAGTAGCTGGATCTTTTCCTAAAATTCTGAGTGGGGGCTGAGAGAGAGAGAGAGAGAGAGAGAGAGAGAGAGAGAGAGAGAGAGAGAGAGAGAAAGAGAGAGAAACACAGGGAGAGACAGAGACAGAGACACAGAGAGAGACAGAGAGAGACACACAGAGTAAGGAAAGTCTGTCCTCTAGGGACTTTGGCAAATCCAGCCACTTTCAACCCTCTCCGTTTGGTACATCCACTGTTATCATGGGTTGCATTTTTCTTTATCCAGAGAAGAGGATAAAGAGTAGCTCCTACACTTTTTTCTTTCCTTACCGGTGCTTTAAAAAGAGCTCTTTGAAAAGATTGTATAATGACCCTTTGTCCCTTAATCTACAGCTCTGTTCTGAAGACTGGATTTTCAAAGCATGAACTTGTTTAGATTTGTTTGGTTTGGCATAAAGCTCACTGGCAGCCTGGCTTCTTCAAGTTTGTCAATGGGCAGCCTGCAGGGAGCTGTTGGGTTCCCATGTGGAAGGAAAGAGATTGTCAGGTATCCCACCACCGTATCAGCAGTGGAGTTAGGGCCTTGTTCGTGAGGGGTAAGGTGGATTTGAATGTTTTCTCTACACTTTCCATTCTTGTACAAATAAATCTGCTTTACAAATCCACCTTGGGAGCAGGGAAACTCCACTGTTTCCTACCCCTGTGATGGTTCACCCCTTTCCATGGGCGGCTAGATTTTTGTGAGCGCCACCTTGTGGTCACTCTGAGCAAGAATCCCTTCCAGCTGTTCATAAAAGCCAGCATTTTTCACCCATTTGTCATGCCTGTGGCCCCTTCTTCACATCTGACCTCTTTACCTTCCAGAAGTAACCATGGAAAATATGATTTTAATATGTTGGGAAAACATATCTTTATAGGACAGAGCGTACAAAGAGCAGGAACTGCCTGGCTCTTGGTTCCAAACAACAAATCTATTGCAACCATTGGTAGTTGTTTTCTGTCCTTGTTGGCTTTGCTTTTCTTTCCTTTCTTTTCTTGTGGTGTAATTATCTATCCTAATGTGTTTGAAATTAGGCTTCCTTCTGGGATGGTTCCACTTTTATTCCTTCTGAGTCTATTATGGGAATATTCAATGTGCTTAGGGTGCATGCTTTATTTATTCAGTTATTTATGGTATTAAGGCTAGAACTCAGCACCTTATGACATGCTAGACAAACACATTACTACTAAGCTGCAACCCAGGTACTGTGGTGGGCACTTTCTGACTATAACTTCCTACATTCTCTTGGATAAGCACAGGTGCTTGAATGGATGAAATAAGAAGGAGTTAGTTAAGAAGCTCAGGAACAGCTTCTCAGTGAAGTTCAGTGAAGACACAAACCGTGTTCAGAAGCTTTAAGTCAACTTGATCACTGTCCTTAGAAAGACAGCAGAACACAGACTCCTAAAATGGCTTAAAAACTCACAAGAAAGTCACTGTACTTAATGAAAGGAATCTATGAATCATTTTATAGAGGGTCAAAAGAACTGATCTGTGAAGTCTCTTTCTTGCTTTAAAATTCTTTAAAATGAATCTAGGCAATGTTTCTGATACTATTTATAAAAATGTTCCGTAGGGTGAAACTATTCCAGTGGAAGGCAGGTTTTGATTTCTACTGATATTTCTTGACTTTCATCCGAAATGTTGACATACAATCTTGTTCCATTTCAGTTCCTCTGATGAGATGGGCTGTACTGACACACCTAGGTCTGGCTCTGCTTTTATAGACACAAGCGGTTCAGCCTCTTCTTGGTGTTATCTTTTTCTGTAGTGTGTGTGTGTGTGTGTGTGTGACTTTTCCTTTTCTTCTCACCTTCCTTCCTTTCTGGAGAATTTTCATTATTTAATTATGCTCTCTCATCAATGTCAATTTCTATTCTAAATTTTACACCATAGATTGGGAAGTTCGAATTTATTCTGGTCTAGTCTTTCCTTCACTAGGCAAAGAAACTGAGGTCCAGAGGGATAAAACAACCTACCCAGAGTCATGTAGCTGGCAAAATTGCAGCTCTGGGCCTGCACCTCAGCTCTCAAGTAATGTATTCAGTATATTTCCTACTCTTCATGGTTGGCCCACTCTCTAGTTAAATTTTATTCAATTAATAACCTTCTCTTTCTTCCTCCTCGCTTCTTGAAGCTCATGGTGAATTGAGAAATGAAAATGCCTTCTGTATCTTCTTGTTCTGAATATGCTGGTCATACTTCTATCACAGCACCGTAGCAGAGCACCAGGCCCGTGGAGCTTGCTAACGGGAGGGTGCCTACAGAAAATGTCAAGCAGACTCCATCCTCACTGCACTAAAAGCGTATGACACATAGCTTAAGGGACTGTCTCTTCCTGGCTTTCAAAGCTTGGTTTGAGTGTAGAGTGGTTTCTTGTAGAAAATTTGACAACTCACCAGTAACTGAAGGTCCAAGATACCCCACACTATACAGAACTGAGCCTGGGGGAAGGGGCAAGAGCAGAGAGGAGGGTGGAGACTTGGACATGGGTTTGGGCAGATGCTGGAAGGGCGGCTGAAGCTGCCATTGGATTTGGAGGAGCCAAAAGGTCCCACTGCTGAGGTCCCTAGCTCTCCAGGGCTTACCCATCCAATCAAGCTGGCGGAGACAGCACATCTCATCCTGTGAGAGACGGGTCCACCGCCCTTCCCTCTCACCTTCGGATTCCTAGATGTAATTTCCTCTGGCACTTTTCATTTTTCCTTTCCAAAGCTGAATAATGTAAGAAGATGGAGAAACGTTTCTCATGATCTCACCTCAGTAAGGGGTCATTTCTCTTTCACACAGAATCAGAACAAAATAAAGCGAAACGAAACAACTAGCCCAGACATTATAGTTCCTCCTAGGACTGCGAGTTGGAAGGATGGCTGGCTGTTCATCTAACTGTACCTTCTGCCTCTCACTAAGACCCCTGTATCAGGAGAGCCTGGCTAACGATGGAAATAAGGCTTTCCGCTTGCAAGTCACAAAACAAAACCCATGATAAATCAGATCAGAAATTGCAACTGGGGAGGATCTATTTCTTACATGAACTGTCATTTCTATGGGGGGTGCCCTAATTTCTTACTCTTCGGTCCCTTCCTCAATTCATGACTCCAAAGTGCTAAAAGAAAAAAAAAAGTAATTCCCCCCCACCCTTTCACCATCAAGGAAAGTTACTGACTGGCTGGATAGTGAGAAGAGTGACTGAAACCCTCGGTCACGTAGCCACTGTGTAACCCAAGGCCAGGATCAAACAGTATCTGCCTTGAGAATGAGATTTTTAACCCAATAGGAACTAAGGGTGAATAAAATTTGGTGAAGGACTGATGGGTTGGGTTGGAAAAGATAGGAACCACAGAGGATGAGAATCTTTGGCCCATCACAAAGGACTTGGGTTGTTGATCTCTTCCTCCTTTTTAATGGGAAGTTGTTGGCCAAGCCCTGTGGCTGAGGTTTCTTCCCTGGGCTGGTGTGATTGATCACCTGGCCCTCGAAGGCTTGTGATGAGATCACAAATACCCGGAAGGCATGTGCCTGTCACCATACCCCTCAGCAGTCCACAGCTTCCCTCCTTTCCTCCTAGATGGGAAAGGAGGGGTTAGTTAGGGATGACTGTGGAGGAGGGAGAAGGCAGTCCCAGAATTAGGCTCCACAGCAGCAGAAACTATGAGCAGATGGATGGTAGTCAGCTGATGATCTCTGCGACGCCCCTGCCTTCCTTCCAACACTCTTAATATGTATGTTGCCAAGCACATGACTATTGCCTCCCCCCCCCTTGTCTCATATTATAAAATACAAACAAAGGACAGAAAAGATCGTTTGGTTCCCGGCTGCCCACTGCTCAGAACTGTAAGGCCCGCCGTTTCCTCCCTGCTGAGACACGGTGGTTGTAGGGTCGCATCTTCATTTCCACAAAGGGGATGGAGAACTCGTGGCCTTTCCAATGGTACCAGTTGATTCCCTGGGTACAAGAAAGAGGCACAAGTCAGATCACCCCTCCCTCTCCACAGAATTCTCTACTTGAAAAGAAAGGGAATGACTGGAGCATGAAATCCAACATGCCAACGTAGTTACCGACAGCTAAAGAGTAGTTTTGTGGCTGAGTTCCCAATAAGGAGAATGGAGCCTCGTCCCTTCCCAGTATTCTCCTTCAACCAGCCCAGGGTCTGAGTCTTTACTGGGAACATGTTACCAGCTTTGCCTATTTTGGCCTTCAGTTGTGGAATGGAGTAGCAGCTAGTGGTGAATTTCAAAATCTCCAATGAAGAGGACATCTCTTTGATTTCTCCCTCCTGAAGGGGGAGACTCGCATAGCTTTCACCTGAAATGTTCAATCATCTGGAGGTGTCTGACCTTATGGGCTTTTCTGGATTTGGCCTTCTGCTGCCCAATATGGCAAGGTCCCTGTGGGTCCAGCCGGCTCCCTGTCACCCGGCCTAGTCTGTGAATTGATTTGCATTCTTTTGGGGAAATAGAGTCTCCTTCACTTGGCTATTTCTGAACGGGGGCCTGCTTTCCTCCTTGGGGAGCAGCCTGTGAAGCACTTCCCAGAACGGATGAGCTCTCCGCTGAGTTCTTCCTCCCAGTGGAAGCGTTTTCCCTTCTTTCCCTGGGCTTCCTTCCTCCCGTCCTGGGCATGCCCCAGCATTTGGACAGCTGTTTTCTCTAGGATAGATTGTTCTCAAAGTACTTTTTTTTTTTTTTAAAGGAAAATGTAGGCCCCACATGAACACTGCAGCATGAAGCTGAGGGTTCTGTGCTTTGGGTCACCCCAAGCGCCTACCTGACTGTGCCTGGACTCCCCATACTTCCCGTTGAGGTTGGTCCGGTGGCAGTTCTTATACCACCAAGCGCCTTTGTACGACATGGCGCAGTTGGTGACTGCCACGTCGTTGTCTCTGTCCTCTGTGGAGAAAGGGCGCCCCTGGTGGTAGCTGAGGGAGTCTCCTGCAAAGAAGAACATCCATGGGAGTTCCACCTGGGACAGAATTGTAAAAGATCCCGCGTTCACAGGATCCCGTCCCAGGGAATATGGTGACCGCACCCAGGACCTCTGCTTACCACCCCTGTCCCGCTCAGCTCCTCGGTCTGGCTGCGCTGACCGTATCCTCGCTTTACTCTGTGTGATCACTACCTGCATGCTGCTCTCTTCAAACCACCTCTTCTTCCCCAGGCTTTTGCTGAGAGCAAGGTTGCATACAACCACTCTCAATACCCTCAGATGTCTCCCAGGCCCTCCACGAAACACAGAACACTCATGGTTCCTCTCTCCTCCCCTGGAGACAGAAACTAGCCATGCTGACTTGGGTCATTCTGGGTCTCCACTGTGGGCACAGCCTGCCTTTCACCCAACATCACCAACCCTGGTCAGACTCTATCTCCAAAACCACATTAAGAACGTGGTGCCCCTTGTGAAGAAGGAAAGGAGCCAACTAGAGATTCCATCAACAGGAAACAAGATGCTGAACACATCATAGCCAGGCCAAAGGAGACGTGCATCTTGGGGAACAGTGGACTTGGAGAGGGGAGACCAAGTCTGTGATCACTACTGCCAAACATCTGACAGGCTACTGAGGAAAAATACCATTAAATGCACATGGTGGAGCTGGGTGCTGGTGAGTCACACCTGCAATCCTAGCTACTCAGGAGGCTGAGATCTGAGGTTCGCCTTTCAAAGCCAGGCAAGTCTATGAGGTTTTTATCTCCAATTAGCCACTAGAAAACCAGAAGTGACGTTTTGGCTCAAGTGGTAGAGCGCTCACCTTGAGCTGAAGAGCTCAGGGACAGCGCCCAGGCCCAGAGTTCAAGCCCCACGACCGACAAAAATAAATAAATAACTAATAAACAAACATGGTGAATAAGAATGAGCATTGGTAGGAGGAGACTGTAAAGAGGCCTATCTTGGTTCAAGAGAAGAAGAGAAATCAGCTACACCAAAAGTGGTGTAGGCTGCCCTGAGCTCAGCCAGGGGGGCTCTCAGATGGACCCGGGGGCCGGTGCACTCCTGCTGGAGACGTTGTGCAGGGTTTCGTACAAATTGACCATTTGACCATCATTCATTTGTAAGGATTTGTGGTTAGGAATGTTGCCAAGGGAACTTATACTACTTATGGGATGAACGTTACCTTAGCTGCATCTGAGGTTCATTTCCCCAGGAGGGGCATTGTCAGGGGCTTTGGAGCTATACCCACAGTGGCCACTGGGTGTCTCTAATGCATCCCAACAAGACTCCTGACTGGATCATCTTTTTTTATGTATGTATTTATTCTTGGTCTCTCTCTGTGTGCGTGTGCGTGTGCATGCACACACTAGTCTTGGGGCTTGAACTCAGGGCTTGGGCTCTGTCCCTGAGCTTAGCTTTTTTTTTTTTTTTTTTTGCTCAAGGCTAGCACTCTACCACATGAGCCTCACAGCTCTACTTCTGCCTTTTTGTTAGCCCATTGGAGCCAACATTCTCATGGATGTTTCTGCCCAGCCTGGCTTTGAACTGCAACCCTCAGAGCTCAGTTTCCTGGTTAGGATTACAGGCACGAGCCACTACACCCAGTGGATCATCTTTATTTTAGAGGGAAGCCTCCCCTTCCCGTCCAATGGGAAGTCGTTTCAGCAGCATAGTATTATCTCTCCACTACCCTCTTCATTTTGTCTGTCCAGCCTCAAAGGATTCAGGTTTTGTGTCTGTCTAGAGTTAACTTCATCACTGGGAACATATTCTTTGTCCTCTCTTCCTAGTCCTGGACAAGAGAGAAAGGAATCCTTACTCTTATTTTTCCCTTCCCATTTCTTAGCATTTTTACTTCCTCTTTATCTTAAATCATACTCATGTCTTTTGTCTGAAAAAAATTATTGGATTAATCTTCCGGCATAATTAGTAACCCTTTCTTTACTTTTTAGTTGTTCATGTTGTCTCTGCCCACAGCTCTATCTTCTCCATCCTGCTTCTTCTTCTGAATTCTAGAACTTATTCTTCTTATTCTCCTGGAGCAATTTTCTCCAGCTTCGACTTTGATGTTGCCTGCTGCTGTCTCAGTCATGATCCACAGGTAACTTTATATGTCTTTCCTCATGTAGTTCCCCTCCCCCTTTCTGCCTCATATATTCCTCTCAAACCTTTAGTGCATTAAATTATTAAATTAAATCATGAATTTCTCTCATGACCACCATCTAGATTTATACCTTTCCCTTAATCCTCACACTGACCAAGGCTCATATTATCTTCTATTGGGATGAATACCACAGCCACCAGCTGATCTCAGCTCTTGATCAGATTTACTTTATCCTGTCTGGGGTTGTCTAACTGATGTTCCTAAAACTCCACTTCCCCGATAACCCTCCGGATTGGCAAGGCTCTCCACACCTACTATGTCAAGACCAACTTCCTCTACTCCTTGGTGTCCAGGCTGTCTAGGACCTGGCTCCTCCTCCTCCAAGCTCTTTCTATCCCCTCGGAGCTCACTCTCTGTGTAGGGTAGCTGGCCTGTCACACTCTCCTCCCTCCAATTAGGATCCAATTCAAATGGGCCACCTTCACGGGCCTCCTCAAGCTCCCAGACACCCTTCACTGAGCACCCTTCCATGGGAAGTGGGTGCTATTTATTGCATAGAGAGTTACTTCTCAGTGGTTCGATCCAGAACCACCATTGAGTGAGGTTAGCTAGATGTGGGGCAGCCTAAATAACCCCAGATTTTCCTCTTCTGAAGAAGATGAATTCACTATTCCAGGTGAGGAATGAATCATAATTAATTTCTAATGATCAGCCAACCTGTTGGCAGGATTTGCCTCTGACACATGAAAGTTGAATACAGTCCAACAGTTTTTCCCTCCGCAGGCCCCCTGCCAGGAAATAAGGCTGGAACAGAGAGAGGCAGTAGGGACTGGGCCCAGGATAGACAAAGTGTGGGCTTGAAGGGAGAAGGATAAAGAAGAAGAGCAGGGGAAAGCTTGCTTCTTCTATTCCTGCAGTGAAACTGGGATGACTCTTCTTCAGGTGTAATTCTAATCTAGGCAGTGAATAGCATCTGGTTATTTTCTCAATGATTTAGTCTGACATCTCGTTTAATACGTCCATTTCAACGACTATTTTATGCTCAAATTGGACCTTTTCTTGGGGAGCCTCAGGCTTGTCTGATTGCCGTTACCAGTGATCTCGAATATGAACAATAGCAAAGAAGAGTGTGTCTGCTCTTTGGAATAACAATACCTGGCCAAGAAAAGAAATAATTGAGCAGCTGCAGTAATTGGAAGGGCAGCACCTTGGAGTTCTTCTTAATTCTAAGAAGGCACCAGAAATGCTACTAAAATTAAACACCAGTACTTAGCCCTACCTTTGGAGTAGTGAAAGGGCCAATAATGCCATGTACCAAACAGTAGAGTATCTGGCACAAGAGGCGTTATGAAATGGGTCTTAAGGGAATGCAAGAACTAGAAGGGCAGAGCCCAGCAGCAGCATGGACGGAGAACCGTGATTGCGAATTGCTGACAGAGGGGGCGCTCTTCTGCTCGGTAGAGGTGATCCCGGTAAGAATGGTGGGCTGAGGGAGCATCTCAGAAGATGGGCAATCTGTATTATTTTCCTTAGTTCAAAGATGGTTTTCCTAGATGCCATTGCAAGAGAGATTTCTACCCAGAGGGGAGATGGTTCTGCTCTCACTGCATTTAGATAAGAAAAGGAATCCTTTGTTTTTACATTTATTTTTTAACGTTAAGGGCAGTCGCATGTCACTGATTGCATTATCTGACTAGTCTGTGAAGGGGAAAGATACTGTTACTACAATTTTCCAGATGAGCAAACAGAAGTCTTGAGACATTGATGTCAGGTCCCCGTGACTGGTGAGGAGGATGAGGACAAGAGCCATTGGATCCCCAGCTCCCTGTCCCACAGCATAGCTCGCGCCTGGAACACGGGCTCCTTGTCCTGCTTCATGCCCACCACCCTTGGGTCTGCTCGGGACCCGCAGGTACCTGCAGTGCCGTTGTAGCCTCCTAGGCGGAGTTTGTACAGGTTTCTGCTGTCCTCCACAGAGAACTTGTCATAGTGGGCGAAGACCGCCTCCTGTCCATCCCGCATGTCCACACGGAGCTCGTAGCGGCCCTGGGATGTGATCCTGTGTATGTTGTCCAGCCCTGTGGAGAAGAGCAGACCATGTGCTGAGTCTGGCCCCCAGCAGCTTTGGAAATGGGAGGGGGAAAAAAAACAGATGTTAAAGGGAAGGAGCATCCAGGTAGAGGTAATCTAGATTTGCCTTTGCTCTCAACCCGCCTCAGGTTGTTCTTAGAGAGACTCTGTCAGAGTCCAAACTTTCTCCTGCAAAAAGGCCCAGCCCTAGTCTGCTGAAGAGTGCTACCAGACATTCTAGGTCGTTACATCTGGGCTTGATCCAGTAACGGATAAACCCTGAGCCTCAGGTTACCTGACTTTATTCATCATCTCTCCTGAGAACAAGACAAGGGTATGAATCCTTTGATGTAAGTGGAAGAAAGCAAGAAGTAGAATCACAGGGGAAAACTTCCAGGTATCCTCAGGATCCAGGCACCCCTACGCTTCTGAGTATTCCCTGGGGAAACTCTGCCTTTCATTCCACTCTTCTTCCTTCTTTCATTCCACTCATCTTCCTTTTGTCTCCCTCCAGGAGGCTCCAAGAGCCAGGGCAGAGCATACTGATATTTTGAGACTTCCATGATTCAACTTTCTTCATGAATTTCCAACTTTAGGATGGTCTGAAGGTTATACGCATCATAGAAAGTGCACTTTGAATTTTAATCTTTCCCTGAGCTATCAATTACTGGGCAACGCCTTCTCCTGGTCATGTGAGTGACAACAAGCACATAAGCACAGGTGTAAATGACTGTACTCTATACCGTACTGCACTGCTAAGTATGATGCTTGGTAAGCTATGTGTGTTAAATGTGTTTTCAACCTAACAGCATTTCAGTTTATAACGGGTTTATTGGGATGCAGCCTTCAACATAAATTGAAGGGCACCTGTATTGTCCTCTGCTTTGTGACTCTGATTGCTTTCTGTCTGATGCACCTACCACACTTTATAATCTTTACTGGTCTTTCTGTGAAGTTATTCCCACTCAGGTGTCTTCTGCCTGGCCCCTAAGCAGGCTGTGGGCTAATAGATTCTATAAGGTACAAACTCCTGTAAGTCCAGAGTTTGAGAGCTAGAGCCCAGACATCCCTTGGTGATATTTTCTCTTATGTATTTTCAAACCTGCTTTTCTGAGACTCTGAGTCTGTCCTGGTTGCTTAAACTTTGAACCAATCTCCTTGTGCTGCTGAGGATCTGGATCTTTCTGATGTTTCTGTGTTTAGTGAGCCTGGCTCTTCTTGCCTTGCTGTAGTATCTGAGTGGGCCACAGTTTAGAATAAGAAAACCGCAACAGTAGAAGGGAATTTAGAGATTACATAGGCCCGCCTCTTTGTTTTGTAGAAGAGGAAGCTGTGTCCAGAGAAGCAAAACGATCGTCTAGGGGGTCATCCAGATCTTTTGGCCTCGTTAGTCTTCTCAGCACATGAAGTTTTGCCTTGATTGTAAAAAGGAAGGCTGTTGACTGCTATCTTGAAGCTGTTGACCCATAGCCTGCCCTGGATTGCTCTTGTGCAGATGGAATGTTTGCTGGTGAAATCATGTCTGGAGGCCTTTAATCAGCAGGTGGATCCATCCTGCCAGGAGCAGAGCTGCCAGCAATTCACAGCCTTTCATAGCCTTGACCAAGTGGAGTCACTTCAGCCTTCCTTCCCAGATGCCTTTGGGCAGACTGTATCTCCAGCCAAGACCCGTTTAATTTTCCTGGCTGTATCCTGCTTCTTCCCCCTTCCTACTCAGAGGACCTCCCCGAATAACTCATTTGCACAGGAGCTCCCTGCAGGAAGTCATTTGGGATTTCCCATCATTGGAAATCATTTGTTACTTGAACAAGAATCCCAATTTCCAGTTCTGTTTCTAAAACTTCAACAGGACATGCTTCGTGGGTCATAATGTTACCCCAAACTTGAATATTACTTCTGACCTACCCATGACCAGACTTACCTCGGTTCAAGAGCTCTTACTGGCTCTGTATTCCTTGTAACATCAAGAGTTCTCTTTTCAACTTTCTTTTCCATAATGTGTCTTTATACAACCAACCTAACCTCATGTTCTGATTTGTACCTTTTCTCTGCGGACAGGGAGGATTCTTGACTTTTTTCCTTTACTATCTCCATCCCTCTTCTATTCTCCCAAGATCCCTCACCGTCTCTACCATGGATCAGCTGTCTTTCTTCCTTGGTACCTGCCTTCTTCTCAGTAGCTCATAGGTTAGGATGGGTGTTTCCCAGTGTGGGTGGTATCTCTGATGCTCTGAGAAATATGTGGGAATGAGCCACTAAATAACTTTCAATGAACAAGAAAAGCACTTCTGGAAGTCTATTTCAGTTTTCCTTAATATGTGAACGAGAAACCGTAACTTAACCTCAACCTTACTTCTCAGCGTCAGCTTGGTTCTTATTTAACATCTGACACGTTCTGATCTCTGTTTTCATTCAGCACCAGCAGCAGCAGAGACAGCAGTGGGCTTAGAGCCCATGTGTTAAAATGTAGTTTAATCATATTCCCATTGCTTTCTTTCCATTGCTTTTATTTTTGAGACAATCTTTTGATTTATAACACATAATAACTAGTTTTTTTCATTTTTGGTCAGATAAAATTTCATTAAACATAGATTTAATTAAATAAAAAATAAGCGGTGATCACTGATATATTTTACAAAGTACGACAAAAATTGTAAAATTGATATTCGGTTTGGAAGCAAGTCTTGTCTGTTTATGGATACCTTGGCTTGTGGTGTGTGTGTGTGTGTGTGTGTGTGTGTGTGTGTGTGTGTTGGCAGAACCAGGGATCCAGGGATTGAACTCAGGCCTTGCATTTGCTACGCAAGTGCTATACCAACTGACTAATACTCCTCCCAACCATTTTTGCTTTAGTTATTTTTTTGGACAGGGTCTTAGGTTTTTGTCCAGAACTGGCTGTGGACCACAGTTTTTCTAACTATATTTCTTGTACAGCTAGGATGACAGGTATGTACCACTATGCCCAGCTTATTTACTGAGATGAGGGGGTCTCCCTAGCTATTTTCCCAGGCTGGTCTCAAACTGTAATCCTTCTGATTGCTGTCTCCTGAATACCTGTCATTATTGGCATGAGCCACTGTAACTGGCCTTCACTTATATTTTTATTAGCTTCATTGACAAACACAGGTTTGTTTATCTGGTAAGAATTCAAGAAGTTCTTATGATTGATTGGCCTCAGCTATCTATGATCCCCTGGGCACTACAATAGACAGCAGTATTTAAAAGATGAATACGATGTAGTTCCTGCCCTGAAAGAAGTTTACACAGTGCAGTTGAGGGAGATAAAGTCAACTAGACCAAGCTTTGGACCACAAGATTATGGCCAATTTCCCCACAGGCAGTAGGTTGAGAAAACTAATTAAGATATGTTCTGGGGAGGAAGATATTTAGCTGAGAATCTGAGTACACGTAAGTGGGTTATTGATAGAGGTGGGGAAAGGGGACAATTAGCTGGGAAAACATTTCTTGCAGAGATGCATCAGTGCATCTCCATGTTTGGAGTTCAGCAGAGGATAAGCAGGTGAGGTTCTTAATGGTGGAGAGCTAGGTGTAGTAGGAGTAGAGAGGCCTTGTACCTTGGCCAAGGGTTTGGTATTCACCTGGTAATGGTACAAAGTCATCAAATGGCTTTACAGGAGTCTGAGGAGTATTATTCTAGTGGTTGGGTGGGTAATGGGGTGGTTAGAGGCCTTGTTGGCAGGGAGCTTGGTTACAGGTTTGTTACTGGGAGTGCAGGAGAAGCTGATGAGATTTAGATGAGAGGGTGGTGTGTGTGTGTGTGGGGGGTGGTATCGAGAGGAGAGCATTTGGAGCATGATCATCCCGCCTTTCCCTCCACTTGTTTTTATCAGTTACTTTGAAAGTCTCACTAAGAAGGAGAGGGAAGCTGGGTGCTGGTACTTGCAGGCTCAGGCCTGTAATCCTAGCTATTCAGGAGGCTGAGATCTGGGGATAACAGTTTGACACTAGCCCAGACAGAAAAGTCCATGAGACTCGCTTTTCTTTTCCCCAGGGCTGAGGACTGAACCCAGGGCCTTGCGCGTGCCGGGCGGGCGCCCTTCCGCTGGGCTAACCCCCCAGCCCCTCCATGAGACTCTTATCTCCGACAAACCAGCCAAAAGCCACACGTGGAGCTGTGACTCCCATGGTAGAGTGCTAGCCTTGAGCACAAAAGCTAAGGGACAGTGCCCAGGCCTTGAGTACTGACACAAAAGAAAACAAAAGGAGAGGGCAGTGCAGGTGGTCATACTGGCTGCTTTCTGGATTGGCTCCACTGCTGCCGGGCTTGGGTTACCTACACACACCAGCTCAGTGCTCCAGCCATGTCAGAGCTCTAGGAAATTGCCCATCACCTCTAATGCCAGTGTCATCCCTCTCCCCCTTTCCTTCCCAAGTCAGATAATGACACTCTCCCAGGAACTGAGCACAGTGACTGGCCTCATTTGTCTCCTGACCTGCGGGCCGGTTGGCTGGTTGCCTGGCTTCTGAGAGGTGCAGCCTGCCTGCTGCTCCCCGAAACCCTTCCCTACCAGGCAGCACACTGATTTTGTAGTTGCTTCACATCAAGCCCCATCAGCATACGAGACTATTAATGAGGATGGGAAGAGACAGAGCAAAGAGGAAAACATCAGAATGAGATAAAAACAGATCAATCCTGGAGCCACACAGAGCAAGAGGTATTGCAAGCAATTCACAAGCTGTCAACCGCTCAATGCAAACCGGGTCCCTGATATTCCCAGATGGGGACAGAAAAGGGATGGACAAAAAGAAAAGCCAGATCAACCCACCGACGGAAAGACAAACCAGACGTTACCTAGCCAGAACTCATCTTCCAGGTTCCCAAAGCCAGCACGGTAGTTGGCCCATTTGCGGAAAAAGTCAGTCTGGCCATTTTGTCGCCTTTGAAATACCTGTGAAGAGAAAAGAGGACGATGAGGAGAGATGCCCAGGACAAGAAATGATAATACACAAACTGGATGCAACCAGCTCTGTCCCAACAATAACAACAATACCCAGATGAGGAGCATATCCCAACCGGAGCTGAGTATTTACAGAGCAGTTTCTGCAGGGGGTGCTGGCGGCCCTTCTCTGGAAGGGCAGAATGCCCCCTGGGGAAGAGGCTGAGGGGGTGTGATGTTGATGCTAATTTGCAGCCTGCAATGTAGAAGAGGATTTCAGATACAGATCAGACTCCCAAACCCGTCAGGGGAAATAAGTTGGACTCTCAAATTAGTCTCCGGCAACATAAAGAGCAGCAGAAAGCGTTCCTCACCAAATGAACAGGACCCAATTCCAATCACCTAGTCACTGTCCGCTGTCACCATTTTATTGCAGGCAAAGCGACAGCCAACCATTCACATCTCCGCTGTTCAAGTGCTAATTTCATCTAACCTCCAATACATCAGCCTGGGCTTCAACTTCCAATTATATTTTAAGAAGGAGGCACAGGTATGTAGGAAACATCAAAGATAATGTGTCCCAAGAGTAGCACAGCCACCAGTGAACAATTCAAAAACAGCCCTCGCTGCACCAGGCCAAATGGGGGAGAGGGAAATGTGTGCAGGCGGGCGGAGGGTTGGGTTTCCATCCCACATGGAGCCTGCTGGGCTGCCTCAGGCTCAGGTTGGCGAGCTCTGACATTCACACAGCGGCCTTCTTGACAGCTGGTGCATTGGTCCTTTCTTTCACTCGGCACTGCCCTGTCATGGCTGGGGTGGAGGAGAATTGCTTGTCAGCGAGGGGTAGCTCTCTTTTCCTAGTCATTGCTACTCCCTGGAGTCTACAGCTGCTCTAGGGAAGAACCAGCAGTCCAGAGAAAGATGAGGACAGAGCTAGCCCTTGTAGATGAACCTCTGCCCTTTATCCCACCTCTCCGGGCAGCTCTCCAATCACGTTCATCTCCCACAGGAGGGCTCCCCTGCTGCCTTATGATAGGTTGAGACCTGAGCTGGCCGGATCTCTGGGCCTGTCTGAGCCTCCACTACCTTTCCTCAATCCCTGTATGTATTCACTCTCCTTGGAGGAGCGGGAGGAAAAGCAGAAGCCATCTTGGGGCCTTTCTCTGAGCCAGGCTACTGCAGTGTCCATATGCTTCATTCTGGAGACATCTGTGATTGGGCTGCTGGGCCAGGATGCTGAAGGCTGTGAGGATGGAAGGAAGGATGACGAGCAGGGTGATGACATTCAGATGGACCGGTGCTGAGCTGGGCAGACTGGTTCCTGGGGATGTGGGCGTGCGAGGAGAGCGGCGGCACCTACTTACAATCCAGCCACCCCCATCCGTGGTCATGTCGCAGTACACCTGCAACTTCTGGCTTCGCTCTCCATTGAGGAAGATGGTGTAAACCCCACTCAGAGTGTCTCCATTCATCAAATGTTGGGCACAATCTTGAGGATGAGAGAACACTCGGCCCCCTGTACGGGAAAAGAAGTAAGTTCAAGACAAGATCCTGTCCACTACGTGTCTCTAGAGCCCCTTGGATCACAGAAGGTTTTAAAGAATCTTGGGGTTGGTACATCATCAAGCACTGTAACGAATTCTTTTTGCTGTTGTTGATGGTTGTGAGGCTTGAACTCTGGACTTGGCACTGTCCCTCAGCTCTTCAGTTCAAGGCGAGCGGTCTACCACTTGAGCCACAGCGCCACTTTTGGTTTTCTAGTGGTTTACTGGAGACAAGAGTCTCACGGACTTTCTTGCCCAGGCTGGCTTTGAACCACAATCCTCAGATCTCAGTCTCCTGAGTAACTAGGATTACAGGCATGAGCCACTGGCACCCAGCTTGTAACGAATTCTTGATGGATCTAAACAGTGAGTGTGTGCTGACTTTACATTATCTCATATATTTCCTTGTGAACTGATGCCAGCTTTTTTTTTTTTTTGCCAGTCCTGGGGGTTGAACTTGGGACCTAGGCACTGTCCCTAAGCCTCTTTTGTTCAAGGCTAGCACTCTACCACTTGAGCCACAGTGCCACTTCCAGCTTTTTTTTTCTGTTTATGTGATACTGAGGAATCGAACCCAGGGCTTCATGTATGCTAGGCAAGCGCTCTACCACTAAGCCGCATTCCCAGCCCCCTCTCCCCCCATGCCAGATTTATCAGACAATAGATAGTTTTATGGAATCTGAGGACCAAAGAGCTGGATTCACAGTCTGGCTTGCCTACTTGCATATTTTCTTGACCGGAGGCAAACAGTATTGGTGTGTTCATTAGTGAAACAAAAATCGGTGTAATGTAAGATGTATCAATCCTTCTAGGGATGCTTGCTTACTCAGGAGTTGGTGACAGATACACTGGCTGGAAAATCATTGCAGCATACACCTTTCATGTACGTCTGTGTGCACATATGTATATATGTATGGATGGATATGTGTCTGTGAATGCTAGGCTGGGAATTGAACCCAGGGCTTTTGCTTATATCTGACAAAAGGCCTGTCAGCAAAGCCTCTGTGGTCTTCATTTATGGCAGTCATTCCGGAAAACAAGCTCAGCATTAGCCCCAAGATGAATATCTATTCCCCGTATAAAATAATCTCCCAATTGTTCTAAACAATCAAACGGCCATGTTTTACAGTTCAGTTTAAGTTTAAGGAGAGGGCAAGGGAAGCAAATTGCAGCTCATCTTTCAGAGAGAACAGCCCAATTTGTAGAACAATATCTAATTAGCTGAAAGAGAAGCTTAAATCATGTGTCTTGAAGAGCTGAGCTTCGGGATACATTTGAAATTTGAATGCTAAGCAGGAAGCAGAGCAGCAGAGCCCACTGGAGGGGCTGATCGGACTTCAGGGCCTGTGGTACAAGTAAAAGGCACAGCTGGCTGTGCCAGGACTGGTATTTGGGTGCTCTGGAAATATGATGATCTTTGGGGCCAACACAGAACATGGCGCTGTTGATGATGTTCTGTGTCTGAACTGTGGCAGCAGTGGAGACACTGGAGAGGGGCTTTAGATGGCAGGCACTACAGTGTCCCCTACTGGCAGAACTAGTGTCCTACACCCTGGTCACCCCTGAAGCATTCTTTGTTAGGCAGAAGTTGATGGAAGGTGGTAGACTTCACCCAAGGTCCTTCTGACAAAGTACTGCCTGACAGCAGTGACTGTCCCCTACTTGCTGCTGTAGCACCATCTCAGTAGTTTGGAGCAAAGACACTGCCTACTTCAAGTGTGGTCACATACTTTATGTTTCCATAAAACCTTCATTTCTCGCCTCACTCAATTCCCATGAGGGCAGATTGGTATAGATCAGAGACTCATTTCACAAAACTGCATGAAAGATCTTACGCAAGTCTCCAGAACTCAAGTTTCAGATCCCAAGTCACATGTTCTAGTTGACTCCACTAAGAGAGGGAAATCATCTGGGCTATCTATCCTCATCCATCCACGCAGTGAAGGATTAATTGACATTGCACACATAGGCACGCAGACCTCCAATAGTTAGCTCACCAAACAAAGAGTGTATGTTCTGGTTCTATGAACTGATTTCCTTCATAGCTGCAGAAAAGCTGTTAAGTGTCATCTCTGGCACACCCTAAAACTCTCTGAAGGTCCTGATCTTTCTTGAAGGTACTGTTTTCATTTCAGAGGACAGTCATGGTCACTTCCCCTCCTTTGGTTGCTTTGGGAACACTGACATCATGCCCTAGCTACTCTGCACCCTGCTCTCTGGATCCACCTGTACACACACCTCCTTTTCCCCAATCTCTCACCGCCTCAGTTTCTCACTTTACATTTGTACATAATTTAGTCTTCAGTGCTCCCCTACCTTATGCATAGGTACCCCATTCTCCTGGAGAAAGATTTTCTTCATCAAAGTCATCTTCACATCTTAAAGGAGCCAGAACCCCAACGTTTTTCCCAATAACCTAGATGTCTGTCACAACACCCCAGCTTGAAAACATCTATGTTATTGAAATACATACAGAAAAAGAAAACAAACTTTCAGAACAGGAAAATAAATGTTTTTTTTATGGCCCTCTTCACATTAATGATGATGAGTTAATATTTATGTTATAGATACATTTAAAAGGCTCACACATACCAGTTGCCTTATAAAAGCCAAACCTATTGCAAATTGAGATGACTTACCCTGGAGAAGGAGAACTCTACATACCATCTGAGTAATTGTCATATAAAAGGAGAGTTCACTTTAAAATCAGGAAATGGGAATAAGATCAAGTTCAGAAAAAAATGTGTGGTCTAAGGAGATGTTCACCAAGTGTGCGTTAGCCTGATGCACGATTGGGTGCACTTGTCTTGCCCTTGGCAAATTGCAAGGCCATCTGGTTGTTTATTGATTCCATATACTGTCATTTAGTCAGTGGCGTTTGTGGAAAGATATTCAACAATCCTTTTGCTTTTTACAGACTACAAGGATCAGCAAATGGGTTTTGAACATCCTGGGAACTTGAAGAAGTCACACTTACCATGAAAGAACTCCTCTCCAACCCACTCTTCAACATTGCCAAACTTTTGCCTCACACTGGCAAATCACTCCCTCTCAAATTACTCAAATCACTCCCTCTCACCAGTCAAGAGAAAACAGAGGATCACTAATAAGGATCAAGTGGAGGATTCTATCAAAATTCAGATTCCTATGTTCCACTACAGATCTACTGAATAGAATGTCCAGTGGGTAGGGCCTAGAAATCGGGGTGTCTTATCAAATTCCTTAAATGAGTCTAAGAACCCGCTGGGATTGAATCCCACTATTTGGATTGTATATATTTCTCTTCTCACAAAGGCCAAGATGTGGAACTGGAAGACAGTGCCCAGGGGCCCTGCAGTCTGCCTTCTCTGCCTAGATCCATATGACTGCGTGGAAATTAACTGAACCAACCTCTGTTTCTTTGTCTCTGTCTCTCTCTTTCCTTCTTCCACATTTCCCTTTCTTGCTCTCTCCTTTTCCTTCACATTCTTTATGCCAGTAGGTATATCTCAAATGGTCTCAAGATTTAGATGGAATGTGGTGGGAAGAAGAGGGATATCTGGCCTTGAGTTCAACCCTTGTGTTCCTCTTTTTACCATTCCTTTCTTCTTGACGGATGGCTAACAATGAAGAACATATTTATTTGCACCCTTTGAGTTCAGTGTGTACATTCTGAATTTCACACGTTTTAGGAGATCGTCACAAGAGATTTCAGGTGTCATGGCTCTCTAGATGCCATATGATTTAACATCATCAAAAAGTCATCCTTGGGGCCGGGAAGGTGGCTCAGTGGTAGAGTGCTTGCCTTGCATGCATGAGGCCTTGGGTTCGATTCCTCAACACCACATAAACAAAAAAGAAAAAAGCCGGAAGTGGCGCTGTGGCTCAAGTGGTAGAGTGCTAGCCTTGAGCCCACAACCGGACCCTCCCCCCCAAAAAAAGTCATCCATAATCCTAACACAGATCATCTAGTAATTTTTCTAATAGAAATTTTTACCAACAAGAGCATGACTAGAAGTATTTTCTTCCTTTTGATACTATAACTTGAGTTTGGCCGATGAAGAAATATATTTTTTTTTAAGTACAGGCTGTGGCAACTACCATGTTAAAAGGAAATTCACATGGTTAAGTGTTTCTAGATGTAATTGTGAGATCAACAAGACCAGGGCACTGACTGGAAGAATTGCTCAGAAATTGGTTTGTGTGTTGAGCATCGGAGGCTGAATGCCGAGTGGACTGCAGCTAGCTACGTGACTCACAGTGCAATTAGATGGACTTTCTCAGCCCCTTCCCTGTCTTTGTGTGTTTTACATCCTTGGGTACAGTCTTTAAAGTGGTCAGACTTTACAGCTCTAGAGAGCACCCACCTGCTTCTCACTTGAATGGCCTGAGCATGAGGATGATAGCCATGATGTTAATGTTTTTCTTTGAGGACTACCTCACCAGGTCCTGCACCAAATGCAGCACAGAGGAGTTGCTCCACACAATCACAGGCAACTTCCTCTGTCCACTACCACTTTGTTTTTGCTCTCGCGGAAGTGGATTTGTGTTTGACTCTCACCTAGTCCTCCATGTTAAAATGAATGACCCTTATATGAAAAGTAGCCACAATTAGATTGTTGGGGACAATCTGTGTCCACGGAGAGTTACAAGTTCAGCCCCTGTGAACTGAATCTACCATGGTAGTTTTTCTTACAGCATCTTCAGTTTCATTTTCCTGTTTAGTTTCTTACTATTCATTCAGAAAACATATGAGAAACATCCTTTAGCTTCTCAATGTTGGACTAGGAGATGGGAATATAAAGAAAAGAATGATACAGTCCCTCCTTTCAGATTTCTAACTCTGGTAGAGAAACAGGTAAGTATGCTCTTGAGTTCTAAGAGCTCTGAGGTGGAAATGAGCATAGGTGGATGGAACTATATTATGGAGGGCACAGAGCCAAGCTGAGGGCTGGCAAAGTTGGGCTGGGAAGTGGGTCTGGGATGAAGCAGAGCTTGGAAAGTGCTCATCGGAAGGGAATTTTGATTTGGGGAACTGACGTAGCAGTGAGCCACAGCTGGTGGGAAAGGCGGCTCCAGCTTGTGCAGAAACACAGTCCATCTGGAGGATGGAAGATTTAACGGGCTGCAGAGCAAGAAGAGGGTTGAAGGGATGTGGCACCCAGCATTGGTTCATACTATGGAATGAGCTGAATTTTCTGCTGAAGCTAACAAGAGGAAGAGGCTCTTGGTGGACCTTGAACTCATTTGGTTTTCTAGAAAGATCATTCTCAATGCAGTGTGGGGGGTGAATTTTATGAGGACGAGACAGAATGTAGGGTTCCATTCATGAGGTCGTGTGGGGATGCAGGAGAGGTAGCAACAGGGTTTAAGGAGGCAATGGGATGGAGAATTCCAGAACTCTAGGCAGCTTTGATGTGTTTCTTCTCTACTGAGCTGCTGGAGAAGGTCCTGGGACTTGGCAGACCACCTGCCTTTTACCCAGTGACAAGTGCAACAGGATCTAGAATCTTCCTCTCAAATATCAGTTAACGGCATTCGAGTGGCAACTGGATGTTCGGTCATCATATGTCTTATTCTTTGGATTAACTTATACCAGCAGGCCCAATGGTGTGGCAGGTTAGGTTGATCACAGACTGGGGTTGCCAGCATGGACACTCACGTGTGGATCTTAATTCTGCACGGCAGGTGGAGGGTTTGGCATGGCGCTGTCTCCAACGTGCACACCTTGCTGAGGTGGTTCTGTCTACACTTGTCCTCATATTCCTTGTTTAATGGAAGTGATCTTTTTATAATGTTACTACAATCTAATAGCATCGTGATCTGATCTGGCATGTGCCCCCAAGCCCTCCAATGTAAGAATCCTACCCATCCAATGTCTATACCTGTCTACCTATTAACTGAACAGGAATTTATATTCTTGCCTTTGTCACCTGACTTCTCTAGCTAGTAGCCAGATGTCAGAAGTAGCTAGGGACATTTCTACCAACATTTTCAGCCCCAAGTCCTTCCTCTTGCCATTTATTTGCTGTCTAGTATTTTTTTTCCAGCCCCTCAATGCTCATGAGACTTCTCCTGACTTCATCTAAGGACTCAATCCACCAAGGGACAGCTGCTGCTCACAGCCTTCTCTGGGAGGAGACCAAATTCCAGCCTTTTACCCCTATTGTTGATGCCCCTTGTCAGCAGGAAGTAGCCAGAGAGAATCCTCGCCCTATTTCATGATTATTAAAAGGCTGGAATGTAAGGTCCACTCCTGGATGGCGAGCAGACTCCACCCTCCTCGCAGCAAAGTCTCCACCCAGTACCTGCGTTACCTAGGCAACTGGGACACCTGGAAGAGGTCACATCTGCATCTGCTGAGGTCACATCTGAATTTGATGTGGCCACACCTTTTTCCGCCCTTACCCTAGATAAGGCCTAGCCCAGGCCCAGAGGGTCTCTCTCGCTGCTGCTCTTTTCTAGGTCTCTCTGCTCTCTCTCTACCTCTCTCTCTGCTCTCTCGCTGCTCTTTTCTAGCTCTTTTCTCTCTCTCTTTCCTAGGCCTTTCCCAGCTGCGTGGAGTGCCAACCTTGCCTGGTCCCAGCAGGTCTACTGAATAAACCTACCCCTTCCCTGAATACCACGTGTGTGCTGCAGTTCTTACTTGGCTACCTCTTTTTAAAAACCTAACAGTTTCTCCATTGCAGTCAGAGTAAAACACAGCGGAGTCGCCCATTGTCTCCGAAGCCCTGGGTGTGCTGACGCTGTCTTGGCTCCTCCTCCCTCAGCTCAGTGTTCCTCGGCTGCACTGGCTTTCTACTAATGGATTGAACATGCCCAGAAGATTCAGTCATTACGCTTCATCTCCCTGAGGCGCTCTTCTGCGAAGTATTCACTCACATCATTTACATCCTGGCTTATACATCTCAGCTTAGAAGAGCTTTTTTTTTTTCCTGACCACCCTACTTAGGAGACCCAGACCTTAGATGAAGAGAAGTGGCTGGTACAATCAGGAAAGGCTTCTTACATGAAAGCTGTCATAAAAGTTGGTGCTTCATGACTGCGCTTACTCCAATACTCTTGTTTAGTTTTTACAAAGTGATATCACTATTTGCTATTGCCTCTCTCCTTTCTATTTTCCACTGCCGGAACCCTTTAACTATAAGAGATGTCATCTGGCTCATCTTGCTGATCACTCCTGGCATTTAGAACAGTGTCAGTCCTGAAGTAAGTGCTAACCAGTAGACCTATGATGCCAGGTGAGCACTCTACTTGTCACCTGTCATGATGAAAGGGAAATCAAAATTAGGTTTTATGAAAGCATTCAGAGTGGGCCAGATCCAGTTCCACCTATAGCAATAGAGAAGTTAGTTCTGTAACATCAGATTGCATGACTTGGGACACAACTCACCATCTCCCTAAAGGTGGTTCACACATCTCTGTCCTATTGAGTGGTACAAAAAGTTCCATGTAAATTAAAAAATTTAGCTGAAACGGACCAATTCATTGAAAATCACCAAAGGTCACCAAAAGTGAGATGGGTTAACTTGAAAAGTATGAGGACTATATTTCTAAAACTGGATTTAGGGTTAAACCCTACAGTGAGCAAGGAGATTTCACTGGTGAATCGACTTGGAACTTAAAGGCAGGAAATAAAAACAGAAAGAAAACTTTGCACTTGTTCAGTGAGGTGAAAACTATTCTTATTAAAATAAACAAAAGCTACACCAAACAGAATCATAGGAGAAAGAGGATAGATTAGAAGAAGGTTTGAAGTTTGGCTCCATATTTCCCTAGGGAAATTGTCACTCACTTGTATTTGGTCTTCCTCAACTGTATTTGTTATCAGCAAGAAGAACTGACAACTCTAAAGGTACATGAGCTCACAGACAGAATACTCACCAAGGAGTAGAGTATGGTGAAAGCAAGACCATAAGTATTATGACATCTTATGGAGAATTACTAGAACAGAATTTAAATTAAACACGATAACTTCAACTTATGGCCATAAGAAAATAAAAGGTTAGAACATGTAATAGAAAATGTAAACAAAGCCGGGAGCTGGTGGCTCACGCCTGTAATCCTAGCTACTCAGGAGGCTGAGATCTGAGGATCATGGTTCAAAGCCAGCCCGGGCAGGAAAGTCTGTGAGACTTTTATCTCCAATAAACCACTAGAAAACCGGAAGTGGTGCTGTGGCTCAAGTGGTAGAGCGCTCGCCTTGAGCTGAAGAGTTCAGAGAGAGCGCCCAAGCTCAGAGTTCAAGCCCCACAACCGCCCAAAAAAATGTAAACAGTAATATTTCATATAGATTATATAATAGTTTAAGTCTGTGGTAGATATGAAGAATAAAGATTTGATTGAGGATCTCTCTGAGAAGATGAAAAGAAAGAATACAGAGAAAACATTTTTAAAAACTAAGTAAGACATAGTACATTTAATCCAGGGTATGTAGTTATAATATGTCCTAAAAAGAAAAACACAAAAATAGGAGAAATGCATAAAAACAATGAAGATGAATGTATCAGAAATAAAGATAAAGCTTTGAAAATTTAAAAAGTAATTTAAAAGGCAAGGATTAAAGAAATGTCAAACTAAAGGTAAAAAGAAATGAAATATAAGCCATTGAATGAAGTATGAAACTATCAGAGAGAAAAAGAAAATCATTAGAAAAAGTTACTAGAAAGGAAGAGTAGATCAGTCACAGAATAAGAATCTAGTTAGCATTAGATTCTCAAAGGCATCAGTGCATTGGGAAGACAATGGAACATTTTAAAATATGATAGAAATGAACATTTGAATTAATATTTTATACATAATCAACTGTAATTCAAAGGTAAGGGTTTGATTTAAAAACCTCATCAGTAATGAATTTTAAAAAAATAAAAAATGTTCAGGAATATGAGGTTTTAGAATATTTGCCTTATAAAACCAGTTATTGACAAGTTAGAATAACTGCATGAATAAATTGAGTGGCAAATAAGAGTAATTAACTGCTTGGGAAAAATGCCTTAATTTTTCTTTGTTAAATAAAAGGCTATACACATAATCAAAGAACAGAAAAAGAGAAAGCTTATCTGTAATAGTCCAGAGCCAAAATCTAGTGAGGGTTATTTTTTGATGGAGGAGGAGGGGGAGGAGGTAGTGCTAGATCTCCTGAGAGGTTTGAGACTATGTCAAGGTACTTAGATTTTTATAAAGAGATTCCATAATACCGTTTAAGAAATAAATTATAGCAAAAACATGAATGTAGATCTTAAATCTATTAATTGGTTCTTTGAAAATATTAACAAGAGAAATATATCACTGGCAAGACTGATGAGAGAGGATGAAAGAAGAAAACTAAAAGGGAAAGAGCTTTGGATACAACAGAGATTTGAAACAAAATCTTCTGAAGAATTGTATGCTACTAAATTCTGAAAGTCTGATAAACAAATTCCTAGAGACATGTAGAGTCAGAGCTCTTGTTGGAAAGCCCAAACTTGGGTAGATACATAATTTTTAAGACAGAGTAGAAAGTTGTGACCAAATATCTTATTTTAAACAAGTTACTTTAAAAAGCTAGAAACAAAACAAAAAAACTAGAAGAAGGTAAAGATAAAAAAATGCCTAGCTTCATTTTTTAAAAAACAAACTTAGTGAAGCCTGGATTTCAAAGCCCAATAAGGAGGCAAATTCAGGGAAAATATTGTCAGGTCAATTTTATTTATAATTGTAGATATATAGAAAGTCTAAACTGGGGCCAGGAATGGTGTCTCATACACATTACTCCAGACTAGTGAAGAAAGAGAGAGAATCCTGGGTTCAAGGCCAGCCTGGGCAGAGAACATTAGGGAGAACCCATCTGAAGAAATAAGCTGGAGTAGTGGCATATATATCTCAGCTATGCGGGTATTCCAATCTTGGGCAAAATCAGGAACTCTGATTTAGAAATGAATAAAGCAAAAAGGGATGGGAGACATGGTTTAAGTAGTAGAGCAATTGAGCTTAAAACCTAGTACTTACCCCAAAAAGTTTCTCCAAGAGGAGTTAACCAAATCTAAGAGGGTACTAGGCTCACACCTGTAATCCTAGTTACGCAGCAGGCTGAGACCCAGAAGATCATAGTTTAAAGCCAGCTGAGACAGGAAAGTCCACGAAGCTTCATTTCCAAAGGGGGTAAAAGGCAAAAGGAAACAGGGCTCAAGTGAAGCTCAAGTGGAAGAGCACTTGCCAAGCCAGTGAGGAGACCCTGAGTTTAAATAAACACACCAACAAATAAATACAAACACTATTCAGTGGGAATGTCTTCAAAGACAGAGAATAAATGTATTAAAAAACTGTTAATGCAAGTCACCTTACCAGTTAACTAAACGATGAAATTCACAACTAAATGACTTAGTCACTTGATAAAGTTTATTCCCCAAACTCTTTCGGTTGGAATAGAAAAACATTCCATACCTCGATAACATTTAAACTTCAAATTTAAGTGGCTAACATTCCTGTTTAAGATTAGGCAATTATATGCTGTCTTCATATTGTTAGATGAAGATTTATCCATGATTATGCTGCATGGAGTTTAATTGCATTCTCCATAAGTAGAGGAAGAAGTCAAGGTTAACTAATCTCACTGTCACTATTTAACACATCTCTGGACATTCTTGTTAATGTGATACAGAAAAATAAGCCAGAGGTAGAAGAATTTGAAGTATAGAAATCAATCTGCCATTGTCTACAGATGATATAAATCACTCCCCTAAATATTAACTGAACAATGGATAATTAGAAATAATAAGCCAGTTCAGCAGGATTGCTAGATGCTGGATCAATATGTAAAGAAATCAATAGTGTTTTTCTACATCAGCAATAAGCAACTAGAAAATATTTTTTTTAATTAGATAAAACTGTAAAGCAATAAAATGGTCATAAATTATCAAAGAACATAAAAAAAAGTCATAGGGAAAAAATGTTTAAATCTGACTTCGAAGCCATAAGGACAATTGGAGCTGGTGTGAAGGAACCAAACCCCACACACAGAACTCCACTCAGGGGGTTGAAGCAGAAAGACTGAAAGCTTGAGGCCCTAACTGGTCTACTATAGTTAAACCCTGTGCCAAAGACACAAATAACACAATTAAAACAAAACCCCAAAACGACATCATCAACAATAAACATCCCTCTGAAGGATAAATGCTTTGGATAAAGAATGCATCTACACAGTTAGTTAGTGTTATAAAGGTACCAAATCTTCTTAAGTATATTATAATTCTGACCTAAATTCAAGTTACTATTTCTTTTGAAAAACATTATATCTAATTTTGATAAACCGAGACGATACTAAGGATCATCAAATAAGTAAGTCAATGTTGAAAAAGAAAACAGGAGACACTTGTTCTATCATATATTAAGATATTCACAGTAAGATCATTGCTGTAGACATAAAACCTCAAAGTATTTCTTGAAAAAGAATAGTTGAATAGACCATGGAATAAAACAAGTGATTTAGAGTTCAGAGACAGATTCAGGTACATATGGGAACTTAATGTATAATAAAGCACCACGAATCAATGGAAAACAAATAGACTATTTACTACTTGATTTTGGTAAAAAATTGATTCACTAAGAGAGAAAAATGAAATTGTATCCCTATGTGGACATGTTCAAGGTATTTGGTTGGAGTGCTATTTGGGGTGGGAAAAGTTGGGAGTAATCTGCTGTCCATCTTTGGGTGAGAATGGCAAAAGATCAGGGGTGCACATCGCTCCATATTTTGCAACAATTGGAAGCAAAAGAGTGTCTATGTGCAGAAAACTTGAATGGATCTAAAACCAGTGTGGAGTAAAAAAAAATATGAGTAAGAGGAATGAGCTCTATAATCCAAGACCATTTATATATTTAAAATATTCCTACTCAAAGCAACTTTACAAGAACACATTTTTCAAAACCACAAACAGAAGACTTCACATTTGACACATTAGAATGATTGCATATGCAAAGTAGAAGAAGGGATGGGGCAAAAGGAAATAAAAATAGAGAACCCTGGTGGAGATTAGCATCTGTGATAGGCAGAAAACTAGGTAGTAGGATTAATCCAAGTCCCTGATCTCACACATATCCATCTATTCATGTTGGAGGGATGGTTTCTCCAAACAGTGTGATTAGTGACTACTTCCTTCTCCATAGCCAAGTCACAAAGAAAGATGGTGGCTCTCTCTTTTTCAGCATTTGATGAAAGAAAGATGCAAGCTGTTTCTAAGTAGTGAGCAGAATTGCCCTCAGCCCTGCGTCTGGTGAAGGGCCGTGGGATACGCATAGGAGTAGACAGTAGTTGACAACAATTGGAATGTAGTCCAGGCTGGCCTTGAACTTCAAGCCCTCCTACTTCTATCTCTCCCTGTGCTCAGATCAAGGTGTCTGTCACCACCCAGCCTCCAAATGAAATTCTGATAGCTCTATAGATTTCTGTGAGTCACTGCTTATTGTTCCAAAATCTGTACTTCATTAATTTCCCACAACTTCGTAAAACTAAATGAAGCTTGTGTTAGAAAAGACCCTAGAATTTTCCTGAAAATCCCCACAGAGCAGGTGAATGTGGGAAAGCAAGGTCTGGAGCATAGGTGTTTATTTATTTTATTTTATTTTTCAGTTGTAGGGCCTGCACTCTGGGCCTGGGTACTGGCCCTAAGCTCTTCAGCTCAAGGCTAGCACTCTTCTGCTTGAGCTACAGCGCCCACTTTTGGCTTTTTCTGTTTATGTGGTGCTGAGGAATCGAACCCAGGGCCTCATGCATGCAAGGCAAGCACTCTACCACTGAGCCACCTTCCCAGCCAGCATAGGTGTTTTTCTTAAAGGCACTTGTCATTACTCATCTTTGGATACCTCTGCAAATGATTGCTCTCACTTAACCTCAAGGTCAAGGCAACCCACTTTATAGTGTTCACTGTCTCTGAGGATGAGCTTTCGCACGAGCCTTGTTTGCTTTTTTTATGGTATTAAAAGAGACAATGAAACCTATCCCTCAGAAGATCATTTCACCAAGCCTCTGTTGCTCTACAGGGAATATTTGTTTCCTCATTTAAATTCATGTCTCTAAAAGACAAGTAGACCTTGGATGAAATTTCAGGCGACAGTAAATTATAAATAATGTATCCATATTTTTTTCCTCTTCCATACTACTTGTATTTAATTCCCCTCAGAGTTTTGTGCAAACACCAGAGACAAGAGGACGGGAAGCTATTAACAGGATGGAAAGATTGAACTGGGCTTATATTGTGTGTCAGGAACACAAAGGAATGCATCTTATCAAAGGAGGTTTTTGAGGTCAGCTCTTTTTTTTTTTGGTCGGCCGTGGGGCTTGAACTCTGGGCCTGGGCGCTGTCCCTCAGCTCTTCAGCTCAAGGCGAGCGCTCTACCACTTGAGCCACAGCACCACTTCCGGTTTTCTGGTGTTTTTTTTAATTGGAGATAGGAGTCTCATGGTCTCTCCTGCCCGGGCTGGCTTTGAACCACGATCCTCAGATCTCAGCCTCCTGAGTAGGATTACAGGCGTGAGCCACCAGCGCCCGGCTTAGTCAGCTCTTTTTTAATATTAATATCTGACTATTTCTCAGACCATTAGGTTAGCATTTGCTCCAATCAAGTATGTTATCCTGGCCCACCCAAATCAGGGCTGGGGCTGATAGTGGAGGAGGCCACTTTGAAGCCAAAATTTAATCTCTGTTGTTCCATTAGATAAAGGATAAAAAACAGACTAAACAGCTGGGCTCAGTTGATCTTAAGAACAGGATCCTACAAGAAAAGGGGGCGGGACACTTAGGAAGTGAAGGAAGGGATAACATTGTCCAAAAAGGAAACGGTACTCATTATCTGACTTATGAAATGGTTAACTCCTCTGCACAACACCTTAATAACAATAAAATAATATATTTTTTAAAAAGAGTAAGAGCCTTCTGGGCTGGGTGTGGTGGCTCTTGCCTGCAATCCTAGCTACTTGGGAAGGAAGAGATAGGATTGTGACTCAAGGCCAACTGGCCAAAAGTTAGCAAAATTCTTATCTCAAAGAAACAACCAGGCGTGGTAGTACACGTCTGTAGAATCCTGGCTATTCGGGGATAGAAGTTGGAAAATCAAGTTAGAAGGCCAGCCCAAGCAAGACCCTATCTGAATACCAAACGAAGGCAAAAATGGGCTGAAGAATGACACGCAGGCACTGTTAACTGGAAATCTCAGGTACCAACACTAAGTTGGAAGGTTCACTAGCTGCTAAACAGAAATCAGCCTCTAAATACACCAGGCCTAGTTTGCCATTGCTTTGGTGTTTTGGTGTTTCTCCTGCTCAGCAGGAGAAACTCATTCTGCCGGCTCCAGGCTGGCTCAGAGCCTCGCACTGGAGAATACAAGTGAGGATACTCTGCTCTTCATTTTTGCTCTTTTCCCTTCTTGCTAACATTTTTACTCCATCCTTAGGAAGTTAATACCCCCATAGTCTCCTCATCCTTAACAAAATTTGCCCCTGGCAGGGGTAAAAAGAGTAGGAGTAAGGGACCAGCACAGGTAATGATCACTCATTAACAGGCAAAGGATTATGTGGCCTGTTTATTAAGGGAAATATCCAAACAGGGGGTAGAGAGAACCTGGTGGATTTGAGGGTCTTTGGGTCATGATATTCTGCAGCTTGCCTGTGCCCTCCTATCAAGGGGCACTAAGGATCTTCTCCTTAAGCTTTGTTCCATGAGAGACTTCCTTTTCTGAACTCTAAGCTGGAGTCTAACTCTTGAATCAATGTCTATCATGTCTGGTGTATGCCAGGTACTTTCATGTACATTCTTTCTGCCCAGAATTTTTCATTCTGCAACAGGTTGTTTCAGTGGGTACTGATAAATCTCCAAGGGGAAGCCAGTTGAGTTTGGTGTACATCTGTGCCCTACATTTCAATATGAGTATTCCAGTAAGCCTGCAAAAAACTTCTGATTTTTGATACCCCTGCTACATAGCAAGCAGTCCAGTTTGTTACTATATTCATTGCTTTGGAAATTGAGCCCTTCAGTTTTCTCCTTTCTAACACTGGTCAGACCCTAGGAGATTAGGTCACTTGTAATCTTGTTAAAAACAAACAAACAAACAAACACATGAACCTAAACATGTCTTTACAGTCCTCACTGGCCAGGAAACAAAGCCATTATCTAGGCCTCTACTCAGGTTTTCATGTGAGTTGTTAACCATGGTTTATTTGATCCTATGGAGTGCCTAGCTCTCCCTGTTGCTCTCCCAGAAGCATTGTTGCTGGTGGCTTGCATCTGAAATCCCAGATATTTAGGAGGTTGGGTTGAAATTGGAGGATCCTGAGTTGAAGAAAAATCCAAGAGATTTATCTCCAGCGATCCAACCAAAGGCCAGAAGTGGAGGAGCTCAAGTGGTAGAGCTCTAGCCTTGAGCAAGAAAGCCCCATGTGAGTGCAAACCGTGAGTTCAAGCCCCAGTACTGTCATCAAAAGAGAGAGACAGAGAGAGAGAGACGGAGACAGAGAGCAGAGATATAGTAGCAGAGAAGGGCACAGGAACTCATACACCTTCCAGCCCAGGTGGGTCTGGAGTGAAGCCAACTTGTGGGGTCCCATAGAACCTTGGGACATCCTGACATACTACTCAGACTACCCCACCAGGACGGGAAGGTAAAGCTCATATTACACTCATATTACAAGCACTGGAATCCATTCATCTAGAGGATGAAATGATTCCTTTGACCTAATAAATATGCAAATTGGGAACTCTGTTAATGTATCTGTCATCTGTGTTCTTTCTATGAAAAGAATTTTTAATCCAGTGGAAAACTCTCCAACCTGTGGCTCTTTCAAGTGGAATCTTCGGAAAGAGGACCCCGAAGGATCCTTTAATTAACCTGTGAATGTGCAGGAAAAAGACTTGAACAAGAAGAGGGTAACAACTCAGTCCTTAATAAGACACCTTTGAAACATTGTAAATGATATCAGCCCCAGAAACAGGATTAAGAGTCCTAAAAGTTTCACTTGAATTCTTGTATTGGTTATTTTTAATTTTTCCAGTAGAATGTTTGTTTTCTTTTCTTCTGATTAATATGCTCCTTGAAAGCACTCTGTGAATGAAGTCTTGGGAAGTAAAATAAAGAAGAGGAAAGAGGACTTACTCAGAATGTCACTACCTAACAGAACCACTTGGGGTCCGATTGAGGTACCTGCTCAGAGCCCTGCTCTATCATTTAATGAATGAGAACACTGAGGTGAAGGCATCTGGATAGGGCTAGAGGCCTACTGACCTGGCTCTGGGGATGGAGGTCAGGCTCTGGGGCACAGAGAAGCATTCAACTCCCATAGTACGCTACAGATAAGCATCTTTAGGGAAGTGATAAGCTATTTGTTCTCTGCTCCCCCTAGAATGTGAAGCAAGGAGACAATTCAAAGTCTAACTACAAAGGGAGTGGGGAGGTGTGGGGGGGACCAGAATATTAATAGCTTAGACTACAGAGCTGGAGTCTTCTGCTGACTTAGGTGAAGGAGGCAGGAAGCACAGCTGGATGTAGAAGCAGAAAGGCCTGGCTGACATTCTGAACCAGCCACTCTCTAGCCCAGGAAGGCCTCGATCATTATACACCTTGGTTTCATCAGGTATGAAATGAGCCCTTTCTAGGCCTTTCCTATCAGCTGTTTAGGAACTGAGCTACGGCTACAGTGTGATAGAAATGCTTTATGTATAGAAAAGAGCAGCAGATCTCCTATTGAGGGTTTGCCGAGTCTCTAAGCATAGGCAGCAGAGGAGGGAGAGAGGGAAGCACATGCAGAACATGGGAGCAAGATGGGATCTGATAATTCACTTGATGTGCTTAGTTGTTTTGGAGGAGGTGGGGAGGGGGATGTGTTTGGGGAAGGACCAGGAAGTTGGGTTATTGATTTCTGTGCATGCCTGGGTAGCAAGGGTGTTCAGGCAGAGCCTTGCAAAAGGAGAAGGAAAGAGGAGATAGCTGAGTTTCCTAGCCCGGGTTTCCCTCAGCGGAGCTGAACACCATTCCATGCAGAAGAGGGCATGGGAGCGCTGTGACTCTCCTCACCCGTGGTGAAGGCAGTGGAGGTGAGGCTGCTCCGGGTGGTGTCCTGGGCTGCCTGCAGGAGCACTGTGTAGTCTGTGTTCTCTGACAGGCCCTCCAATCGGATCCAAGTGTCTTCTGCATCCACAATCAGCTCCTGGATAGAGCCAGAGCAAGAGAGGGGGAGGGGGAGTGATCTACCTGCCATGTAGGAGGGCGGGGGAGGGGAATCCCAGGACTGTGACTAGCTAGGTCAGCATGACAGTAGCTCTCTCCTTCCCGTGATAAGGAGAAAACTGTGCCAAGAAGCAGAGAGCACAGCGCCCACGTGAGATTCAGGCCAGGCCCTATCTCACAAATGCACGCGGCATACATTTAGATACCTGGATTACAGAACCCAGAGGTTT
The DNA here is from genome assembly GCF_000151885.1 of Dipodomys ordii. NCBI lineage: Eukaryota > Metazoa > Chordata > Mammalia > Rodentia > Heteromyidae > Dipodomys > Dipodomys ordii. The sequence goes on along the minus strand of NW_012267243.1, from coordinate 8,903,823 downwards.
CCAGACTGTTTGAGAGCAAAGGAAGAAGCTGAAGAAGCAGAATCCGAGGTCTCCCTACTCCCATTATTAGCTCTGCTGAAATCTAGTCAAGATCTTTGACTTCTGCAAATGACATCATTTTAAAAAAGATCCCACCACAAGCAAAAAAGTGACAAAGGTAAAAATCTGTGCTCCAGTGTTGGTTTTGACTGATTGGCAAGAAAAACAACAACAACAAAAATAAACAAAAAACAAAGTGAATCATCTCTTTACTGTAGGTGATGTCCATGTTGTCTCTAGTGTTTTGGGGGACATTAAAGCCTGGTGAATTTGGTAGCCAACTCTTTGCTTGGCTCTGTTAATGAGCCAATGATATCATGGAGTTGAAGTGGCAAAATATAGAAACACCACTGCAGTAGGGAAGTTGCAGGGTAGATTCTCTAGAGAAGACATCGGAGGTTCACAGGGGGTTCGTGTTTCACCTGGGCTCAGTAGAGAGCAATAGCAGAGCCAGGAGCAGCATTCGGATCTACTGCTTGCAGACAAGGGTTCTCTTCCACATCAGGCTGTGGATCTGAGATGGGAAACCTGTAATGGGTTCTCTGTGAACTGCTTCCTTCCTGTCCCTTTAATTTCCCTGGGTAATTCTGCTGGTCAGTTTCTACATGGCCTCACAGGAGATACGGGTTTTCTCTGCTTTCAGCTCACGCTTACTTTGCGGCTTCCATCGGTGGATTTATACGTCAAGATGTAGTTTTCAATCTCGGCCCTGGGAGGATGCCAGGAGATCAGTGCGCTTTGCCTGGTGATGTCACTGGCCGTCAGGTTGGTAGGAGGGTCCAAAACTACAGGCAGGAGAAAAATGCCAGGATGTACTTTTCTCCAGCACCTCCCTGCTTGATTTCAGGCACAGTGGGCCCCGCACCCACCTCTGTGGCCCCAGGGCTATTGACCCAAGTTCTAGTGTGGACAGGTGCATAAAAATGCCCCTGGATTAGAAGATAATCGTTCAGTGCCATTTTCTTCCCGGGAATGTCTCCTGCTTTCCTCACGTAGGCCTCTGGGTTTTTTGTCTTCTAGTGTGACTAAGCCTAGGACCCTGACCCCAGCCAATCACCACGCCTGCTTAAACTTCTCCCTACATGTTACCTTTGTCTGCTACTCTCTTAATTGTAACCCAGCCCAGCAACTCTCTCTCCTAAATCCAGCACTTTAATCTTGGTCAGATTTTTCTTGGCCAGATGTCCTTGCAGTCCTAGTCTCTCTGGGCTTGGTTCAAATGACAGCACTGAAGGAGAAACTGACGCAGCTCCGTTCCACTGGGTTGGGGACACAGTCAGCCAAAATAAGAAGGGCCCAGAGCTGCACTGTCCCAAGCTGAAATCCTAACACCCAACTCATCTGTAGGATGCACAAAACGTCTCCAGGGATACCAGGTGCCTCGAGAGCATGTACTCACGGGTGGAGAAGTTGGTGCTGATGGTGCCACTGGTGAGGGGCCCACTGGCGGCGTACATGGTGACGGTATAGTTTGTGCGAGGAAGCAAGTTGATGAGCTGAAACTCCTCACTGACTCCATCCACCAAAATGGTCTCCCCAGCAACTGAAATGAGTATGGAGAGCAATGAGTATGGAGGCAAGGCCTACCAAGCATAAAGGCATTTTTACAGGAGTCAGTGCTAGACGCTTTTATTAGGTTATTAACCTATCCACTGGAAGTTTACTAACCTGTAACCCAGAAGTTATAGGTTATTGAGTTTAGCATCTTATTCCACACAAGCATCTCTCCTCTCATTTCTTTTTTAAAATCTCATGAAACATATCCCTTATATGGAATCTAAATTGTCTTTATATTGTCTGTTCAGGCCTCTGGAGTTAGAAAAAAAACAAAAGCCTTTTCCTTCCTATCACTCTTCCTATTCAAGTGTTCTCTCCTTTAGATTAGAAAAAATCTGCTCCCACCTCCCATAGTATTTATAAGATAGTTCCAAAGTTTTTCACAATGCTGGCTTCTTTTGTCTGGCAACGTGACAATTTATCAGTGTCCCTGATGAAATGCAAACCTTGGAGGAATGTGAGAACCATCAAGATGCAAAACAGGCAGGTCTCTGCTTCTTTTTGCCATTTATTCATATAGGTTTTGGGACATCTACTTATTATTGTTGTCATAGGCTGAGATTAATGTTAATCAAAGACATTGTTTGTCACCACTCCATGTAACCTTGCACAGTGGATTTTTTCTTTATTTTCTTTTTGTTCCCTAGGGGCAGGGTTGAGTTGGGGATGTTCCCAGAGCTTTGCCTCTATTTCTTTGGCATTTTGCCTTGTTGATTAAGTTTTGGATTACTGTTTGAGTTTATTAAAATATTTTTTTGAATTTAGACTCTGTCAATCAATTTTGTTGTATACACAAGTCTTCTCAGAATTCATTCAAGCTGTTGATAAAACTGTTCATCAGATCAGAGCCAAGCCCTCTGTTGCTCAATTAGAGTAAATTTGGATCATACCTCAGACTTGAACAAAGTTTATTAGACACATCTTCAAGCTAAGTAAGGCCTGATGTTTCATGTGTATTGTGGTCTAAGCATATAAAAAGGCACATAAGAAAGTTAAAGTGATCCAAACTAACTGGAAAAATATATACAGCTCTGCCTGTCTCTCTGTCTCTCTCTTGGTACTGGTGTCTGAATGTAGGGCCTCAAGTCTGCTAGCCCACTTTAAGTTCTGACCCCCCAAGTCCTTGTGGCTTTAGTTATTTTTCAGATAGGTTCTCACATTTTTTTTTTTACCTGAAACTGGCCTTGGACTATAATCCTCCTATTTATACTTCCTGTACAGTTGAGACTGTAATTTTACTATGTCTGGCTTATTGGTTGGGATGGAATCTTGTTAACTTTTTCCTATATTTTGACCTACAATAATCTTGATATCTGCCTCTGTTGTAGATGGGATTACAGGCATACATCACCATATCGAGCTGCTCATTCTTAATCTTTAAAGCATATATAGTCCATGGGGAGGTGTCAAAAAGTATTTGTTGAATGAATGGAAAGTCAAAGCCAACTACTGTGATGGACTATACGCATGTTACCTGGAAGCAGGTGTGGGGCTTTCTTAGGGGAATCAAGGAGGTGTTGGAAGAGAATATTGAAACTAACAATTGAAGTACGGATTCTTCAGGGAGACCCTGAAGGAAGAGACTTTCTTGGTGAAGGAGAGAGCTTGTGCAAATACACAGAGGATTAAGAAGACATAGCAAGAGTTAAAACGTGCAGGGTTATGATGTGTGCAGGGCAGGTAAGAGTTGGGATGGAGTGTGCATGAACACTGAGAAGTTAAAGCATCCAGAGTAATGATATCTGTTTGTTGAGGAGAGCTGTTTTGCCAGCTATGGTTCCAGCAAAGTGCAAATACAATCTATTGTGTTTTTTTCCATTTTAGCAAAGGATGAACTGATAAAGAGTTTTCTAATGGCTTGCTAAGACACAAATATGCTAACAGATAAGAAAAACAAATTTATAAAGTAGTTTTGATAAAACTTATTCTTACTTAAGCTATGCTGGTATGTAGTAATCACTAATTTCTTTCCTCTTTTGTTTGATAGTCTCTTTTGGATCTTACTTTTCCAAGATATGACAATAGTATAATCTTTGCAGCTAGCTTACAGAATTGCCTTTCTCTTCCATTTTTGAAGTCAAAACATCTTCCTGCTTTCTCTTTTCTGGTATCTTTGTCCTCTAGATTCTTGGCTATTACCCATATTAATCCTGTACTCTCATACTTAATTTAAGCAAAGGAATGCATTTCCTAAGATTAAAGATCTGATGTATGCAACACATTTTACTTTTGGGCTCCTCTATTCATTTTCAAACAGTATAAGGTCACTAAAGATGCTGAAGAAGACATTGAAATTGAAATTCAATATTTCATCTTGGTTCAGCCTCTTGAGGTTTGATGTGGTTAAGAAAACTTTAGCAAATCTGAATTCTTTATCACCTGTTCATACATATTATCCACTCCAAGCTTGGTCTTAAACCTGTAGTGGTTTCATTTTGTTGTTGTTGTTGTTGGTTTTTCTTTTGTTATGAAAATATTTAGAAAAATTTGCTTTCTTGTCTATAATGTTTTGGGACAAATGTTAATTCTGAGTTTTGTTTCACTGGTGGGATGTCTCTATTTGGCAGTTTGTTCCATGGCATTCTTATACCTTCCAGATTCAGCTTAGACAATTCTTATCACTGATAGTTTACAGAGTTTTTACTGCAGAGATATTGTTACTGTTGTTTATTATTGATAGCATTATTATTATTAGTAGTAGTAGTAGTAGAACTGCAGTTTGAACTCCGCGAGTTCAAGAGTACAGACATTCTTCCATTTGAGCCATGTCCTAGCCTTTTTGCTTCAGTTATTTTCAGATAGAGTTTTGTGGTTTTACCCAAGGCCGGCCTTAGGCCCTCCTCTTCCTACCGACAGCTTCTCCTGTAGTTGGGACCACAAGGTACTTGCTACCACATCTGGCTTATTTGTTGAGATGGTGACTTGCTAACTTTGTCCCCAGGCTGGCCTCAAGGTGTGATCATCTCTATCTGTACCTCCAGAGTAGGGAGGATTACAGACACAAGCCACCCTTAGGTTAAGGATGTGATAGGGAAAATTTCCAGTTTGTCTCTCTTCTCTACCATCCTGGCCTGACGCTCCGGCCCCCATGTTCCCCATCTGTCTGATGTCCCAGGCCTGCAGACACTCACCGGCAAAGTGTGTGAGGACGATGACGTAGTTCTCCACGTCTCCCACTGGAGCCTTCCACTGCAGCAGAGCTTCTGTAGGGGTGATGTTGGTAGCAGTCAGACCCACAGGGTTGTCCATGGCTGGAGTGCAACAGAAGAGCACCAGGGAAAGGTAAGAGGGCTGGCAGGCTGCAAGTGCACCAGACCACCCAAGTTTCTTATGATGCCTTTGAAGCTGGGTGGATGAACTGGTCACGTGCGTGGAGGCCCCTCCCTGCCTTGCCTTTGGTTCCAGCACCCCCTTTCTTGTCTCCTTTTCCTTCCTCTGAAGCATCTAGTTCTTGCTGCTTGTTCTTTCTTTTAATTAATTAACTTCTTTCTATGGGAGATTAGTGATACTGGAAATTGAACTCAGGGTCTCCTGCTTTCTAGGTGAGTGCTCTACTCCGTGAGCCTTTCACCCCAGTCCTTCAGCGTTTGGTTTGTATCTCAGATAAGGTCTCATGCTAACTTTGCCCAGTAGGCCTTGGATCACAATCCTCCTTCATCCACACACCAAGGATTATAGCTGGGATTAAAAGCGTGCGCCATCACGCCTGCCCCATTAACCTCTTACACGCGAAGCACTGTGACAGGGACAATGGGGGAGTGGTTCTGTTTTGCTTTAAATATTTAAATGTAGTTGGAAAAGAAAGAAATATAGAAGTCGCTCTATATAGTTAGCTTCATAAATGCAGGGGTGTGGGAAGATCTCTGTTGATGAACTTCAGTAAGTGGTTGGAGCCGCAGGCCAGGAACTCAGAAGGAGCTCAGTGTGGCCTTGTGGGATGACGGTATGGGATGCAACGTGGCTTCAGCATTGTAGCTGCTATTGAATTCTTGCTTCACTCCTCCCAAGGCTCACTCTGCACTAAGTCCAGGGTACGTTTCCTTTTCAGTTCAGAGAGAGCTCAGGGGATCCTTACAGGCTGAGGAAGGCTAAGAGTGTCTGATGGGGGAACAGAGTTTGTTTGTCATTAGACCATCCATTTCTACTTACCTATGGTATAGGCTTTTGCTTTATTACATGCTTTCCTTTCATAACATTGGGATTTATTTTAGAAATGGATATTACAACAGTTTAGATATGAGCCCAACCTAAATTTCATCCAGGTTCCCTGAGGAATGGTGATCTGCTATTGATCTACCCCTGGTCTTTGATTGAAGGTGGAGGGGTTTTATTGTTGCTGTTGTCACTTTGCTTTTTTCCTTGCTATAGCTCTCATCATATGTAATACTCACCCAGGAAATAACTTTACAATTTTAAAATTATGCTGTGCCTTCAATGAGTTCTTCACATATAACTTTTACTAAAAAAGAGTTGGGGGCTGGGAATGTGGCTTAGTGGTAGAGTGCTTGCCTAGCATGCATGAAGCCCTGTGTTTGATTCCTCAGTACCATATAAGCAGAAAAAGCCAGAAGTAGCGCTGTGGCTCAAGTGGTAGTGCCACTTGACAGTGCCCAGGGACAGTGCCCAGGCCCTGAGTTTAAGCCCCAGTACTGGCAAAAAAAAAAAAAAAAGAGTTTTCTTGATTCCTACAAGCATGCATAAAGCCCTCAAGGAGTACTCATTTCTAAAAGTTGCAAGATCTATAGATGCAATAAACAAACAACGACAAACTAAGATACTTGGGAAGACAATAGAGCTATCAGAAATTGCCCTGATATCTCTGCCTAAACTCAACGAAAGGCAGCTTAGGTCCATTGCCTACCTGCTTAAGAGAGACTTTCTGCTTATGGCCAAAATGCAAGGAAGGAGATTTTGACCCAAGTTGCTACTTTTTAACTTGGGGGGTGAAAGCCTGTTAAGAATCCATTCTATTGTCTTCAATAACAAAACATCTGCTTTTTTTTTTGTAACGTAAATTTCTAGGGTTTTCAGGAAGGTGGGAAGCAGCTTCTTTTGGCTTACTGGATGTGACTGTGGTCAACATTTATTGACCAGATACTTTGGTGATCTCAATAATATAAAGGGTATATACAACAACATATACAACAACAATGCAACTGACGGTTATCCATAGTCATGGATTGAAATGGCAACTAGGAAAGGTCAGAATACCCTGCGTTGTCTTTAGAAGAATAAATCTTCATGTTTGTGAAAGAATTTTTTGGTCATTGCCCAAGAAATGCTGTTTTGAGTTTATGAGAAAAAAAATCTATAAAAGTAGTGAGGAATTCCAAGGCCCATTTCTCTCATCTAGGAAACAGCATTATCCAGAGAAATGAAGCAACATCAAGATGTCCAGGTGTTCTCTATCAACTCTTTGCTAATTCTGCATGATAGTATTGCTAAAGAGCCTAGAGGTAGGGGCAGTAGAGCTTCTTAAAGGCTGTGAGCCTCTTTCCCAGAGAAAGGCATGGGAGTTGGCCTTCTCTTCCTTGTTTTCTCTCATAGTGTGAGCTGGTCACTCCTCCTCCCTCCCCACTTTTCTCTGGCTCATTACATAGGAACTGGCTGCGAATGCAGAGGAGATCAGAATCCCATAATCCAACTGGTCCACTGGAGAACAAAGACTTTCCATGAGGGCAGCTCTGCATGCCTGTGAGCAGCCTCACCTCCACCGCCTTCTTCCTCCCTGGACCATAAAGCAAGAGTACTTGTCACAGACAACACAACCCTATTTAAAAAAAATAATTAAGAAAAATGGATCTGGAAGCATGCACCAAATGGTAGAGGGCCTGCCTAGTGAGTTAGAGTCCCTAAGTTCAAACTTAGTATTGTTGAAAACTGTTAAACAAACAAAACCAAACAATAACCACAACAGAAAGAAACGCAGGTACTATTTATATTGGAGGCACCATGAAAATTCTTAACTCAAGCCAGCAAGATGCTTAAGGGATGACTCCCAAATTCTTATTACCAAGCAGAACTATCTGTGGGAAGAGACACCACAAAACCCATTTTGGGTCCTCAGCCCGTACCTTGACTTGATGGACAACAGGGAGTTGTGCGTACCTGTGTGCACGAGGGTGCAGATGCGCTCACTCTCTTCCCTGCCTCGCACGCTGTTGAGGCTGATCTCATATTCGGTAGCTGGGTACAACCTGGTGATGGTGAATTCTGACACCGTGTTGGGCACCACTGAGCTGTCCAGCCGTCCCACTGAAGAACAGAATCCACTGTTAAAGCCCCTGAGTGCTCTCTGCAGTTGGTTCATGCCTCTTCGATAGACATGGGGCGTTGTGTCATAAAGCACAGGTGGGTGTGGGCTCAGCGTGCAGTGGGAGGGACCGTAAGTAGCTGATGCACTGGGGATGTTGGAGTTTGAAGGGATGGTGCTTAGTGTTACTACCTTTCATTCTATGGGCTTCTTGGAACACAGAGAAATAAGCTACTTCTTATGTGGTTTTTCTAAGAAGCTGGCTTGTTCATTAAGGTGGTATGGAGAGCATCACTGTAGAGTGGGTTTATATAGCTATCCCAACTCTATTTGTAGTCAAGCTACCCTTCACCTTCCTTATTCATGCCACAGGCACGTGTACAAACTGGCAGGACTCAGGTGAGGTCTGAGCCAGCTTCCTCTGAGTCATAACTTGGCTGGAGTGGCCAAATTAGAACCACGTCACTGAGCTTCACCCCCAAGGCTCCATCTGGCTCCGTTGGGTCTTTAACCATCCCCAGATTCCACTATTGGACCTTACTCTCTCAGGAGAGTGCATGTAGCCCTGGCTCTTGGAAAAGCCTTTCAGGGCTGTATGTTTCTCCTGGAATGACCTAGATAATGGAGACCAGTTACCTCTGCTGACAGAGGGCCAGCTTTCAGGGTGGACGTCATCAAGCCTATTTTGAGAGATCTGGTGAGTGCAGGATTTCCTAGTGGCTCTCTGTGACTCACTCTTTTTTGGAGGGAGCATGCCACAGAAGAGCAAAGCAGTGGGCAAGGGTGTTATAGCTTTCCCATAATAATCTCCTCCCGGTTTCAAGTCTGATTCATCTTGGAGAAATCAAAGAACTTTGTTACCTTGGGTGGGTCGATATGATACTCGGTAGTAATCAAAAGATGCAGCCGGAGGGCTCCAGGAGACAGTTAGTGAGTCCTTGGTCACATTGCTAATTGTGATGTCTTTGGGAGGATCAATTCCTACAAGATCCAGATGGTTGTGGGAAAAAGACAGAAAGTTTGAAAAAGGAATTTCTTTCCCTCGTTTTAGACAGTAGCAAATGGTGTCTCAGAGGCAGACAAACCCTGGTATGTAATGGTACATCCTTAAAGACACAGTCAGGCTGTCTGATGGCTTGCCTGAAACAGTGTAGGTATGGGCAAAGGCATGTTCATGAACACCTTAATAGCACAAAGCCAAGCTGGCTAGATCAGTGTCTATGCAATAAATATCTGAAGGACAGCTAGAAACTTTCCTTTAAGTCCATATGTTTGTTCTGTCTTGAATTGGCAACAACATACTTATATTTCCTCAAGCTGACTTCTCTGGGAAAAATCAACCCTGCTGGTATCTCTTATATTTTAGTGGCCACCTTGGGTTCAATCTGGAAAAACTGCCTATTGATGATAGAGGGATTTCAGAGCAAAAGTCTAGAACAAATCTACTTTCTTAAATTGTATTTCATTTAAGCTGTATACTTTTTTAAAAAAATCCTGCTAGGCAATCATCACAAGGTTGAATCAGTCAAATGTTTAAGCCACTGGTCCAGTTTGTGAGTTCTCATCAGTTTGTAGGAAACTACCAGAAGACACTGGTTCTCCCCCACAAACACGCCAGCGTATAAGGGCTGTACTTGGGGATGATGTGGTGTAAATGACTCTGTTAATCTCAGAGTGCCTGGTTTTTCCAAGCAATGTGCTAATGAATCCCAGTCTCTGAACACCAAATCCCTGCACGTCTGCTTGCCCGGTCTGTAATGCTGAGGGAGCATCATTTGCCTCATGACCCTATTTGGCTGTCAGAAATGGCTCCCCAGAATAGGAACAGGTTTCTCTTCATTGTTTAGGGATTCCTTTGAAGATCAGCTTCTCCCACGGCTTTCTCCTTGGCTGGCTGACCTCTAGATCAATCCATCACTTACATTTTGCCTCCTCAGGATATCAGATCTCTTCGACTTTTCCAAATGACAGCTGCCCATGTCATGCAGCAGGAGAAAAAAGTAGCTGCTCCAGCATGGTTCAGGGTCTTCTCTCTAGCCATAGAGGTAGTTTCCTACTGCTTGAGTATTGCTCTTTTGAAATTTCATGGAATTGTTAAGGGCTACTGTGAAACTGGCCCTTCACTGTCAACTCTTCCAACCTTACCTGTGGTGATGGAGCCCACAATGGGCTCAGAGGTCACTGTGCCGTGGACAGCCACCAGGTTCACAATATACTCAGTGGCTGGCTGCAGGCCCATCAAGACAGTATGCCTCTTAGTAGCATCCAAGGAGACCTCCATCATCTCCTCCTCCTCATCCCGGGGGCTGTAGTTCAGAATGAGCCTGTCCGCCGGGGGAGACGGGTCACTCCAGGTGATGTTGACGCTGGAGGAAGTCACATGAGAAAAGTGCAAGTGGGAGATGGGGCGGAAGCCTGCAAAGCAGAGGAGAAGACAGATGCTGCCGAAATGCAGGTGAGATGGTGAGCCACTGGCAGAGACGAGCCACTTGACTGCAGGAATCGTTTCTCTTTGCTTACGAGAGCTATATCTCAAGGCAGTGGGCCAGAGGTCCTACCTCTCTACACCCCAGTCCTGTCCACTGTACTCTTCCCAAGACCTATGCTGAAAACGAGTCATGACAGAACCAAAAATAACTCTGTAAGTTATTCATAATACTCCTCCAGGATTTAAAACTTCGGTCCTGGAGAGAATTTGATAAGGATGCCACGGATCCTCAAAATACCCACTGACTTAATGCTGGCAAGGAAAGACGGACAGAATCAATTATGATGTCCAGGCTACGGGAAAGCAGACACACACGTTTGGGCATGTAGCATCCTTGCTCACCTCTCCGCTTCACTTCCAGCCATCCCCTCTTAATGTATGTACCATTTTCTCTTCCATCACTTCTTTTTTTATACCTCTCTTTTAATTATCTTTTTTTTTCTGAAGGAAATGGATCTTTGCAAGAGGGTTACCTAGATGGCTTTCTTACACTAAGACCCATTGATGCCTGCCCCTGGGTTCGAATTTCTGCTACCCTGATACCTGTGAAGGCATCTACGGTCGACTCCAAGCTCTGCTGCCGGCCCCTCTCGGCGGTGATAGAAATGATGTACTCTGCTCCCGGCTCTAGGTCTGTCAGTGTGTATGAAGTCCTGTCCTTTGGCACAGTGACTTCAGAGGCGATCCCAGAGGATGGAGTAAAGGTAATTCGGTAGTGGTCGATTGGGCCGCTGGCCTTGGTCCAGATGAGGGAGATGGATGTCTCTGAGGAGGCTGTTACCATGAGATCTCTTGGACTGTCAAGTTCTGTGGATCGATAGAAGTGCCATAGTTTACACAGGTTCCGCAGGATGCTCAGTACTTTAGGACCTCCCTCTGTGTTTTCAATCTATCAGCAAGCCTGCTAGCTAGGGGTGCTAGCTTGTCACATTTTGCTAAGCACCTTCTCTAATAGTTGGATTTGCACACAGATGGACAGTGTCCAGAAAGGCAGACTGCCCCCCCACTTGAAGACATCCACCTCTGGGAATAAGCTGGCTGTTGAGTCTTGACCTCTCTATGTTCTTCATCACTCAGCCTATCTCAGTAAGCCAACGAGGGAAAAATGGGAGCCACCACCAAGCAGGGGAAAGCTGGCATCAGTAATTTCCTTTGGTTCCCGAGCCCCGGTCCCAGAGGTCCTTTTGACTCGTAACCAGAGACATGTGAGAATCTACATCTGAAGGTTGCATGTTTTGTCCAGTGTTTCTCTCGTGAGATTGTCTATGCTAGACTGAACCTTGGGAAAACAAGTATTAATTCCAAATCTGCAGCCCAGCCTAGCCCAGATCAGGCTGCTTATGCTTAAACCAATAGAGTGACTTTAGAATTTACCAAGGATTTGGAAGCAAAACGGTTGGACCTAGAGCAACAGGGTCTCAAGTGGACTCTTCTACTGCCCTTGGATTTAGTAGGTTGTTTGTCCAAGTCTAGACTTCCCTTTGACAACCCTTTTGAGGGTTTTGTGATATAGACTGAGGATGCTCCATTCTTCCTGATAGGGACTGGTGTAGATAGAAATACAGTTTGCTTCTGCATCAATTATTGGGGTTTTTTACATCTGTTCTGCATACCTTGGACAGTCCTTCAGGTCTGAGGAATGAAATACAGATCTATGACCAAGTGGGACACCATTCTATACCTCAGATGTCAGAGGTTAGGCATGGGGTGGTTGCTAGGGCCCTGCTCACAGGGGAAGGGGACATTGCCTTCTGACCGATCATGGCAAAATATGCCTCTGTGGATGCTGAGGCCTGCTGTCTACCTGGTCTTCTTCTTTACCATTCTCCTACTCACCAGTCCTGGCATTCATGGTGGCTGGAACACTTTGTTGTGAGTTCATGATAGCAGATATTCCAACTCCATACTCAGTGCCAGGTACCAGAGCTGTCAGTTGATGAAGAGACAAACATTATTCAGTGTGTGTGTGTGTGTGTGTGTGTGGTGAGGAGGAATGGATTGGAAAGTCAGAAAGGAGGGAAGACAGTTCTTAGATACATATTCACATCCTCTGTTTAGATTTCTGAGTCTGCTCCTAATTTTATATTTTAGAGAATTCCAATTTTACTACTTAGGACATCTGTACAAAATCAACAAGATGAACTGGTCAGTTCATGAACTTGATAGTCTTAGAAAGTTAGTAAGGTCACCCTGTCGGTGATCTTTGGAAGTGTGATCCTGTGTAAGTTCTCCCGGTGTACACACAGTCTCTGGTTAGCTGGAACAGGATTAGCCTGTTGGCTCTGATGGGAACCAATCAATTTGAGGAGTCTGGGTGTCCTGGCTGAATCGAATGCCTGTTCTTAGATTGAGAGATTGCAACACCTCCAGATCTATTCAAAGCTCATATCTATTTCTGTCTCTATGTTTAGTGAGTCTCCTGTACGTCCTTGGTTGGAGAAATTAGATTACCATTGAGACATAAACTGCCTCCCTCAGGCATCTGATTGAGACCTTCAATTGCCTATAATGAAGCAGAAATTCTCCACTGTAGATAAAGGGTGACAGATCGAGGGAGTAAGACAGAAATTATATGTTGCCAAACGGATCTAACATGTAACATTTTCATTTGAGTTTCTTATTTATGAAGCTTAAATGAAATGGTCAATAATTTACAACAGAATCATCTCCCCTCCCCACCCCCCAAAAAACGGCAGAGCAGAATTTAAAGCACTCCCTTCCCGGATTTCCTGTCTAGGGGATGGAATGGAGAAGTGGGACTCGGTTATGGGGCTACGCCTGCTCTTCCCTTTGATTTCCAGCAGCTTTCTTCGTGTGCTACAAGTGAATTGTTGCTTCTTGGCCGGCAGGTAAAATGCAGTTGTGCTGGAAATATGTATCTGAGGCATAGCTAGTGTACTTCTCTATCAGATTCTGAATACTCCCAGGGATTTCTCACTTTAAAGACACCATTACTCTTTATCAAGGCCCCTTTTACATTGCCATCCAACTCCTGCAAGTGGTAGCATACAAATGGCTGTTCCCTTTCTTAACAGAAGGTCTGAAAATCCATCCCGTAGGAAATCACCATCTCCAGCCCTTACTGAACAGCCTTTGTTCAGCTTAGAGGCTGACACTTTTCTTCAACTCCTTCACCACACACCCATTCTTTGAATCCCGAAGGCATCAGCTCCTCCTCTCCACAAACATTATTGAGGGTTTCTTTTGTGGCAGGCACATAGCTGTGGGCTGTGGATATCTGGTCTGCTGAACAGACCTGATCCTCTTTAGGGGATGAAGTAGAATCTGCACCTTACAAATAAATTATTCATAGAATACTCATGACATACCAAGCACTGAACTTTGTGCAATAGAGAATCTAGAAAGATAGCCAAGAAAAGGTTAGTAAGAAGAGGGGGTACAAAATGAAGTTTTGACCATCTGATCTAACCAACTGATGGGAAAGAGGGCAGTTGTTAGGCACGGCCTCTTAGCTGTCCAAGCATGTTACCTATTGTACCTTCCCTGCAACTCTGGGAGCAGAGCAAACAGAAGCTCAGAAAAATCTATGCCTTGACAGAAGTCACAAAGCTATTCTAGGATAAAGCCTAGATTAGAACCAAGTCTCTTGTTCTTTCTGATCTCTGTCCATAAGATTCTTAAAAGTGGGCTTCAGGGACTGGAGTAAATAAGCAAACTGGAATCTGGGAGTGATTCTCTACTGCTAAGAGCCTCTTCAAACAGGGATGTGATCAGCATAGACTGTGTAGCCGGAGCAAGGGCTTGAGTTGAATCTTTAAATCTAGCAAAGATTAACAAAAGAAAGGGGAAGGGAAACTGGAAATCCCTGGTGGCCCAAATGTGGCATGGCAAATAGGTTAATGAGGGCTGGAAAGCAATGGTAATGAGAAAAGTTTCACCTCTACAGCAAGGACCGTAGTGACAAAAGAAGGACTCACTCCCCTTCCAACTCTAAATCGAGGCTTATCTCCTAGGGGTCTCAGTAAGCCAGAGATAGGGAGGTTGTTTGCTCCAGTGCACTGGACACATGCCTTCCCAGAGAGGAGAATATGGAAGACGTTGACTCCACAGAGTCTGAGGTCAGTCTCTTCATCTGGGCAGCACATGTAGAGGTGGATTTGGCAACATCATTCATGAAACAAAGATCTAAAGTCAACCTCTTCCATATAGACAAATTTCCCAATGGTGGAATTTAAAGACTCATACATGGAGAGACATTTATAAACAATCTCTCAAAAGTCCTCTGAGATCACACCGGACAAACACCCATCTGCCTTGTTAAATGGACAGCTAAGTTCTCAGGTCTCCACGATCTTCTTTTCGGATAAGAAGGTGCCTTTTCAGGGTTCCATGGGTTAGGCTTTCAAGGACACCTCTGCGTGTGTGTGTGTGTGTGTGTGTGTGTGTGTGTGTGTGTGTGTGTGTGTGATCAAGGGAAGCAGTTAACCCCATCTGGATTGTCAATCCATAGTTGAAAAGAAAAATAATACTAATATGGATAGTTCTCAAATAGAATTTCCTTATTGCCAGTGAGATTGATGAGGAACGTGGCTGATCATCCTTTGTGCTGTAGAGCACCTCATTTTAAACAAGCTTCAAACCGGCTTTACACAAGCCTTCCCTGCTGAAGAAGCCCAAGTTAGAAGCTGAGACATTCCTACCTGTCTTTCCTCTTGGTTCCTGTTCCTCTAGGCTTACTGCATAAATGAGGGGTGGCCCCCCAGCTCTGTAGGGAGCTGTGGAGAACCCTCTGCTTTTTCTTTCCCTTTCTGCTTGGGTCTTTGCAGCCCACTGCCCACTTTCCTGCCATCTTGACAGATGCCATCTTAGAGAGTACCTTACCAGAGTGACCACTTGGGGTCACTGTGACTTCGCTCTAAGGAAACTGAGAGCAGTCTGGCCCAGGAGTCCCCAGGCTCAGCATCTGGACTCCTCCTCCCAAGGAGAAGGTCCACAGGGCCTCAGAGGCCTGGCTCTGGGTTTGGTGTTTGTCCATTGGCACATCACGGGAGTGCAGGCAGGATGAAGTGGACTTGAAGCACCCTGGTCAATGTGCAGTTGCTAGTCACACTCTGGAATATCAGATTCTGCCTGAGACAAGCACATCTCTGGCTGATGTACCATGAGGAACCACTCGATCCTATGTGGGCCCTGAGGACAAAATGGGAGATTTGATAGGTGGTCCTGCCCCATGTCCTGCAGCAACCAGAGGCCTTGAAAATGGCTGATCATTTAATCTGATTGGGGTGTGCTTGCAAACACCAGCCGTGTGTGTGTGTGTGTGTGTGTGTGTGTCCACATGGGGGTGTGTGAGGACTTGTGCGTATGCATGAATGATGCATATGAATGTGTACGAGAGTGGTGTGGCACACCATGAGAGATGTGTCAGTGTGTGTACATGCGAGTATGTGTGGGTATGCGAATGTGAGTGTCTGCGTGTGAGCATGTGTGTATTTGTGTATGAGCACATCTGTGAGTTTGGCATGTGTGGCTGCCTCTCTTTGTTTTCTTGCAGTCCTATGCTCTGTCCCAGTGTCTTGAGACCCTGTTGGCTGGTGTTTATTCTGATGAGCCGATAGAGGTACAGGGTACAAGGAGGCATCTGCCCGGGAAGTGCTTCATGAGGCACCATATGGGCCAGCTCCTTCATCCTTGTTTCCTGGTCACAGAGATCCACAAGCATGGCCTCTGTCCACGAGGGAGCTTTGTGGGGAGGGTCCAGGCAGCAGAAGATGCACCCTTCTACAGTCCTGGCAACACATGTCACATTCATCTTCCTGAAGACAGATCAGAGGCGTCACTTTAGGAATGGTGACCAATGCACTGTGCAAGATTTACATCAGCCCCAGGCAGGGAGGCTATGTCTTTGGCCACATTCCAGCCAGAGACCCAAGGTCCCCCCCCTTTCCTTCCCCTTCCTTGCCCCCCTCCAGCAGCTGTCTTATACATGGCTTACTGTCAGGAGGCAGAGTATGCTGCCAGTCTCTGGTGCATGGAGCCGACGTCTAACCTGGAAGGGCAGTGACAAGCCTGTAAGCCGGGTGGCACTTGGGATCCCCCTTGGGGACTTTGTATGGGTCATAGGCCAAGCAGACTTTATTCAGGCTAAGAGACCGAGGCTCAAAAAAACCTTATCATTAAGGACACAGAAGCAAGCAGAACAGAGTGAAAAATCACTGCGGTCACTGAGTCTGTTGTTGAGAAACAAGTTCATAGTCCAGAGGGAATTCTCTGGGCATGGTGTGCAGAGAATTGACGGCATTTTTAGATCCTGGCCTGGGTCCTGTGTGGCCAAGACTGAGGTTGGTACAGGGAGATCAGAGGGGCACGCATGCTCTGAGTCCTCTGAAAAACTCGAAGCTCCCAGAGATAGGAAGAACCTGGATTTCACAGCAAAAGAGCCAGGGGTAGCATTGAAAACAGGGTACCTTACAGGAAGGACAGGTGTGGCTTTGCTTAAGATAGAGGTCAGCTATGGGGAGAAAGAGAGGCTTGAATGCATGTCAGGAAAAAAACCAAGAGGCCATGAGCCCCGGTTGGGGCTTGGAGAGACAATAAATAATTTTCTTAAAAATCCAGTGGGTATTGCGTGCTCTGAGTGGGCCAGGCTGCATTCTCTGCTCTGTCAAGAGTCAGAGTTGTCTGTGTGACTTCATTTCCTTAGCACAACAACCCTAGGAGGCAGAAGTAGGTCCCTGGAGACAAGAAGCTGACACACGGGGAATTTAAGAGATTTGCTTAAGGATGCACATCTCACAACCGAGGAGGGTGACCACAAAACCCATGCTCGAAGGAAGTGTTTTTCACTGAGGAATGTGTCTGTGAATTTTCTGAACCTCAGGTCTGACTCAGTAGGTCTAAGGGAAGAGGCCTCTAACATCTCCTCAGTGATGCCGGCCTCCACATACACTTTGGGTCCCATGCTGGTCACATTTAAAATAATCCCTGGGCTCACACACCTCCACATCCCCTTTTGCTTCACCCCGTTCCTCCGCTGAGCTCCCTCTGGGTCAGCAGCATTGCCTTGAGCTCCTCAAAACCGCCATGACTCTGAGAAGAATGAGACCAGTCCCCTCTTTACAGACGAAGAAACAGAGGCTTAGAAAGGTGGCAAGGCACCCTAAATGACACAGGTGAACCTGGATCCAAGCTCAAAAGCTGAGTTCTGAGCACACTGCACAGAGCTCAGCCTGCGAATGAAACTGTGGTTCTCAGCATCCCACAAAGGCCTTGGAGGAAGAAGAATGGTAAGGTCCAAGTCGGGGAAGAGATGGAGAAAATACGATTTGTGTGTGCGTGCACGCGTATATGCACCAGTACTGGGGCCTTGAGCTCAGAACCTGGGTGCTATCCCTTAGCTTTTTTCTTTCCTCAAGGGTGGTGTTCTACTTCTTGAGCCACAGCTCCATTTTCAGCTTTTTGGTAGTTAATTGGAGATAAGAGTCTCAGACCTTTCCTGCCCAGGTTGGCTTCAAACCTTGATTCTCAAA
Source organism: Dipodomys ordii (assembly GCF_000151885.1). Lineage (NCBI taxonomy): Eukaryota > Metazoa > Chordata > Mammalia > Rodentia > Heteromyidae > Dipodomys > Dipodomys ordii. The sequence continues at coordinate 8,885,996 of NW_012267243.1, read as the reverse complement.
TCAGGCTCCTGAGTAGTTAGGATTCAGGTGTAAGCTAGTGAAACCTGGTATGAAAACACAACTATTTTGAGCTCTAGTCAAACTTCTCTCTCTTTCCTCTTTCTCTTCTACATGGACCTTTCTTTTTTTTCCTCTGTGGCAAGAGGGAAAACAATCCCTGTCACTAATGTCCTGTACTTGATTTTCTTACATGGCTACAATTTCTTTTTAAATCAGGTTATTTTCCTGTGTAATTCTCATGTAAATTACATGATATATGTAATATATGCTCCATAAGTTCAACCTACTTAAGTCCAGAAATCATTTCCTTATCTGTCTGTGGCATTTAAATATGGGATGTTCTTTAATTTTTTTTTCTCTTTCGTCAAAGCAGTGAAGGAAGGAGAGCCTTTAGGAAGGGATTCAGAAGTACCTTTAATTACAGCTGTGCCCTCTGCTAATTTTGGGAACTTGGACACATTTTTAGACTTCCTGAGCCACAGGTTCTTCATCTGTGAAATGGTTTTGCTAACAATAACCATGAGACTGAATATGACATGTGAAGTTATGTGAAGGTGCCTGGTGGAAGACAGATAGTGAATAGAGAATCTTCTTTTCCTTTCTGGCAGTGGAGAATAATAATCAGGACGTGACTAGGCATAGCTGATGCCCCCAAACAAACAAATAAACAAACACAATAGCCATCATTTTTTGCAAAACTGCTAATTGCCAAGTCATCCTGTGGCTGCAGGCAGGGATGGGATCTTTCCTCTTGTATTATTCAGTGGTTCTTTAGCTTTAATCTTTGTGAATGTCTCCAGCTCTCTGCAAGTCGTGTAACACCAGCTGTTTTGCCCCCTTCGATGTCTAATTGACTCCTGTTACCTGCTTGGTCAGCATATCTTCCCAGCTACTTCCGAGTGTGTCTGTCTAGAAAAGGCCGTTTGGATACCAACTTTAACTGGCTTAATTTGACAAAGAGATCGGGGATCTCAGCTGTGGAGGAAAACAGCTTTGATGATTGCTGCGCTTGTGTACTGTGCCTCCTTTGTCTAGTAAGTTAGCAAATGCTTTTGCAGGAAGACAAGGCAGAAGTTATGCAAAGTCTCTGCAAGCATGTAGGCAGTCCTCGACCCAGAACTACATTGCACATCGCCTCCTCCGTCTGGAGACTGTGCCCTGCCTGGGTAGGTCCCGTGCTTTGGGGAGGTCTGACCGGAAGGTTTTCTTGGATGAGTATGAAGGGACACTGGCTGAGTCCTACAGCCTTAGGAAGCAAGGACTGCTTCCCAGATGGGCAAATGACTGTGGCCTTGGATACCATTTCAATCCACACACCAGAAAGAGGCTCTTGAGCGCTCCCTGCCTCCCTGCCTCTGTCCTTGTCAGTATTTACCTCTCTCTGTATGTATCATCTCATCACTCCTTTCCAATCCTTCCTCAAGAGGGATGCGGCTTGGGAGGCTGAGTCTACAAAATTGTGAGTTCAAGGACAACCTGGTTTTGTCGTGTGACCCTATCTCAAAACACAACACAACACAACACAAAACAAAATCCCTCAATGGCTCTCAACTACCTTCTAGAATTAACTCAAACTATTAGAGGGCATACGAAGCACAGCCAACCCCTCTCCTTATGACTGGATTCTTGCAGCCTATGCCTCAGTCACTGTAAACGCACACCATTTCTAAGGATTGGGGTTCAGAATCAGTTGTGGCAGGAAAGTCTGTGAGACTCTTATCTCCAATAGACCATCGGAAAACTGGAAGTGCTGCTGTGGCTTAAGTGGTAAAGCCTACCCGTGAGCTGAAGAGCTGAGGGACAGCACCCAGGCCCCGAGTTCAATCCCCACAACCAACAAAAAATAAGAGAGAAAAATTTTAAAAAATGGGAAGAGAACTGAGGCTGGGAATACAGAGAGCACCAGTGGCTAAAGAGGAGGCAGGCCGCGGGGGAGGCAAGGAAAACCAGGAAGGGCAGAGGGCTGGGGCTTTTCCTGACAGCAATGGCAGTCCCTAGAATGTCTGTCCAATACGATGACATAATCAGTAATGCTCTTTCAAGTGATTGCTCCATTCGGATGGTGTTAAGAATGGGATCAGACAGAGCTGAAGAAAACATAGGGGAAGTGATGGTGATGATCCAGGGAAGAAATGGGAGCAACTTTGCTTAGGCAATGGCCTGACGGTAGAAGGTAGCAGACCTATTAGACAGGTACTTAAGAGAGTAAATCAATAGGATTTGGGCTGGTTGTAGGTGATCAAGTTAGGAAGAGAGCTGTGAGGATAGAGGCCCAACAACCATCATGCCCCCAAGAGAGACCTTACTCACCTGTGAGAGTGGTCCTGGTGGTAGGACCCAGGCCTATAGGAACCAGCACCTCATGGTATTGCTCGCCCGCCAAGGTGCTGTACACAACCTTGTACTCCTGAACCTCGGCCTCGCTGTTATCCCACTCAAGTTCAAGGCTGGTTGCTGTTCGGGAACTGACTCTCAGGTTCTTGGGGGCATCAATCTCTACAAGTAGACAGACATCAGCATCATACACAGGAATGGATATTTGTGCAACACCGACTTTTAAGAACCTTTGTGGTCAGAATCCATACTGTCTGACCCTCTTCTCCACAGGTGAGTGAAACCCATGGCTGTCCCTTAGCATTTTGGTCTGCTATGATCAATTCTTTGAATAGTCCAGAGGATTTTATTTGGGAGGTGGACATCAGTAGTGTCTCCAGAACCACTCAAGAGTCTTAATGATGTTCTAGAAATGGTAAAACAAACCAATTAAGGTTATAAGCTTAGAAACAAAGCAAAAGCCACCTTTACAGTAGAAAAAAAAACCAATTGGGATTGGGGGGGGAGGGGGGAGGCTGGGAAGGGATGTGAAGGGTAAACCCAAGGAGGAGGCTGCAATGCTTGGTAAGAAATGTACGCATTATCCTGCCCATGTAATTGTAACCCCTCTGTACAGTATGTTCACAAATAAAATAAAATTAAATTAAAAAAAAGATACTCAAAAGCAACCTGAAAAAAATCAAAGCAACCTTAAAAGAGACCAAAATTGAAGGAGTCAAACATGTCGTTCTAAACTTAACAGCACAGTTAGTTTCAATTCCATAACCCTCATTTTAAACTCAGAGCCTTATACTTGCTTATCTTCTTTGCTTATTTGGTACTCTACTACTTGGGCCCTGCTTCCAGCCCAACTTGTTGCTAATTACTTCTTGTAACTATCTACAGATTTTTCTGCTAGGGCCCATTTTGAACAGTAATTTTCTGAATCTCAGCCTCCTGGGTATCCAGGATTACAAGTGTGAGCCACTATTATCTGGCTGCATTAAAATATTTTATGGACATGCTTTTTTTATCCTTCACATCATTCAATTTACTCTTAATAAATAGAAATAATTCCAAGACTCAATGGTGAGTCATGACTGACAGAACAAATTGTTGAAATTGTGTACTAATATGTGATTCATTATGGTCAGTGTTACTTCTACTGAAGAAAAGTTTTTATTTATCTATGAATCTTTGAAAAATGTCATAAAGCTCTTTAAGTGTACTTATTTGACCTACTAAGACTATACAGGTAGAGTTAAAATAAAAATAAATGTCATTTATGATAATGACAAAAAAAAACAAGAATGACCCCAAAGTGCAATAGCAGATTTGAGCCCTACGCAAAAAGAAGGTATTTGATTTCAAGGTGTCCATCTCCGGCCTTCCTTGCACAGACATAAAGGTTTGGAGGTTGGAAAGTTAAGGTAGTGCCAGAGGATGTGATGTGGTTGAAAGAATCTGGGCTTTGGACTCAGGTCTCTGACACAGTAAGGAGACCCTGGACATGTCTTTTGCCCCTGAGGACTTAATGGCTACTGGTCTAGGTTGCTGTACAGATTAGATGCATGTGAAGTGGGTAGCATGGTGCTGCGTGCGGAAACAGCTCTCTTGATGAGAGCTGACAATGGGACCCTGGTCGCTTGTTTCTAAGGCCCATGGACTGTGATGACGAGAGGACTGCTGGTGTTAGTCTTTCCTACAATCCCCAGAGAGTTGTGTCTCTTCCACAGGACTGACCATCTCCTCAGGCTTACTTGCAAGGATCGTAACGTACATCTCTGAAAAATATGGTGACTTAATTTTTTTCCAAATAGTTTTCTCTTTGAGGCTTCAACTTCGCTTTGGAGTGGACCAGACATTTAGTCAGAAAAAAAAAATCAACCCAAACCCTGGAGTGGACTGTGGTAATTTGCCAATAGCAGACAAGTATTGTTCTTGTAAAGAGGAGAAGGCCGAGAATCATTCGGAAAGCAGAGGCTTCTGGTAGATGTGGTTCTGTTTAATGATGCAAACTGGAGGAATCTTTCAGCAGATTTATGTCTCTGCAGCCCACTTTTCTGAGAAACATTGCTTCGCTCAATGTACGCTATCGTGCTGGATAGTGTGCATTCGGCAAGGGTTGTAGTTTATTTTCAGCAGCTGGGTGCAGAGAGAGGCTTGGGTGCAGAGGTATGTTGGAGAAGAGGAGACCTGCCTCACGCACAGCCCCTGGTCCTCATGCATGAAGGGAGGCTGGGCAAAGGGACTGGGGTGGGTCTAGGTATGGGGCATGAACTGAATTAGAGAAAGAAAACCCAACTGATTAGGGTTAGGGTTAAGGCTGAGACCCATGGGTAGTGCTGTTCATAACTGGAAGAAAACAAAAGCCAGACAATAAAACAAACAAATGACTTCTGTGTCTTGGCAACAGAGAGTAATAGATTTTGGCATTTGGGTCATAGGGCCTGTATACTGTGGAAACGGAAAGATCTAGACACTTCTGATGTCGGTAATCCTCCAAGAGGTTGTTCCTAGAAGGAACATTGGAAAAATTTAGCCTCAGAACTCAGGTGAGATGGAATCACTTGACCTTTCTGGGTCTTGAAGTCCATACCCCAGGAAGGGCATCTGAAAGTCCTCTTATATGCAGGAACTGAGCTGAAACATGTTGGCAGACTAGGGGTGAGGCGAAGGGAGATGGCTAGAGAGGTTTCTGTGGAAGGACTTGGGACTGTGAACTCTGGTAATGGCTTTATATAGTCTCTAAAGCAGAGATTAAATCAAAGGTTTCCTCTGCTTAAAATTTGTCTGTGGAAAGGGCACGTTCCTATAATCCTAGTTACTCAGGATACTGGAAGATTGAGTTCAAAGACAACACAGACAGAAAAGTCTGCAAGATGGTGTCTTCAAAGTAACCAGCAAAAAACCAGGCTGGAGATGAGGCCTAAATGGTAGAACACCAGCTAAGCAACTAAGCCCTGTAAACCTGAGGTATTGAGGTTTAAAACCCAGTACCAGCCAATCCTAGCTACTCAGGAGGCTCAGCTCTGAGGATCGAGGTTCAAAGCCAGCCTTGGCAGGAAAGTCTGTGAGACTCTTATCTCCAATTAACCACTAGAAAACTGGAAGTGGTGCTGTGGCTAAAGTGGTAGAGTGCTCGCCTTCAGCTGAAGAGCTGAGGGACAGCGTCCGGGCCCAGAGTTCAAGCCCCACGACCGATAAAAAACAAAAAATGAAAACAGAAACCAGAGTAAGTACCAGCATAACAAATAACAACAGCAACAAAAACATGTCTGTAGTCTTCAGGCCTCTGAGAGACCTTTTCCCTGAATTCTTTGCAGCTATTACCTTGACATACTTCTACTTTCATCCATTACACTCCATTGTACTGACCTTTTACTCTCTTAAAAGACAGTTAATTACTACCCCTGGAACTTTGCCGTGGCTCTTGAATTTGCCTAGAATAGTCTTGTCCAGATACTCACATGATCTAAGTCATACAGATTTTTAGTAAAATGTTATTTCCTCAGAAGGCTTTTCCAAACTATTCAATCCTAAACTTGTATGCTTCTTTTTCTCTTTCTTTCCTACCTTTTCCCTCCCTCCCTCCCTCCCATCCTTCCTTCCTTCCTTCCTTCCTTCCTTCCTTCCTTCCTTCCTTCCTTCCTTCCTCCCTTCCATCCTTCCATCCTTCCTTCCTTCCTCTCTTTGCTGACATTGGGGTTTTAACTAAGGGCCTCACATTTGTTTATCTGGCTTTCTACCATTTGAATCATGCCTCCAGCCTCTTTTTGTTGGCTAATTGCACATGGAGTCCAAGCTGGCTGCCCAAGCTGGCTTTGAACCACAATCCTCCAGGTCTTAGCCTTCTGAGAAACTACCATTACAAATGTAAACCATCAGTGTCTGATGTTTTGTTTCTTTCTTGGTTTTGTTGTTTAATTTCTCCCACTGGAATATCATGCATGTGAACCAAGATCTTGTTTCTCGGGTTTCTTTTACAGTCTCAGTGCTTGGCATCCAGCTGATATTCAGTAAACACACATTAAGTAGTTCCATGCACATAATCAGATCTTTGTTTTGTTTGCTGTGTCAGGCCTTTAGGAAAGTCTTGTTGGTATTTCACTGGTGGGCTCTGAGGACGGCTGAGGTGAGGTGGGTAAGGAACAGGTATGATGAAGACGGTGGGTCTTTTGGGGACAGAAGCTCCTCTGCTGTCTGCAAGCCAGTCTTGGCTGAGGTGGGGCGTGCTGTCCGGGATGAAGTTGCTTAGCCTTCTTTCTTCTTGAAGGGTCCTGAAGGGAGTCACTGCCATGTGGGTGTGGGTGTGTGTGTGGGCTGAACCTGTGCAGCTTAGATGTTCATGTTTGCTTCTTGGGGCTGTCATAGGTGGTACCCCAACCTGGATGTCTTAAAAGGAAAGCATTGTGTCCTGCTAAGCACTAAGAGCCAGTCAGTGACACACCTCTCTTTTAACTTTTAATGACTAATTGTCCATCTTTGATGTTTCTTAACTTGTACCTCTGCCTCCATTTTCATGTTCATTCTTCTGTGTCCTGTCTCTGTGTCCAGATATCACCTTTTGATAAGGAGTCTGTCATATTAGATTAGGGCTTTCCTTAATGAGCTCATCTTAATTTGTCTATCTGCAAAGATCTTATTTCCAAATTCATTCACATGTACCAAGAGCTTCAACATCTATTTTAGAGGACACATTCAACCCATAGTGATAGAAAGAGGTCTGGGGCACTCAGGTCACATGTTCTGATGGTTGACTTAGGTATCTTAAGGGATATGCCCACATAGATTGCAGGGGAGAAAGCCAGTCCCAGGAGGAGGGGAAGCGTTTAGAACTTGGCCTCCAGATTTCTTGGGCTGGCTTTGCTCCAATCATTGGCCTTGCTGTGCTTTTATCAGGGCTTTTTCCTTTCCAGAGCAGCTCAAAGACCTTGGCAAACCCATTCACCACGCAGGAAGCAAATCTCTGTTTTAATTGCCTGTGCAATTAGTGCTCTCCTAGTGTTGAAGCCATCACCTGGAAAAGCACTTTGGTTAATTTGAATTTAAGCACAGTTCTGAAATGACGGAGGGCCCTACTGTGAGGGCCTAGGTACCCTTTCATCATTCAACCAGCACCTGCTAACCCGGGGCTTTGACATCTGTCTGCCAAGCCATATGCATCTTCTCTCTTCCCACCCTTACTTCTCCTTCCCCCTACAGGAACAGAGGGAACAGGTCTGAGGTGTAGGCAAAGGCTTGCATTAAGAAGGACATCACCCAACAGCTGCCAATCCACCAGGCAATGGGGAAGCAGGGAATGAGGCAGCAGCGAATTGGAACTCAAGGGGAACTCAGAAGAGGCGGAATGTGATTGTCTTGATTGGAATTTTCCTGGGCCACTAGCCAATCCTGCTTCTGTCTCCTCAACCCTGAACATCAAGCATTTGCTTTGCATTCTTCTGCTTGAGAATCCTCTTCTCTTTCTCGCTCTCTCTCTCTTTTTTGCCTCTTCAAACTCCTTATCAGAGTGGAACACAAAGAAACCACTTTTTAAACACAAACTGTCTTGAAATTAAGAAAGAAAGGCCGGACTTGTGGCCCACAGAAGATACTGCCTCCCAGGCAAGCAGTGCGGGTGTGTGTGTGGGGGGGGTTACATGTGGGCTGACCTTGAATTTTCAAACCCAGAAGGGACCATCACAGGACCTTCTTCCTTGAACTTCATCATGTAAAACAGCTTCTGATTACGTGAGGGAGAAGATGGGAAGAGAAATGGGCTGCATTTGGTTCCTTTTCCCAAGGAGCACCCTTAGTCTTTGAAAACGGAAAGATGTGTGCAGTGAAAAATTCCACTGGCTAATTCCTGCGAGGGGTGGAAGGGACTCTTGTGTAATAAAACCCCACCAGCTTACCAGTGTAAAAAACTTCCTTGTGCAACCAGTCCCATTGTAAGACCCTTCGCCTCTGTCACTGGGGAAAAAGGACTTGCCGAAATGATGGCCTGTCCACTCTCACATGGCCACGGGCTCTGACCCTTACCAGTTCCTCCACACTCTAAGTAGTCTCACATGGACATACTAGCTCAGGTCTACCCTTTCAATTTCCAAGTCCATCTGGCTGTAACACTAAGCCATAGTAAACCACACTAAGCCACATGCCCCAACTGAGAAGATATTTTGATGTCCCTCTGTCTTCTTCTTTGCCTTAGTTACCAATGATTCAAAACCAGCATGGAGCAGGGATGTTAGTTTTGAGCTTTCTTGAAATGCCTGGACTTACTCCATTCTGTAGGCCCTGAAGCTATGACCCAAAAGAAGGACACGTGCATTAGTGATTCTTCTCCCTTACTCTGTCAGATGTTGCTGGCTCTGAGATTTGACAGATGCTATTGGTTTTCTTTGATCCTTGGGACAACTAAGGGGTTGACAGAGATTTCTCTATGACATACGATCTCCCTACGGCAAAGAAACCCAAACTGACAATCTACATTAAACAGAGACTCAATCACCAATCAGATCACAGCCCTTGCTGACCTATGTGTCTAGAAGCCAGCACTTTGGGTGATGTCTGTCCGGTGGGCCCACTGGCTGGATAGATTGATGAGCACTAAGAGAATCAGGACGTATGTCATCCTGACCTCTGGTCTTTCCTGACTGTTGGTGTAACTGCTGGAGAGTATTTAGGAAGGGACCAAGGTCATCCTCACAGGCAGGATGCATTCACAGAAGTCCATTTGCTTTCTGTGTGTTGCAAGTTGCTCTATTGTTAATGCTTACAAATGGCAGGACGAATCTCGGGACTGCAGGCAGAAGATGTGTCTGCTCGTGATGCCAGCATGGTCCTGTGGCCATGAAAGAGTCAGAGAATTCCTAAAACAGCAGTAAAGAGTCTTGAAGAAGAGGTGGCTTCACCGAACTCCTACAAGGTTGCCATTTGGACTGGCAGTATGGATGCATAAGGACATAAATGGGCAAACGTGTCCTTTATAGAGGGGAAACCTGAGACCCAGTGGAAGAAGAAACTTCTATGAAGTCTCCGATGTGAGCTGAGAAGCTGGCACTTCTTACAGGAACACACTGCCCTTTCTTCCTACTAATCCACTGACAGCAGAAGGAGGCCCTCAGACCTCTCACCCTTCTCGAAGCTTCTATGATATGGACGTCCAGCACACATCCCTGCACACCCACCAGACTCCCCTCGCCAGGGTACCACCAGGGAGCGGGCCCTGGGCCTCACCTGTGGAGAAGTGGGTGGTGGCAGCATCGCTCTCGTTGGTCCCTCGCACGGCGCTGACCGACACCTCGTAGTGGGAGCCGGGCCGCAGGGCCTGCACGGAGTACTGGCTCAGGGGAGGCTGGAGCCGGAATGTGGTCTTCCCGCCTTCCCCGCCCACCAAGCCATATTTCAAGAGAATGAAATCGACTCTGGCTCGAGGTGGGGTCCACTCCACAAAGGCCACAGTGTCGGAGACATCTCGAACCAGGATCTGCGTGGGCCCATCAATGACTGCACGAGAAGAAGTGAAGAGGGTAGAGTTGATTGAGAGGCCTCTGGCCTCTGCTGCCACTTTTGTTTTTGAATGTTGGCTTGGTGAGTCAAAGAGAGGACGGATGTAATCACCCCAGTGTGCGCAGGGAGAGAGCAAATCATGCGAAGAAGAAAACGCTTCCTCTGGCACTAGCTAAGTGACACTGGACCCAGTTTGCCTGGTACTTAACTCTCTTCCTGTCACCGGGCTGTATCTTCCAGAGGTAGGGCAGGGGAAGAACACTTGCTTACTAGAGAGCTTACACCTATCACTTTCTTGGACGTATTCATGGGACCACAGCCTGTAGGTGGCATATGTCTGCTGCCCATCTCTTGCTTTCATAGAGCCTCAACAAGGATCTAGAAGATGACCAGGCTAAACATCTGCGACTCCAATTTGGCTGCCTAAGGAGTCCTAAGAGTATTGGTTGCCTAAGGTATTTGTAAGTTGTTCCTATTCAGCCATACCCCCAGCCCAGTCAACCCAGCTGCCAAGACAGGCCCAGACCCAACAGATACTTGCATCTTTGGCATGAAACATGGCATCTAGGGAGAGGAATTAAAAAGGGCCCCAGACTTGGGTCAGCTTCTCGTAGGTCATTTTCTCTCACAGGTGCTCACATGATTCTGAGCCAGAGGGCATGGCAGGCCTAAGAGGCCTTGCAGCTTCTTATAGGGCTCATCTGTAAGAGTCTGTATACTGGGATCTAGTACCCTTGGGGGTCCCATTCATAGTGAATTATTGGTGGAGAGAATGAGGGCATGCAGAAAGAGACTAGAACAAGAAAAGCTAAGTAAGGGGAAAGGAGAATGGTCTTCTCAACTCATGAAATGTCTGCAGGGTTCATATATACTTTTTTTTTGAAAAGTACTTATTACCTACTGCAAGTGTAGGCTCAGTCTATGTTTGTATTTGCTATGTGACAGTAGCCATCTGGATGGAGTTGATTCACGTGACTATTCTGAGGATTTGGAAGTAGAACCAGAGACTCTGGTTCTGTAATTGCCTGTGTTAGACATGTAGAGCGAGGTCATTCTTTATTATATTAATGTGGAAATAAGGAGCACCTGATCTGGGCTAGAAAGGGTGAAAAGGAAGACAGAAGAAGAAAGCAGAGGAGACAATTGAAGAGGGCAAGAAGGGAGCATAGAGCAGGTATAAAGAGAGAATTAGAAATGAGTGACCACAGGGACCTTCTAGAAAGATATGCACAGTAACTCATTTAATGACATTCCATTTTTTAAATGCATTACTGGCTTGACTAGGGTTTCCATGGGACACTCTATGTCCTCCTAGTAAATTCTTTTATTGCTTCAGTTAAATTTAGGTGATTTTCCTTTCTTGACTAGCTGAGAATCCTGAGTGAGACTTGTTTTATAAGCAGTCAACACTGGACCACCTTCTAGTCTGTCTCCAGGGTGGGGGTTTCTTTAAGACTGTCCCCAGGCCAACTTTCAGAACCTTGTCATTTCAAAGGTGGATCATTCCCTAGGTAATCCACCCTCTTTCTAGAAATTCTATTCCACCCTCTTTCTAGAAATTGCTAGAAATTCTATTATGAAGCTTAGGATTTGGGTTGTTGTACCAGCCACAGTAAAATGGTGAGACCCTTTTGGTGCAATCTGGTTTGGAGTTAAAAGCAAGTCCTGTTTTTCCAAATTTGAGGTAGTCATGTGATTTCACAGGAAGCATCCAAATGCTATCTTTTCAGCATTCTGCACTTAGTGGTTTTAGATAAACTCAGGCCTTTTTCTTTTATTGCATTTAATTTAATTATGAGATGGGTGAACAGCTTCCTAGCTAAGGTTTAAGCATAATGGCTAAGACACAGTAGACACTCAGTTAATTAGTGTTGAGTAAATGAATGGATGAGTCTCTCCATCCAAGAGAAAGGAGATCTCAGTGAACTGTAGCTTCTTGCAGAACAAACAACAAAAGCATCAAGGAAAATCAAATGACCACATAAGGCTTTTGTCCTTCAACTCTTTAGGGGGAAAAATCCCCTAATCATAATGGATTGACCATATTAGAATGTGATTGTGTAGCACAGAGGGCTATAACTGCAGGAAGTCTTGTGTTTGCATTCATAAAATGGCCTGTTTGGAAGAAGCCAGTCTGAGTGCAGATGAGGACACAGAACCTCCCAGGAGGGGACTGGTGTAGGTCAGACCTTAGCAGAAGGAAATAATTAAACAGCCGTTTTCTGCAAACAGCAGACAGGGTTGGGAGCCTGGATTTTGCTCTCTGGTTGGCTACTTGGTAGTAATGCCCAGATACAATAAAGAAAGAGTCAGTTTGCTTCCAATTGAGGCAAATCCTAAGCAAATCCTATCAAAAAGCAAATTGGAATGCATCTTCTTTTTCCTTTTTTTCTTTTCCATGACTTTATGTGTGATGCCAAAATATTAAAATAGGGCCATTTTTCTTAATTGAAAAAAGTAATCCGCCTAGCTTTACTGTGAATTTCTAGATCAGAAGATTTTAGTCTTAATCACGAGGAGCCTACAAATGGAACATTAGTGCAAATTTTATAAAAATTGGCTTAAATGTAAGACTGAGACAGGGTTGGACTCCCTTCTCTACATCCTCTCAGTACTGTAATAGTTCCTCTCCTCTTGTGAACTGTCTTGTCTTTCTAGCTGTTTTACTATCAGCCACAGGAAAGTTTTCCACTTCTGTTTCAAATGCCAGCTCACATTGGGTCACTGAGCTCTGTTGTTAGCCTTCTGAAGAATCCTGCAGATCACTTCTAGGGCCATTTGGAAAATGTTTTTTAGAAAAATGTTTTTTAAATCCTTTCTTAATGAAACTCCTCTGTGTGTATGTGCGTGCACACATGCTTATGCTCTGGTACTGGGAATTGAACTCGGGACTGTTGGCTCTCATTTGGCTTTTTTGTTCAAGGTCGATTGTTCTACCACTTGAACCATATCTCTACTTCTGGCTTTTTTGCTGGTTAGTTGGAAATAAATCTTATAGACTTCCCTGATTCTCTTCAAATTGTACTCCTCAGAACTTAGCCTCCTGAGTAGCTAGGATGACAGATGTGAGCCATCAACAAGCCATGAAACATTTTTTAAGTACAAAATCTAAAATGGCTGTACAAAATATAAAACAAATCAAAGCAGAGCTGCTCTAGTTGGCATCATGAGAGAAGGAGTAATTAGGGTCATGGATCTTTACCTGATTCTGTCAGGGAACACTGCATGGGACTCCAGTCTGAGGGAAACATAAGCTAATGCCATAATAGTTTTAAGCCAATGTTTTTTAGACTGTGCTTTGGCCTCCGCACCTAATGCTGTATAGTTTCAATCCCAGCAACAAAGCCTGAACCATTGATCTATAAACATCTCATTACATAGTATTGTAGTTCCCTTTCCTGGCCAAGTTGATCCTTTGTTCTAGAGTTAAGATTAGCTTCCTAGGGTGTTAATTTCTGTTTATGAAAAATAAAGCTGTACTGATATTCACCAGTCTTAGGTTTTGCTACTTAGATGCTATTTATAAGTTTTGAGAAATGCTTGCAGAGGTCACATATGTATACATCACAATTGCTAATTTACAGACCTGGAGTTGAACATTCTTTGTTAGCTAAGGAAACACTCAGCTGTAATGTGACACAGTTCATCGATCAATCCTGAGAAGTAATAAAATAAAATAGAATCTTCATCGGATGAAGATGAGAATGAAGTACTGATCATCTCAACTCTACCCGCTGGCTATGTAGTTATTGCTTTTACTTCTCAGCATTTTTTTTTCTGAGTATATATGGATGGACCAAATGTTAAATTCTTACTTTTCTCAGCACAATGCTAGTGACTTGTAGTGTGCTTGATCTAATTTAATCCACATACCAACTCAATGATGAAGGAAGGTATTATTATTGTAAAACAGATTGAGGTTTGACTTTTTTCCAAATCTCATACAGGGAGAGAATGAGTCAGCCCTTGCTGGTTCCATAGTTTAGAACACTGGGAGGTTGACAAATGAGCCTCTTAATGAGTATGATCAGAAAACATACACCGGGAACTTTAACGGAGAATGTTGCTCACGGAATGCTCTCTGGAATTTCTGTGCTTGCAGGGCGAACAGTGAGGGGTATGGTCAGCTAAGCATCTGTTACAACGGGTCATTGCTGGGTCTCCACTCCATATGAGTTCTGGGAGGATGCTAACCCCTCCTATGTCTCTCTATGAGACATATGGGCTGTTCTGCAGTTCTTGTTTTGCAAGCGACCTAGTAGGCTGCTCTAGGAGGCAGGGCTGAAGGCACTTACCAGTGGAGACGCTGGCCGAGGTTGGGGGGCTCCGGGCTTGTTCCTTCAGTGCCACTACATTGACAATGTACTCCTCCCCTGGCTTCAGTCCTGTCTGGTTAAAGGAGGTAACATCGCTGGGGAGCTGAGCAATCACCCCTCCTTCATTGTTCTGAAAGTGGGAGAAGAGGATAAAGCAAAAAGAGTTATTGGGAGAGAAATCCAATGAGAGAAAGATAAAGGTGCAGCACGCTGATGGTGAACTAGAAATTAAACATGGGGCCATGTTTTCTCCCTCTATGCTGACAGCTGAGTGTCTGGGGCCAGGATTGACTCCCAGCAGGCTCAAAAGGCACTAATTTTCAAGAACATTTCTTTGGCTTCGCTTGACTTTTCTTTGGTAATCAAAATTAGTCATGAGTCTTTGGTTCTTGCAAGGTTTGATAGTTGTGGTGAATATTCATCATCTTTGGGGGGCATTGATTGTTGTCTTTTTAGAAGAGTTTAGTTGTGTGTCCCCAGTGCGTTCAACCTGCATATCAGAACACTTATTCCAGGTCACTACATATTGGATCTTGGGGTGCACAGCCCAGCTCCCCTTTTACTTAGAAGTTTACCTATTGTATATAAGCTGGGAGAAGCTGGCATATTTGTTTTCTTCCTGATTAGCATGATGACATGATGATTCTGTGTCTTAGTATAAACCCAGTTGTCTGCCATTCTTTGTTGGCTATGTTGTCTTATGACAAGATGTATTCTACAGTATCTGTTCATGTTCCTGCAGAGTTTCTGGTTAGGCTTGCCATGACGTAAGAGAGTAAGGACATCCAGGTAAATGGATGGAGCTCAGGAATAAGGCAACTGAGACTCAAGATTTTTTTTCCCTGAGCCTGGCACCATCTCAGTATATATCATTTATGTGTGCTGTGGCTGGTCTTTATAAACTCAACAAAACTAAATGCAAAATGAGTGGTCATACTCTGGAAGCTCGAAGCTCTTTTGTAACTCCAGCAGTTCGTGGCTGTAAGAATTTTGGAGTAAAAGAATGGCAAACTCACAGTCTAGTTAGTCTCTTGTCATCAAGCTTGATGAATGACTGAAAAAATATTCTTGATGGTGAAGGATGAAGACGGAGGAGAGGAGAGTGGCGGAAGCTCTTACCCCGTGAGTGGTAATTAGGAAGAAAATCAGGAAAGTCAACAAATTCTGGAGAACTCCCACTACCAAGTGTCAAGTTAGAAACCATTTTAGGATTACTTAAATAAAATACTGCTTCAAAGAGCGGAGGGGAAGCCAGGAGCCAGTGGCTCACGCCTGTCATCCTAGCTACTCAGGCAGCTGAGATTGGAGGATCAAGGTTCAAAGCCAGCCAGGGCAGGAAAGTATCCATGATACTCTTATCTCCCATTAATCTCCAGAAAACTGCAAGTGGTGCTGTGGCTCAAGTGGTGGAGTGCTCCCCTTGAGCTGAAGAGCTGAGGGACAGCGCCCAGGCCCAGAGTTCAGGCCCCATGACTGACAAAAAAAAAAGAGTGGAGGGGAATCTTCACATATTTTAAAACCCACAGACTAAACAATTTTGTTTATATGAAATATTGCTTAACTAATAGGCTATTAACTGATTTTGAATAATTCAATAAAAAACCAAGGTGTTTTGAGTACTGTCTCTAGACTTGAAAGATTGGAACCACATACGTGACTTGGTACACATGCAAGAATGAAGTTGTGGGCTTCCTATGTGACTGACTCAATGCTTTTCAAGGACTCATTTTCCTCCTCCTCCTTCTCCTCCTCCTCCTCCTCCTTCTCCTCCTCCTCCTTCTCCTCCTCCTCCTCCTCCTCCTTCTTCTTCTTCTCCTCCTTCTCTTCTCCTTCTCCTCCTCCTCTTCCTCCTCCTCCTCCTCCTCCTTCTTCTTCTTCTCCTCCTTCTCTTCCTCCTCCTCCTCTACCTCCTCCTTCCTCCTCCTCCTCCTCCTCCACCACCACCTTCTTCTTCCTCTTCTTCTTTGCCAGTCATGGGGCTTGAACTCAGAACCTGGGCACGGTCCCTGAGCTTCTTTTACTCAAGGCTAGCACTCTACCCTTGAGCCACAGTGCCATTTCCAGCTTTTTCTGTTTATGTGGTACTGAGAAATGGAACCCAGGGCTTCATGCATGTTAGGCAAGCACTCCACTACTAAGCCACAGTCCCGGCGCAGGATCTGGTTTTCATATGAGCTGAAATCATGAGTCTCTGAGCCCTAGGGTTGTCTCATCAGGGAGCTGGAACTTGGAGGCTGCCTCCAACATCACCAGTCCCCACCGCCAGCTGCTATGTTGGGGTCACTCTTTTCAGTCAGTTCTCAGGCCTTTGAGAGGGAAGTATTTGACTGCCCAGAAACTCACAAAAGGCCCTTTTGTATCTTTAATGGCTTTGTAAAGAGATATTGAGCAGTGTCTCCCTTGCTTCCCCTGCTTTCAAGTTGGGGTTATGAATACATCAAATCAGGTGGCTAACAAGCCAAGTGTTACCTTTGGAATGAAGCTGATCTCCCACCCATCGAAGGAGAATGAGAAGGGCTCCCACTGCACTTCCACGGTGGTTTCTGTGATGGCCTTGAACTGTAGCCCTTGGGGCGTGGAGAGATCTGGAACACAGCAATGTGGGTGACAATGTCATGGACATCCCTGGCAGGGGCAGAGAGCGCCACCTAGTGCTGCCTTGTGAACTTCCTCCTCTGTGCTGTGGTTGTGGTCAAGTGTGGAGGACAATGTCCATCCTGCTAGGGACAGACAGAACTGGATCCCTGCTCTGGGGCCCTGGTACTCAGTCCTGAGGCGATGCATGAACGTATGTGCACGCTTAACAAATATAATACTTTTGCACTTCATAAAAATGTTAATGTTAAAATAAGGAAATCAGGCTTTTCTTTCAGTACCCATGGGGGTTAAATCTTGGCATTGAATAAAAGGCCTCTTACAGAGAACTCAAATATTGTCTTTAGAAGCTGTGTGGGAATTCTGGGAGGCTAACAGCATTGTTCTTATTTTACACACAGGAAAAAGGAGGTGCAAAGAAGGCAGGCTAATGGTGTGGGACAAGCCAACTTCTGGATAAAAATAGGATGCTTTTCCTGTATATTGAAAATGTTTTGCTTATCTCTAATCACTACATCTGGGATGGTCTCAATTTTCGGCTTCATCCACACAAGCAAAATAGAAGCATACATAAAGGACAATGGTAGATAGGAGACGTTTCCTTCTTGTTTCACATTCTCCACGTTTCCTTTTGTTTTTCCTCTATTAGTCTCCCTTCCTGTCCTCACTCACCTTTTCTTTATCTTCTCTCTTCCTCTTCCTCTTTTGTGCTCGCTCATCCCAACCTTCACCCCACCCCTCCAACCACACATACACATAACACATGCACAGGTTTAGTGAGGTGGATGTATGCGTGTCCTAATGAAGTTCCAATTACCAGCCCTGCAATAGGACAGCGTGACTTTTCTCAGTTCTCCAGGGAGCCTGCTCCCACTTTAGCTGTCTGTCATGGGCTATTCCCATTGGCGATCAGACAGATCCTTCTCCTTCCTATGTGGAGGTTTCTTCCTGGTCCTTGCTTGGAAGGAGGGGTTGATTCTGAAGCCACTTGAAGGCGTGTCAGGTGAGTTTACATGATTTTGTCCTTGTCACCTGGGAGCTTGTTTGGAGGGGGGGGGGATGCCCTGGCATAACAAGCCCCGGAGGAGATGGGAGCCTCATCAGTATGCTGCTGTGGATCAGAGTCCAGCGCCTCTAGGGGAGGAGGCCAGACATTTAGGGTGGTGACGCATTCCCAGCAAGGTGGGAAAAGCAGCCTCATCAACGTGGATATTTAAAACTAGTTCTCAGGCACCAGAGGAATTAAAACCAAATCAAACAAACAAGCAAATAAGGTCCAAATTTACACAGAGATCATTATAAGACACATTCACATTGCCAGCATTCAGAGGAGGAGTCCAATATTGTCACAAGACTTGGTCACCTGAAAAGCAATAGGACAAGAGGATTTCTGCAAATCCTGGGTCCTCTGCTAGTCCCTCTCTTACATTCAGTTCAAGTCCTCCTTCTCCTCCATGAAGCCCTGAAGGCCAATTCTTTGGACCTTGACTTTTTTCTGTTTCAGGATTCTTGTCGTATTTCTTACCCTAAAATACCTTGCTGTCATTTGAGACCTACATGTCTCAAATCTCTCATTCTTTGTGTTAAATTCCATGTGTGGACTCAGGGCCTTTTCTGAATTCTTAGAATTTATATTGTCATGGTTATACTTCTTGTTCCAGTCTCGGGCTAAAATCTCTATGGCATTCAGATGTCACTGTTTTCGATGTATTCTTTCTAGAATTTTATCAGATGCAGCCCCCTTTTTCTGTAAAAAGCTTCTCAGATAAGACACCCAAACATCGGTGTGCATGCAGGATTTGCAGCGTATTTGGATTGGCAAGGGCATAACACTGGAGAATTCTCTCACTGAAGTTTCTCAGCATTCAAAAAAATTCTAGAGTGGTACAGGCTCTTCCTAATGACTTAAAAATTCACAGGTATACAAAGAAAAGAGCAACACTACTTTCCTCCTCTTTCTAGTCTTAGCATATTCAGTGTTAATAACTGGTAATCAATATTTCACATTTTTTTTTCTCTTGATAAAATATACCCAACATAGATAGAAAAATTTCCCTGTTGTAAATGAAAAAATAAAAACTGTCTACTTTATATGGAGAATATTTTAGCTTGCTTGGATGACTTGTTTCTGTTCTTTCTGTCTTTCTCTGTCTCTCTATTGAATTTTTCTAAATTATGCTCTAGAGCCTCAACCAATGTTGAGGCTATCTATAGTAGACCATCAAGATATTTAACTAAACAAAAAGCCAGACAAATTTATGTCAACTCTTTATGAGAACTGTCAGCTATGGTTATACATAATTTTTTTCTCATTCTGCTATATACTTTCATCTGTAACATACTGTCTTTTTTAATTACACACTCTACTTCATATCTCCTAGTTTTGGGGTCCCTAACTAGATTCAAAGTCCATATAAGTCTCACACTTTACTTGATTTCTAATCAGAATTGAGTTTATAACGAGCCAGTGTTCAATAATTACTCTTTGTTCTTTTGGCTCTATAATTCATAAAAGCTGCCTGAATTTGGAAACTCTTTTAATAAGAAGTGCCTTTTCAATAAGGTACCCTTTTCTAAGTGGGTCACGTCTGAAGCCCTTGTCCTGAAGAGCAAGCAATTGCAGGCACCCTTGAAGAATGAAGAAAAGACACCACTATCATGAATGCCCATGATCTCATGTAGGAGAAAAGGGAGATGAAGTAGGATGGGGAAATGGTACGTACGGGTGGCCACCTTGGCAGTGATGGGAAGGCTGAGGATGTTGCTAATGACAGCGTAGACGCTGATGTTGTAGGTGAGACCTGGCTCCAGCTCTGTGATGGTGACACCACTCCAATCTCCAGGCACCCGCTGCTGGAGCTGGAGGCCCCCCAGGGCCGTCGGCTGGTAAGAGATCACATATTCCGTCACTGCCATCGGCCCGTCCCATTCCAGCTCAATGGACCTGTCGCTGATACCAGCCACTCGCAAGTCCTCTGGAGGGGCAACTACCAGGAGGCAATACACAGACAGCATGAGCTCAGAGGACAGCCTTGCCCAGCCAGGACTCAACATTCTCCCTCACATCTCTTTCCTTCTTCCATGGCTAGAGTTCTGCTGGGCTCAGGGCTTTGTGGTTCTTGCCTTTTCTGGGCTTAGTCTCCTAATCTCTAGAATGCCACGAGCGAGGGGTATGCTGGGGCTGCCTCCTTACTGTGAAAGCTGATTGGCAAATGAATTAGTGCATTTTAAAGAGACTTAAGTCTTTACGGTAATTTTTTTTTCTTCGTGATAACTCTCTGGTGAAAGCACTTCATAATTGTGTTCAGTGGCACTGCTGTTTCCAGCTTGATGTTAAGTGATGTCATGTTGGGACTTTGAAGTTGTCCAGACACAAACTATTTACACCATGGAAATTGGCAAATGGTCCAAATCAAAGCTCATCCCTGGTTATTTTGCAAACTATAAAAAGCCAAAATACTAAGTCTTACCTACCTTGGTCTAATGAAGACTTTTAGTAATTCTTTATTACAGCATTTCCTCTTTTAAAAAGAGGTCATTTGAGTTTTGAAGAAATAAAACGTGTTAAACTAATGTTCATTAGCTTTGACCTTGGAGATGACGATCAGGAAGCCTTCTTGAGAGCTTTTCTTTTTTCTCCTGTCTTACTTCTCAAATGCTACTCAGAGTTACCAAAGGTTAAACCACATTCAAACAGCCTTTCTGTGTATGGTTCCCTTGGGAAGGGAAAATTCACCAGTAGTGTGGGCACTGAATAATTGAACCTTTAAGACTAATTAGGAGGCTAACTACAGTGTGTCTGTAATTGGACCTGTTCGTACATTAAATCAAAGATCAGGGCAATATTTAAATGATCATAATTAACTTATACATGTATATGTAGTGGAAGCTTCATTTGGGTTTAAGAGTTGCCTTTGGTTTTGAATTTCTTCTCTGGGAAATCTGACCCTCTCACCTTTACAAATAAACAGGCCTAGGCTAGGCGCTTTTCACAGAATCTGGAGAGTGAAGAGTATCTACCTCCTTGTCTCACTCATCTATGAAACCTCAAATCCTCTGCAGAGGCAGAAGTGAGGAGTTTTTAATCCCAGATTCACAGGCGAGAAATGAGCAGCACATACTTGCAATGCTAGATATTTGCATTGATGTTTTTTGCCTCAAGCCAGTCATTGTCTAAATTCCCTCCTTTGTCTAGATTCCCTCCTTTGATTGAAAATGGCAAATATTAAATGAAACAAAAATTAAATTTACAGAAATTTACAAAACTAAAGAAGCATAAATGAAATTTGAATAATTAAACCCTCACATGCTATTGTCTACGATGGTATCATTTGTAATTCTGACATTATTAAAATTGTGAACTGCAGTAATAACGTGGCTGGTGTAATGAGTATAAAAGAATTCCTGGACCAAAGGAAGAAGAGCAGATTTATAAAACCTTCTAATATTTGGCACAATTATACTGAGCATTTATTGTGCACTGGGCATAGTGCTCCCCTCTTCAAGGTGGATTATCTCATTTTTTGACCTCCCACCAACATGACAGGCTAAGCATTATTATAACTCCTATTTTACAGATGAGGAAACTGGACCACACACAGAGAAAACACAAAAGCTAGCACTTGAACCCAGGCAGAACAACTCTAAAGCCTTTTAGCTAATGTACAAAGATTCCAGTTATACTCATATATAACATTTTATAGTCAGCCATGTCCACTATATAGAATTAAAAAAAATCCTTTCAAAGAAGTCCTAGGTGGTAATTTGAGCTGACAGAATTATCTCAACTTTACAAAAAAGGAAACTCAGGCTCATGTTGAGGAATGTACCAAAAGTTAGGGAATTGGGCCATAACAGAACTGGTTTTCATCTGGGTGCTGGTAGCTCGTATCTGTAAATCCTAGCTACTCAAGGGGGCTGAGATCTGAGGATTGTGTGTGGTTTGAAGCCAGCCCAGGCAGAAAGTCTGTGAGACTCTTTACCTCCAATTAATCACAGAAAAAGCCAGAAGTGGCATTTTGGTTCAAGTGGTAGAGTGCTAGCCTTGAGTCCAAAGAGGCTCAGGGACAGCACCCAAGCTCTGACTTCAAGCCCCATGACTGACAAAAAGAAAAAAAAATGAACTGGTTTCAAACCCAAATTGTCTATGTCTAGAGTTCTTACTCTTACAATTTGCAAAGCAAGTTACACATCTCATTTGATGTCTTCTTTAATTTTATTTGTACACAGCCTTTCCAAGAAAACAACATCAGGAATACTTCAGAAGATCTTACAGGGTGACCTCTCTAGCCTGGTGCTCATTCTCAGAGCTAAGACTACTCCATTACAAAAACCTTTCTAGTGTCTGTCTCTTGTGAATGAACACATGGCCCCTGAGTTTCCTGGGCAGTTCTGTCACAGTGATGGCAAAGGGGCCCTCCCAAATCCTTAGTCATCAAGTCTTGGGGCTTGTGGTACCTGCTCTAAGAATATCCTTTTTTGATTCTTTCTTGCAGAAAAGAGAGCTAGTAAAAGCAGTGCAGTGTGATCTAAGCAGGACATATTAGCAGTCTAAGGTGAAAATGCAGTGCAGATGAAGTTTTTATCTTGACAACTTAGCCTGAGGCTCGAGCTGGTGGTGAACACTGCTTTGGCGACGGATGGAGAAAGCAGCAGCCGAGTCATTTGTGAGCAGTAGCCCAATGGAGACCATCACCACTCACCACGTAAGTTAGCAGTAGTGTGCACATTGGCTTCCAGTAATCATTATCAACTGAAATGATATTGAACTATAAAGCAAACCATAAAAGAGATGGATGCCGTGGCTCACTGCATTTATGGAGGGGAAAAAACATTCTTAATCTGATTTTCTTTGGAACTCCAGGTTTGAAACTTGGGGAAGAATAAGCTGCTAAAAAGGAAGACCCTGTAGCTGGAAGAAAGTGGCCATACTGTTTGCTTTTTAAGTCTTGTGTCGCTATTGCCTTTATGGGGAAAGAGCAGGGGAACTTATTCCATGCTGTGGTTTGTTTCCAAGAGTGAGTGGTTTGAGGTTCCAAAGGTCAAGGCTGGCTGCAGTCCTGATACAAGCAGACGATGACCTTGACGCATCTCCTCAAGTCTGACTGCAGTTCAAGGAACAGCTTTCTGAATTGTTTCCAAACCCTGCTCTGGGGGTTCCTTTGTCCCGATGACTCAGGATCTCACCGGCCAGCTCCCGCATCAACCTCACCGCTGAGACCAGATATGGACAGAGCTCTCCTTATGCTTCTTCACCCAGGTATAAGTACCTCATTTCTCCTTATTTGACAGGGCTCAGAGTTTACATCAGAAGGCTACTTCTTTGTGAAGGAGGCTTTACCATTTGATTTCTCAGTTCTGTTCAACTTAGCATCTTGAAGAGGATTAAAGACTGCTAAAACTTGGGTGGGTTACCAGCGTTCTCATTTGTACTCTGCCCTTAATGAGCTATTTAACGCTGGGAAAATCTCTCTGGCCTTGTGAACTGCTGCTTTTTAAATCTGTAAAATCAGAAGTAACTTTTTTCTAAGGCTTTTTTTTTTTTTTTTTTTTTACCAGTCCTGGGGCTTGAACTCTGGACCTGGGCACTGTCCCTGAGCTTTTTTTGCTTAAGGCTAGCACTCTACCACTTGAGCCTTAGCACCACTTCTGGCTTTTTTCAGTGTAGGTGGTACTGAGGAATCGAACCCAGGGCTTCCTACATACTAGGTAAGCACTCTACCACTGAGCCACATTCCCAGCCCGCTAAGGCTTGTTTTAAGTGTTCACATTTATGAGTTATTTTTTCCCCACTTTAGCTTGGATGGGCCGAGGATGGAAGCAGAAAGCTTGACATTTTTGTCCCCTGGCCTAGTGTGAGCAAAGATCAAGGGTAGGAGTCAAATGTAGTTGACTTGCTGTCTCAGGTGCATTCAAGTGCTGTGGCTAAGAAATCCATGTAACAGACAGCTCTTTCTTCTGCCCTTGCCAAAGAGCAAATGATGACCTATAGAGAAGTCCACTTTGTGGCCCTCCATGTTATTACTTTCCTTACCCTTCATCCCCACCCTGTATTCCTGGGGGCATTGGGAGCAGAAGTGTTGTCTTGTGTGCACCTGGCCAGAAATGCCAAACAGCAGGTAAACAGCCTTTTCTGCTACAGCCTCTTCAGGAAGAGCAAGCAAGCAGAGTAGCACTTTAGATAATGACCCAGATAACTTTGTAGAAGAGACCTCTGGCATTTGGCTTTAAAGGCAGGCATTAAGAAAGTACTTCCTGTAATGAGAGATGGCTCCTGGGTTGCCATAGAAACAAATGGAGATTATGCAACTATCCTCCTTCACATACTTTGGGAACCAGGAAAGTAAGTTATCTGGGACCGCAGAAGTCTCCCTCAAGCAACACAGACATAATGTGTTGGTGGTAACATGTGTGCATTGTTTGGACTGGATCCGGTTATAGTTAGACTGGCAGCTGCTGGGTCTTTCCCGATGAGACCAGGAGAGTTTATCACTAGTTCGGTTTGGACCCTGCATGGGATCAATATTTTCTTTGCCAATGGAACCATCCCTGTGAAAAGAGGTCAAGAGCATGACCCCCATGCAGGCCTGGGAACATTGAGTCTATTAAGAAGCATACGTGCTATGCGAGAGCATCAACATAGATATGATCCAAGCTGACCCTTCGCGTCCTCTGAACGGGGCCTCATGGAACCTCAGGCTCTGAGGGGGAACAAGGTTTGGTTTCAGACTTGTTTCCCTGCAGTGACTACCTGGTGGCTTTGAATTCAGAAACAATGGGTCTTAACTTTGGCTTGACTTTTGCTTTGGTACAACTGGTATAATGACTATATTTTTGGAAAGGTATTCTAATTCAAGAAGCAAAACTGAGAGACTAAATGAAAAAAGTGAATATAGAAAACAATTTAATATAAGAAAAAAAACCATGAAAACATTTTTTCCAAAGGAGTGGATTATTGTTTTGTTTTGTTTTAATTTCATTATTGCCATTGATCTTTTAAAATAGGTTAATTTAAATCTGTATGTACAGGATGCCAGAAAACAGAAGACTGGTAAAGCTGGCTTTCCAGATTTCTACGTTAGAAGATTCCTAGTTTTGCACAATTAAAATATTTAACATTGATTATTGGTTGTTATTTCTTCCTTTAAAAGTTCCCTGGGGGCATTCTGAAGTTTAAATTCATCTATACCTTTTAAAGCACAAATGTATCAGCAATGTTCACTGACTTAGAAGAGAATACGAAGGAATGAAATAACAAAATTTGTTTTCATGTGGGATGAAAAAAACTAGCCTTAGTGTACTCTTTCGCTTGCTCTCTCTGTTTCTCTGACACTGTCTCTCTCTCTCCCTCTCTCTCACTGTTAGTGTGCCATTATAGGACACCACTGCTCTATCAGTTTCAATGCTGTGGACGACATATGAAGTCAGTTCCTGTTTACACCACAATCACAGGGAACAAAATGAGTCACATCCTTTTAGTGTTCTATATTAACTGTTAGATTGTTAATGGACGCTTAATGGTTTTAGCATTTCATTCTTGTTTGCATTTAATTCCTTGCCTATAAATGCTTTCCAGCTGTGGACACTAAGATAATTTCATAAATTAATAGCACCTTGCGATCTGTAAACTCCAAGCTAAGCAGAGAGCCTTGGAGACTAACTATCATCCCTCAAGTACCAATGATAGAAGGAGGTGTCCCTGGTGGAACTCTTGGAATCCCTGTGAGTGAGAGAATAGTTTTCCCTCAGGTGGTCCCAAGACCTCACTCTCTAGTTTGGATATGCTAAATACACACACATATACACACACACATATATAATGTATAGATAGATAGTCTTCAAGTGGTTTTACCATGGGGTTTCAAGTCAATCTATCAGTTTCCAAGTGTAATGCATCTTAATCAGTGTCACCCCTTCCATCTGGGTATGGTTTGAGCACTTCCCTGGGGCTTTGTGAGTTATTAAGAGACTGAACATTGACCTGCCTTGTGTTTCGAGGTGGAGTCTTTGGGAATTAATCAGGATTCAATGAAATCATGAGGTGAATGGAATACGATTGATATGGAATCTACGACTGAGTCCCGGTGGATTTATGGGAAGGAGAGGAGACACGCTTCTCTGTCTCTTGTCTGATGATTCCCTGCTCTGTCCTAAGGCTGTCAAGCAGAGGGCTGTGACGGGATGTGGCTCCTTGACCTGGGCTTCCAGCACGGTGAGCCAAATCAAACCTTTTCCCTTTATGACTCAGTCTGGTTTTTGTGTTACTGGCAACTGGAGATAGACTCATCACCCACTTACGTCCACCTCAAGGGTAGAAGAGACTTGTCACCTTTCTTATCACTGCCTTTGGTGCAGCTCTCAGCTGACCTTTTCTGATGCCCCTGTACATCCCCCCAGCCAACTGTCTTGGAAAGCAAAGGAAGACCCCATTGGGGATGATGTTGCTTAAAATTGACCCCCCCTCCTCCCCTCTCCCCCCAGTAACTGGAGAAACCCCGTGTGTGGGACTTGTCAGATCCCCTTCCTACCTGCAGAGCAGTCAGGACCTTCATAGCCCTCCTCACAGAGACAGAGCCCCTCCTGGCAGTGTCCTCGCCCGCTGCAGGCATTCAGACACCGCCGCTGCCCACAGTCATGGCCAGCATAGCCCTCCTGGCACAGGCAGGTGCCATTAGCACATCTCCCCTTTCCCGAACAGTCTCCGGGGCACCTGAGCTCCCTGCAGTCCTCGCCGGTGTAGGGCTCTTCACAAACACACTCCCCGTCCACACAGAGCCCCCGGGCACTGCAGTCCGTGGGACACCGGAGCTCCGAGCAGTCGTCACCACTGTATTCGCTGTCACAGATGCACTGGCCATCAACACACACCCCCCGACTGGAGCAGCCCAGCGGGCAGTAGGGCTCGGAGCAATTCTTGCCAACCCAGCCTTCATCACAGATGCAGCCACAGGACTCCAAGCTAAAGTTGCCATGACCACTGCAGTGAGGAATATAGTCCAGTTGTCCTGGAATGGTAGAGAATAAGGTCAGTGGATGCTAGGGAGGGGGCAGGGCAGAAGCCTCCCCTTAGCCTCTGAGCGGGTGTGTGTGTGTGAGACTGACAGTACAGTTGAACATAGGTTGTCACGGGTTTGAGCTAATAAATAGGCTCACCCAGTCTGAGGGCAGAGAGGGGAGAGATCGGATCCCTCGTCTTCCAAGAGCTTGCCTTTAGCATGTCTTAGGCTAGATTCCCCAGACATAGTCCTGAAAGGAAGACTCGGGTAAAAGTGACTGAGAAGGTGTTCCTAGGACACGCTGGCAGTTGGGAGGGGAGATAAGGAAGGAAGTCACCCAAGTCAGGTTGCTTATCAAGCGAAGTCCCATTCAGAGTGCCTTGGATTTCATCCTGCAGGGTGCTTGGAATCAGCACGGATCCAACTTCCTCATGGGCCAAGGGCATGTGGGATCCAGTGCCATTTTCCTCTCACTGGGCAGGCCAAAGAGCTCAGTCTAAGGACAGTCTTCTGGGAAAGAGGTGTTGGCATCAGAGGGGGTGTAGGTCGGCTCTGGGTCAGAGAGGCAGAGAAAGGCAGTACGTGCTACAAACCAGTCCTTTCTCCTCTTTTGCCTGCCACCAATGAGTGTTGATTCATCAACACTCAATACCAAGGTTACTTCAGAGGCTTCCGGAAAGCTCCATCAAGGTTATTGTTTGCTGTGGTCCCTCCGAGTTTCGACGTGTGTCTCCCCCCAGCTCTAACGGCAGCAGTGTCGCTGCAGCGGTTAATTTATCTGTCTAAACAAACTTGCTAAACAAACACACACTGAATACTTGCTCAGCATCCTTCTTCCTCCTTGGCCCTGAGAAGGTGAAGTTTAAATAAGTTCTGTCTGGTAAATTTTACTGCTCCTGCAGCACTCATGGCCTGAAAAGACACAACTCCACCCTTGCTGCAGAAAGCTCATCCTCGGAGATATTTCCCCCATTTTCCAGGGATCCTAGTGGGAGGTTTGTTAAAAAGACCACTTCCAGAAACCACCCTGCCTTCCTGAGCAGCAGGGAGACCCCGTCCAGAGAAATCTAGGATTTTCTCCTGCTTTCTAGCTCCATTGAAAAGACTAAGAAGTAACTGTCAGGTGACACTCAGGGAGACCAGACTTCTAGACCTCCTTCTCTCAGCTTCAGTTTGCTTGTGTACAAACTGAGAAAAAACCCGATTATTTAACAACTTCCCTTCATTTTGCTGTGATGGAGGAAGACCAGGGCTGATATCACTTCGGAGTTGTGGGCCATTCAGCCTCCGTTGAAACTTCATTCAGAGGAAGCCTTCACCCTACAGAGTGAACACTTGCATCCAAAATAATATGGTGGATGCTTGTTCTGATTTAAAAAGCCAATAAGCAAAAACCCTGAACTTCCTCGATCTAAGGGATCTGTCACAAGTAAGGAAGCCATAGATCAGATCTGAAGTCAGGAGCGGGGTTCTGAAGACTTAATCCTATCTTTCAGAGAGGTAGTGACAGTAACTCATATGTGTTACTAGTCAGGGGGTATACAAAGTTAGAAGACAGTGCTGGGAAGGCAGGGTGAACTCTAAGTACAAGGGTAGTTTTATGTGAATGTGTGTTTGAGTGTCCATGCACGAACATATGCATAAGTTTCTGAAGAGGACAGAGGATAAAACTTCCATCTTGCTGAAGAAGACAGACACAGGTCCTTGGAGATCTTAACAGTCACCATTTATTCGGATGGGCAAAAGGCTGTCTAAGGGCCAACAGAGTGCTTGTGTTCTCTCCTCTCTCAGGTTAACATGAGTAGATATCAGTGCAGCAGTCTGTAAAACCCAAAGATGAATGGAGACAGACATCGAATTCCCTGCTTGCCATCGACGTTGCCGTGCTGAACCGATGTACCATTACCTGACTCATCCCCGGCAAATCAGGTTAATGTATTTCAAACTGGCTAAGCAGGGTAAAGCATCCCTGAGCAGAATCCCCAGGGAAGGACTGCATTTAGATGATACAGACACCTTCACTGAGGAAGAAAGAGCTGCAGACTGGGCCACATTCCCCCCCCCCCCGCCCCCACCTTGGGCTTGTAAAGAGATGCTAGGTTTTGCTCCCTGGGATTCCTTCTTCCTCTCTCCTCAACCCTCTCCTTCCCACCTGGGTGGTGAGCTCCCTGGACTCTACCTGTGGCAGCACTCTCCGAGCAGCAGTTGGCGTTACACTGGTCCCGCAGCAGTGACACCTCCCTCTCCAGCATCTCGATCCGGCTCAGCAGCTCCTGTAGCACCTGGACTGAGCTGGCACACGGGCAGGCCTTTTTGGGGAGGTTGATCTTGTGGGTGAAGGTGACCTGGCTCTCGTGGTCTGAGGTCTGGCCTGTGTACTCTGCCAGAGTCTCGTCTTCGGCACTCACCTCCTGCTCAGCGGATGCCTCCAGCCCCGAGGAGCAGAGGCTCTCCAGGGGCACGTTAATATTGTACACATGGTTGAAGACCATGGGCTGCTCTTTGCTGGTGGTGTTGTAATTGGAAACGCCTCCTTCTTCCTCTCCTCTCTGTCTCTGGACCCTTTCTGTGGTCACCTCCAGCTGACACTCTGAGGGCTTAAGCATGGAGCCCAGAAGGATCAGGTTGACACCAATGAGCATGTTCTTCAGGACCACCGTTTCCCCATCTGCTCCCATCCTCTCAGCCAGAGCCACGTTCAAAAGCAGCCTGCAGGACACAGTGTGGAGTGGTGGGACTCTGCGAGAGAAATCAAGGGTTGAGACATCCTATGAGATCTGTGCTTTGACACAAGCCTCTCTCCAACCCTACAAAACGAAAGCATAGGTAGAAAAAGATTCTCCAGGGCCCCATTGGGAAGGGGCAATGGCTGCCAAGGATAGAAAGTTCCAAGATTTTGCTCTAGAGGAATGAATCATGGCGAACGGATACTGCTTCTGCATAAGGCCATTTTGGCCATGAGTCTATTCAACGTGGTGGGCAGAGTCTCTAATGGGCTGGGAGTGGGTCTCTGTGGATAGTCTACTCCTTTGAAGAGAGCTCTGGGCTTCTGTTCACTTCTGAATTGGGACGAAGGGGATGATGGAGTCTTAAATGTTCTTTTCTCTATCCCCAGCTATTTATTATGAAGGGGCCCCATCAACCACTTAAAATAGCTTGTTCATTAACTCCTTTAAGCTCATCTATCTAGTGCAGCTTGACTTTAGAATAACCGACCGGCTAAATAATATAGTTCCAGGTAATTGTGACTGTTAATTATCCTTGGGTACATTTGTGATTAGCTAGGACAGTGTGAGCTGAACTTTGTTCTAATCTTCTCATTAGTACAGTTCCAGTGCTCTGTGGCTGCAGGGTGCCTTTCTTCGGAGTTTCTGTTTAAATTGCTAAAATAATGAATTAGCTCCTCTGTTGGTTACCTAGTCACCAAGAACCATGGCGAATAATAAATCCATAGTAATTAAAATTAGTTTCTATAAAAGTTACATTTCCTTTTAATTCCCCATATAAAAGAGAAACTTAGACACTTTGGTTTTGAAGGTAAAGTTTGAGCAACTTAGAAAATTAAGGACTAAGGAACCAAACAAGAGCAATTGTAAGCCAATGGAAGCCAAGAGAGGTTGAGATTTGAAGGTAGGCTCGATCCTCAAACTGATGTTCTTACCTACTATGCTCCAAGGGTGTTTATTTTTTTTCCCTGTCTTTGATGGAAATTGTGTATATTCTGGGCTTTTCTCAGGAACACTGAGATTAGAAAACTTGTTGGGCCCAATGTTCTTTCTTCCATGACACACTTTTCTCTTGTCCTTTCCCTCACCCATCTCTCCAAAATACAGGCAGAATTAACCCCCAACTCCTCCATGCGCCCCCTTCCTATAGCAGTTACTGTGGACTTCCTGAGCCTGCTTCTCTCCACTTGGGCTACTAAATGGATTGGGTCAATGTCTTATCTTCCACATAGGTATAGTAACTGTGTGTCTAGGACAGTGACAGTGCTTCGGACATTGTTGTTGACTGGATGGATGGGCAGATGCATAAAAGGACAAATAAGCAGATGAATTATAATGAGTGCTCAATGAGCCAAAGGTTGAATCCTTCTCCAACTCATTTACTCCCTCTCCATTAGCCATGGCTATTCACTGTTCCTTTCAATTTCATCTCTGGACTATGTCTAAGGCTGATTGAATTAGGAGTAACTTAAATGAATGACTAGCATGAAAACCAGGCCTTATTATTCAGATATTACATTATATGTTGGACTCAGGTCTGTTCCTGTTTCCAATATGCAGAGGAACAGAGAAGATCAGAGCTGTTGAGACCATGGGCTCCAGAGCTATATTTCCTAGACTCAACCTTCAGTGTCTTCACTTTCTAGCTATGTGAAGATCACTTAATCTCACCAGGTTTCAGTTCCCTATCTATAAAATAGAGATAACAGTGACACTTATTTTGTAAAAAAGGAGTGATGATTGAGTTATTATCTGTATAATATTTACCTAGTATCTTTCATTAACTACAATAAATGTGGTTAATTATTCTGGTTCAGCTGTTCAAGACTACCATGTGAAATGTCTTATCTGCTAGTGGATACCAGCAAATCCCAATCCTTAGCATGCCCTTGAATAAAGATGAGTGAGGTCCTTAGAATGCTATGGAGATGGAGATCCATTGGTCCTATCTGATAAGGTTAATCTACCCTGGGGATTGGTGGATTGACGTGTCTGAACCAAAGTATAATGGTAAGCTCATCCCAAGACCTTTCTCATCTGAGGCTTTGCACGTCATCCCATTTTTGAGATGTTACTTCTGCCTTAATGTCACTGAAAGCATCCCAAGAGTGGCCGTATAGTCAGCCTTTCACACACACAAAAAGGAATGTCTATATCTCTCTCACTGAATTAAAATGTTTTTCTCAACCCTGTTGATATTTTCCAATCCCTGTTGGTATTGTTGAAGAGCTTTTCTTTCCTTATGGACATTATAAAATCATCACACAATATTTGGTAACATTTCATGTAGATTTTTACACAGAATGAATGACCAACAAATAGGTCTCAAAATAAATGGTAGAAATGTGAAGGGAGACAAGGGACAGGAAAATGAAGGGGAAAATGCTGGCCCTACACTTTGGTCCCAAACCAGAACCCTGAATCTCTGGAGACAGAGAAAGGTCTATAATTTTAGATATGAGAAATACTAAAGATTTTAATCAATAACTAAATGTACCATGAGTCAGTAAACAATTATTTGAGTTTCTTATTTCAACTTAAGCTTTATAAATCTGAATATAAAAAGGATAAACAAAGGGTTGTTACACAGATAATTTGTTATTTCTGAGTAGCTCGTAGCTTGCAAGTGCTTGAAATCTCTTCTTATGGAAAGCAGGGAATTACCATTTTGGTCCAGGGATATGAAGATTTCAGAAGCATCTTCATTCCTTTGTTAATAGTTCATTTGATAGGTATTTATTGAGAATCTTCTATCTATCATCATGCCCTTTTTGATAGAAATTACATTCACCCGGGTGGAATGTGGTAGGGTAAAAGGTAAAGTGGACAAAATAAATACCAAAAATACTTGACTTTAATGCACATTATATGATATTTACTATATTACCCCGCTGCATATGTCTCTGTGTGTTTGTATCAGGAATGGATAACTTCTGTGGAGAAAAAGAAGAGAAAAGAGAGCAGAGGAGTTAACAGGGCAAGGGGTCACGGTGGTATGAGAGAGGCTGGGAAAGGCTTCTCTGATAGATGACAGCTAAGCAGAGATCTGTCAGAAGAGGGACAATGAGCCCAGCAAATGTCAGGGCATGAGCATCCCAGCCACGGAGAACAGCACATGTAGGGTCTCTGAAGCAGGAGCAGGCCTGGGGAGCCTGAGCAGCAGCACAGCAGGGGCCAGGTGAGGAGATGAAGTCAGACTGTTGGGGCCCAGGTCCTAAGGAGCCCTGCACACCACTGACAGCATCTTTTGGATGTTACGGTCACTGTACTCAAATTGCACCAGCATGTTAAATATTGATAATAACCTACTCCTGGACCTTGAGAAATTCAAAAAGGAGATAAAAATGCAAGGGATAATGACCAGGGCTGACAAGACATGAACTGTCCAGAGAGGGCTAGAGGAGCTGCAAGTTACTTGGTGTTGCTGAAGCAAAGCAGCAGGGAAAGTCACAAAGAAGGTAGGGTAGCCGTGAGTGCAGATGGCCAAGCATTTCTGGCCTGGTCCCTAGGCGTACAGTAAGAGCACATTGTCCAGCTTCCTTTTGGTCAGGTGAGACCCTATCACTCGTTCTGACTAATGAGCAGTGAAGGGAAGTGATGTGTATCCCCTCCCTGCTGGTCCATTTAATTGGCCACCTGCCAAAGCTTTCCTCCCTCCCATGGGGACTTGGCTCCGCTCAAGGTGGGGACTGCTGTGTCTCTCTGTGTCTCTGAGTAGCTGTAGTACACAGAGTCTCCCTGCTGAGTCAGGGAGAATGCAAAATGGGAGAGATTAATAATCCTTTGGCTTTTGAAGTGCAGATTTGGGGGTAGCTTTATCACTATAGAATAATCTAGCCTATTAGGAGATAAAATAGAAATTGATCTTAATGGATTATTCTTTAAGACAGTACAAGTTCATTTTACATGGAAGAGATGGCATTTGCTACGACTCTGACATGTACAAGAACATGGCTTGTTCAGTGAATCTAATTTTTTGAAGCACTGTCAAATGCTAAGTGTTTAGGTCCTTATCTAGCAAAGGTCTCACAGACATAGCTTCCATCAAGTAGGAGAAGTATACAAGGAAAGAGATCGTGACCCATTGTAAAGAATAGCTTTTCTAGTAGTGAACGCTCCATGGTGTGATGACAGGTAATGAGTACTGGTCACTGAAGGAGTTCAGACACATGCTGAAATTCTACATAGTGAGAATGCCCATGAGGGTTTGTCAAGCGTTAGAGGAGATGAATAGGCCCAAAATGAATATTTTTTTTTTAAATTTTTTATTGTAAAGATACTATACAGAGGGTTACAGTTACATGAGTGAGGTAATGAATACACTTCCTCTTGAACATTGTTAGCCCCTCCATTGTTTTCCCCCTACCATCCCCTCCCTCCCTCCCTTCCCCGAAGTTCTTTTTTTTTCTTGATTGTGATTAAGTGATTACATAATTTCTAA